>NC_079192.1:151996551-152315440 GCF_029499605.1 Hyla sarda
ATCCCAAAATTTTATGAAAAATTTGAAAATTTTGCATTTTTCTAACTTTGAAGCTCTCTGCTTGTAAGGAAAATGGATATTCCAAATAAAAAAAATTTTTTTATTCACATATACAATATGTCTACTTTATGTTTGCATCATAAAGTTGACGTTTTTACTTTTGGAAGACACCAGAGGGCTTCAAAGTTCAGTAGCAATTTTCCAATTTTTCACAAAATTTTCAAACTCACTATTTTTCAGGGACCAGTTCAGGTTTGAAGTGGATTTGAAGGGTCTTCATCTTAGAAATACCCCACAAATGACCCCATTATAAAAATTGCACCCCCAAAGTATTCAAAATGACATTCAGTCAGCATTCTAACCCTTTAGGTGTTTCACAGGAATAGCAGCAAAGTGAAGGAGAAAATTCACAATCTTCATTTTTTACACTAGCATTTTCTTGTAGACCCAATTTTTGAATTTTTACAAGGGGTAAAAGGAGAAAATGTATACTTATATTTGTAGCCCAATTTCTCTCGAGTAAGCACATACCTCATATGTCTATGTAAATTGTTCGGCGGGCGCAGTAGAGGGCTCAGAAGCGAAGGAGCGACAAGGGATTTTGGAGAGTACGTTTTTCTGAAATGGTTTTTGGGGGGCATGTTGCATTTAGGAAGCCCCTATGGTGCCAGAACAGCAAAAAAAAAACAACATGCCATACCATTTTGGAAACTAGACCCCTTGAGGAACGTAACAAGGAATTAAGTGAGCCTTAATACACCACAGGGGTTTCACGACTTTTGCTTGTGTAAAAAAAAAAAATGTCACTAAAATGTGTGTTTCCCCCCCAAAATTTCACATTTATGCAAGTGTTAATAGCAGACAATACCCCCAAAATTTGTAACCCCATCTCTTCTGAGTATGGAGGTACCCCATAAGTTGACCTGAAGTGCACTACGGGCGAACTACAATGCTCAGAAGAGAAGGAGTCATATTTGGCTTTTTGAGAGCAAATTTTGCTCGGGTGGCATGTCACATTTAGGAAGCCCCTATGGTGCCAGGACAGCAAAATAACCCCCATATGGCATACCATTTTGGAAATTAGACCCCTTGAGGAACGTAACAAGGGGTACAGTGAGCATTTACCCCCCACTGGTGTCTGTCAGATCTTTGGAACAGTGGGCTGTACAAAATTTTTAATTTGCACAGCCCACTTTTTCTAAGATCTGTCAGACACCAGTGGGGTGTAAATTCTCACTGCACCCTCATTACATTCCGTGAGGGGTGTAGTTTCCGAAATGGGGTCACATGTGGGGATTTTTTTTTTTTTTGCGTTTGTCAAAACCGCTGTAACAATCAGCCACCCCTGTGCAAATCACCTCAAATGTACATGGTGCATTCTGGGCCTTGTTTTGCGCCACCAGAGCAGTTTGCGCCCACATATGGGGTATCTCCGTAGTCAGGAGAAACTGCATTACAAATTTTGGGGGGCTTTTTTCCCTTTTACCTCTTGTCAAAATGAAAAGTATAGGGCAACACCAGCATGTTAGTGTAAAAAAAAATTTTTTTTACACGAACATGCTGGTGTAGACCCCAACTTCACCTTTTCATAAGGGGTGAAAGGAGAAAAAGCCCCTCAAAATTTGTTAGGCAATTTCTCCCGAGTACGGCGATACCCCATATGTGGCCCTAAACTGTTGCCTTGAAATAGGACAGGGCTTCCGAAGTGAGAGCACCATGTGCATATGAGGCCTGAATTAGGGATTTGCATAGGGGTGGACATAGGGGTATTCTACGCCAGTGATTCCCAAACAGGGTGCCTCCAGCTGTTGTAAAACTCCCAGCATGCCTGGACAGTCAGTGGCTATCTGGCAATACTGGGAGTAGTTGTTTTGCAACAGCTGGAGGCTCCTTTTTGGAAACAGTGGCGTACCAGACGTTTTTCATTTTTATTGGGGAGGGGGGCTGTGTAGGGGTATGTGTATATGTAGTGATTTTTACTTTTTATTTTATTGTGTGTTAGTGCAGTGTAGTGTTTTTAGGGTACAGTCACACGGGCGGGGGTTCACAGTAGTTTCACGCTGGCAGTTTGGGGAAGGGGAGGGGGGCTGTGTAGGGGTATGTGTATATGTAGTGTTTTTTACTTTTTATTTTGTGTTAGTGTAGTGCAGTGTTTCTAGGGTACAGTCACATGGGTGGGGGATTACAGCGAGTTTCCCGCTGCGAGTTTGAGCTGCCGCGCAAAATTTGCTGCATCGCAAACTTGCAGCCTGATACTCACTGTAACCCCCCTGCCCATGTGAATGTACCCTGTACATTCACAGGGGGAGGGAACCTCCAGCTGTTGCAAAACTACAACTCCCAGCATGCACAGTCTATAAGTGCATCCTGGTAGTTATAGTTTTGCAACAGCTGGAGGCACACGGGTTGGGAAACACTGAGTTAGGAAACAGACAATGTTTCCCAACCAGTGTGCCTCCACTTGTTGCAAAACCACTACTCCCAAACATTCTCAGGTATGCTGGAAGTAGTAGTTCGGCAACATCTTTAGAGCCAGATGTTGCCGAACTACAACTCCCAGCATGCTTGGAGTTGTAGTTTTGCAACATCTGGAGGACTACAGTTTGCAGACCACTAATACAGTGGTTCCCAATCTGTGCCCTTCCAGATGTTGCAAAACTACAACTCCCAGTATGCCAAAACTGTCCAGGCATGCTGGGAGTTGTAGTTCTGCAACATCTGAAGGGCCATATGTTACAGAACTACAACTCCCAGCATGCCTGGACTGTAAGGGCATGCTGAGGATGTGTAGTTTTGCAACATCTGGAAGGGCACAGTGGTCTCCAAACTGTGGACCTCCAGATGTTGCAAAACTGCAACTCCCAGCATGCCTAGATGCCAAGGACTGTCTGGGCATGCTGGGAGTTGTAGTGTAAGGGGACCAGATGGAGCAGTCCAGATCGCTTTACGTTGGTCTGGACTGCTGCAAAGGTCCCGCGACGCCGCCGAAGATCAACTCACCTGTCGCCACCGCCGCCGTCTCCGCCGCCGGGATCTGGGTCTTCAGGGACGAGGTAAGTACCGGGACGAGTTAAGTACCCAGCACGAGGTAAGTACCCAGCACTCCCCTGTCCCCCGCTGCATCCTCCCGTTCTCCCCGGACTTTCAGGGGCCGGGCAGGGCAGGGCGGGAGGAAGTAACCGCCCCCCCCCCCCTGCGATTGGTCGGTTAGCTAAACGAAGAATCGTAGGGGATAGGAGGAGGTGGCAGGCTTGCCACCTCGCCCCTATACTTCAGCATGGTCCTGGCTGTCTGTGACAACTGGGATCATGCAAAATTCCTGGGCGGTCGGGTCCCAGAGACCCGATCAGCCCGGTATCGGCGCAGATCGCTGTTGTGATTCCAGCAGCGATTTGCGGCGATTGCCGACATGGGGGCCTACATGGCCCCCCTCTGCGTTTGCCCTGGATGCCTGCAGAACGATTTCAGTAGGCATCCGGTTCCGATCTCTGCCCGGCGAGTGGCGGAGACCGGAATGACTCAGGACGTATGCATACTTCCTGGGTCCTTAAGTACCAGGTTCCCAAGATGTATGCATACGTCTTTGGTCCTGAACAGGTTAAGGACTCAGCGTTTTTCCGTTTTTGCATTTTCATGTTTTCTTCATCACCTTCTAAAAATCATAACGCTTTAAATTTTGCACATAAAATTCCATATGATGGCTTATTTTTTGCGCCACCAATTCTACTTTGTAGTGACATTAGTCATTTTACCAAAAAATCCACGGCGAAACGGAAAAAAAATTAATTGTGCGACAAAATTGAAGAAAATTTTTATGTTATTTTGGGGGCTTCCGTTTCTACACAGTGCATTTTTCGGTAAAAATAACACCTTATCTTTATTCTGTAGGTCCATACAGTTAAAATGATACCCTACTTATATAGGTTGGATATTGTCGTACTTCGGAAAAAAAGTCATAACTACATGCAGGAAAATTTATACGTTTAAAATTCTCATCTTCTTTATTTTTCCCACGTACGGGCCGGTATGAGGGCTCATTTTTTGCACCGTGTTCTGAAGTTTTTATCGGTACCATTTTTGCATTGATCGTACTTTTGATCGATCGCTTTTTATAAAAAAAATTTTGATATAAAAGGTGACCAAAAATACGCTATTTTGGACTTTAGAATTTTTTAGCGCGTACGCCATTGACCGCGCGGTTTAATTAATGATAGATTTTTATAGTTCGGACATTTATGCACGCGGTGATGCCACATATGTTTATTTTTATTTACACAGGTTTTTTTTTTTTATGGGAAAAGGGGGGTAATTCAAACTTTTATTAGGGAAGGGGTTAAATGATCTTTGTTAACTTTTTTTTTCACTTATTTTTTGCAGTGCTATAGCTCCCATAGGGAGCTATAACACTGCACACACTTATCTCTTATACTAATCCCTGCAAAGCCATAGCTTTGCATGGATCAGCGACATAGGGGCTCGATTGCCCAAGCCTGTAGCTCAGGCTTGGAGCAATCAAACGCTGATCGGACACGACAGAGCAAGGTAAGGAGGCCTCCACTCGCGTCTTAGCTGATCGGGACATCGCGATTTTAACGCGATAGTCTTGATCAGCCCAACTGAGCTGCCGGGAAGCGTTTACTTTCATTTTCAGCGCGGTGATCAACTTTGTTTGCCGCGTCTGAAGGGTTAATAGCATGCGGCACAACGATTGGTGCCACCCGCTGTTAGCCCAGGGTCCCGGCTATGAATAGCAGCCGGGACCGACCCGGTGTGAATCGGGGTCACGACGTGACCCCGTTTTAAACACTGGGACCGGGCGCAGGGTGTACAGGTACGTCCTGCGTCCTTAACCTCTTAAGGACGCAGGGCATACCGGGCTGTATCGGGCTGATCGGGACTATCGCGATAAAATCGCGATGTCCCAATCAGCTAGGACACGAGCGGAGGTCCACTTACCTTGCTCCGTCGCGTCCGATCTGGGTTTGATTGCTCCAAGCCTGAGCTACAGGCTTGAGCAATCGAGCCCCTATCTCGCTGATCCATGCAAAGCTATGGCTTTGCAGGGATCAGCATAAGAGATCAGTGTGTGCAGTGTTATAGGTCCCTATGGGAGCTATAGCACTGCAAAAAGAAGTGAAAAATAAAAAGTTAACAAAAGTAATTTAACCCCTTCCCTAATAAAAGTTTGACTCACCCCCTTTTTCCCATAAAAAAAAAACTGTGTAAATAAAAATAAACATATGTGGTATCGCTGCGTGCATAAATGTCCGAACTATAAAAATATATCATTAATTAAACCGCAGGGTCAATGGCGTATGCGCAAAAAAATTCCAAAGTCCAAAAAGGTGTATTTTTGGTCACTTTTTATATCATAAATTTTTTTTATAAAAAGCGATCAAAAAGTCCAATCAATGCAAAAATGGTACCGATAAAAACTTCAGAACACGGCGCAAAAAATTAGCCCTCATTCCGGGCCCGTATGCGGAAAAATAAAAAAGTTATAGGGGTCAGAAGATAACAATTTTAAACGTATACATTTTCCTGCATGTAGTTATGATTTTTTTCCGAAGTACGACAATATCCAACCTATATAAGTAGGGTATCATTTTAACCGTATGTACCTACAGAATAAAGATAAGGTTTTATTTTTACAGAAAAATTCTCTGCGTAGAAACGGAAGCCCCCAAAAGTTACAAAATAAAAATATTTCTTCAATTTTGTCGCACAATTTTTTTTTCCGTTTTTCCGTGGATTTTTTGCTAAAATGACTAATGTCACTGCAAAGTAGAATTGGTGGCGCAAAAAATAAGCCTTCATATGGAATTTTATGTGTAAAATTGAAAGCGTTATGATTTTTAGAAGGTGATGATGAAAAAATGAAAATGCAAAAACAGAAAAACGCTAAGTCCTTAAGGGGTTAAGAGGCTAAGGAAAACAATTTTATTTTTACGTTTTTCGTTTTTTTTTCCTCCTCGCCTTTTAAAAATCATAACTCTTTTTTTATATTTTAATCCATAAACTAGTATGAGGGCTTGTTTTTTGCGCGACCAGTTGTCCTTTGTAATGACAAACATAAAATATATGGCTCAACCAAAAAAAAAATACTATTTGTGTTGGGAAATTGATAAGAAAACCTCAATTTTGCTAATTTTGGAAGGTTTTGGTTTCACGCTGTACACTTTATGGTAAAATAGACATGTTTTCTTTATTCTGTGAGTCAATACGATTAAAATGATACCCATGATTAACCAAATTAGTACGTTTAAAATCCCTCTAATTTGCTGACCTAAATTTTTTTTATTTGTCCTTATATGCGGTGGTATGAGGGCTCATTTTTTACACTATGATCTGTACTTTTTATTGATACCACGTTTGCTTATGTAAAACTTTTAATACATTTTTATACATTTTTTGGGAATAAAATATAATAAAAAAGCAGCTTTGTTTTTTTTTTACGCTCACGCCATTCACCGTATGGGATCATTATTATATTTTAATACTTTGGATATTTACGCACGCGGTGATACCGAATATGTTTATTTAGAAAAAATTGTATACACTTTTTGGGGGTAAAATGGGGAAAAAGGGACAATTTCTATTTTTTTTCCTTATTTATTAATTTTTTTACTTTTATTTTTACACTTTAATAGTCCCCATAGGGGGACTATCTATAGCAATCACCTGATTGCTAATACTGTTCAGTGCTACCATATGCATAGGGCATCAGTATTATCGGCTATCTACTGCTCTGGTCTGCTCGATCTCAGACCAGAGCAGAAGATGCCGGGAGACGGACTGAGGCAGGTGATGGGACCTCCGTTCGCCATTATGGATGATCGGATTCCGCGGCAGCGCTGCGGGCAATCCGATCACCCATTTTAGTGAGCGCACTGCTGCAGATGCCGTGATCTGTATTGATCAGGGCATCTGATTGGTTAATGGCGGACATCTGAGCGATCGCGGATTTCTGCCCTTACCGGCGGGTCCCTGGCTGCTCCAATGCTCGCGGTCATGTACAGGACGTAAATGTACGGCCTGGTGCATTAAGTACCACCGCACCAGGACGTACATTTACATCCTGCGTCGTTAACTCCTTAAGGACCAAGCATTTTTCAGTTTTTGCATTTTCGTTTTTTCCTCCTTACTTGATAGCAACCGGAAACCCGCAGATATGAAGCGCACTCATCTTCTTAGCGTGCTTCACATATCGGGAGCCGGCCACAGACATAATTTACATCCGTGGTCGTTAAGGGGTTAAGGACACAGCCCATTTTCACCTTAAGGACCAGAGCATTTTATGCACATCTGACCACTGTCAATTTAAGCATTAATTACTCTGGGATGCTTTTACTTTTCATTCTGATTCTGAGCTTGTTTTTTTGTGACATATTCTACTTTCTGTCAGTGCTAAATTTTCATTGATACTTGTATCATTGTAAATTCCAAAATTTTATGAAAAATTTGAGAATTTAGCATTTGTTTTTTACTTTGAAACTCTCTGCTTATAATGAAAATAGACATACCAAATAAATGATATATTGATTCACATATACAATATGTCTACTTTATGTTTGCATCATAAAGTTGACATGTTTTTACTTTTGGAAGACATCACAGGGATTCAAAGTTCAGCAACTATTTTCCAAGTTTTCACAAAATTTTCAAAAACTGAATTTTTCAGGGACCAGTTCAGGTTTGAAGTGGATTTGAAGGGCCTTCATATTAGAAATACCCCATAAATGACCCAATTATAAAAACTGCCCACTCAAAGTATTCAAAATGTCATTCAGAAAGTGTGTTAATCCTTTAGGTGTTTCACAGGAAAAGCAGCGAAGTGAAGGAGAAAATTCAAAATCTTCATTTTTTACACTCGCATGTTCTGTAGACCCAGTTTTTGAAAATGTACATGGGGTAAAGGAATAAAAAGCCCCCAAAATCAGTAGCCCAGTTTCTCTCAAGAAAGGAAATACCTCATGTGTATATAAAGTGTCCGGCAGGCGCAGTAGAGGGCTCAGAAGGGAAGGAGCAACAATGGGATTTTGGAGAGTGAGTTCTTCTGAAATGGTTTTGTGGGGGGAGGGGCATGTCACATTTAGGATGCCCCTATGGTGCCAGAACAGCAAAAAAAAGAAAAAAAAACATGCCATTTTTTTGGAAACTACCCCTCAAGAAACGTAACAAGGTGAGCCTTAACACCCCACAGGTGTTTCACGACTTTTCGTTAAAGTTGAATGTGTAAATTATTATTTTTTTTCACTAAAATGGTTTTCCCCCATATTTGACATTTTTACAAGGGGTAATAGGAGAAAATGACCCCCAACATTTGTAACCCCATTTCTTATGAGTAGGGAAATACCCCATGTGTGGACGTAAAGTGCTCTGCAGGCACACTACAATGCTCAGAAGAGAAGGAGACACATTTGGCTTTTGAAAAGCAAATTTCGCTTAAATAGTTTTTTGGGGGCATGTCACATTTAGGAAGCCCCTATGGTGCCAGAACAGCAAAAAAAGAAACCACATGGCATACTATTTTGTAAACTACACCCCTCAAGGAACGTAACAAGCAGTACAGTGAGCCTTAACACCCCACAGGTGTTTGATAAATGTTCATTAAAGCTGGATGTGAAAAGGAAAAAATGTATTTTTTACACTAAATTGCAGGGGTTACCCCAAGCTTTTCATTTTCACAAGTGGTAATAGGAGAAAATGTCACCGTAAATTTGTAAATACATTTCTTTGCAGTAAGGACATACCTCATATTAGTAAACTGCTCTGCAGGTAAACACCAGGTCTCAGAAGATCAGGAGCGCAGTCATCGGCCTTGAGCAATTCTAGCTACTATGGAGCCAGAACAGCGGGACCCCTCCTCAAGGAACGTTACATGGGGTACACTGAGTTAGTAAAGTGGGCTGTAAATTACAAAATAGGTTATGTTCCCAGAATGATGACCCAGAGCATAGCCAAAACTAAAAAATATGCCCACCCCAAACCCTATGCTCTGAATCATCATTCTGGGAATGTGATGTGTGTGGCCGTCCCTAACCTGTTGCCTTAAATTTGCATACTGCTCAGGTGGAGAGAGAGTGCTGCGCATTTGAGGCAACATAAAAAAGGCCCCGATGATAGTGGTTCAGTGACCCATGACCCATTTTAGAAAAAAAAATACCCCAGACCTAGAGGTCTTATCAGGTGTTTTTTTTTTTTTTTTAATGAAACAGTTTTTTGGGGAATTTAGTGGTTTATGGGGTTAAAATTTGGAATGTACTCTAGACTTGGTACATTGGGGTCAAAATATGGGAAATTAAAATGAAAAGGGAAAATTTAGTACTGCATGGAAGTGTCATACTTCCTGAAGCAGTTTTCAATGCAGAGGCCCGGATGATCGGGGCAAGTGTCACATTGAGTGGTGGTGTCCTTCCGTATCCCCCTCTTGTGACACGCTCTGCATTTTTTCTGGGATCGTCCTTTGTTTCCAGTGTGGGTGACCTCACCTAGAAAGTTCTGGCCTGGGATAATCCTGGCACCTATATTTCCAGTTCCATGGGAACTTCAGCCTGCTCTTTCCCGGTTGCCAAAGATCAGGACCCTTAGGTCTTCTTCTTAGAACTAGACACTATGTCCCTGTGTTGCCAGCGTACTGGGACAGTACAAAAGAGTTGTACATGACAACCTGTACCAAGTAGACTGCAACTTTTTTGTACCATACCCGTGTTTTCCACATGGCGTTATATGGCTTTAGGACTTGATCAGAGAGATCAACTCCCCCCATATACGGATTGTAGTCCAGAATACAATCAGGCTTGAGGATCGTTGTTTTGGTACCTCTCACAGGGACAGGTGAGCTGCCGTTACCATGAATTGTGGTCAGCATAAGGACATCCCTCTTATACCTGACCAGATACAGGTTTTCATGGGTAAGAGTACAGGACCCTTTTGAATAGGTGTCTGAACAAAATTTAGAAGGAGCCCTCTCTGGTTCTTCCGCACGGTCCCACAAGCGGACGTGGATCTGGCGGCAAGGGATGTGAACAGAGGGATGCTGGTATAAAATGCTGGTATAAAAGTTATCCACGTAAATGTGGTAATCCTTATCCAGCAATAGATGCACACGGTCCCAAACAAGTTTCCCATTACCACCCAGAGTGGGGGGACATTCTGGGGGCTCAATACTGGGGGAGGTTGTGTGTGAGGTGGGGGCAGGGAAGTGTGTGGTGTATGTGTTTCGTGCAAACTTTATATAATGGTGTGTAATTGTAAATCACACACCGTTAAAAAAAAAAATATATATATATATTTTTTTTTTTACCTCCGACCTGTCCCTGTACTGAAGCTCACCCTTCACTAACAGCACTTCTTTAGTCCTGAGGGGCACAGATCTTCACAGAGGGGGGGTTGGTCCCTGGCTCCTTCTCTCAGCTCTGCCCGCTGACTGAGCTCGGTGGGCGAGCAGAGCTGAGAGAAGGGGACATTAACCCCGACCAGTAACAGCGCTCCTGGGCAGGTGACGGGATCGCCACCTCCCCCCAGCTACAGGAGGTGATTGGCGCTATATAGTACACCGCCATTCACCTTTTAATTCTGGGTCATCGGGTCACACGTGACCCATATGACCGGAATCGCCGCAGATCGCTGGTCTGAATTCACATATGCCGACATAGTGTAAAATAAAATAAAAAAAAGTAAAAGTAAAAAAAATGTGAAAAAATGTATAAACATATTTGGTATCGCCACGTGCATAAATATCCAAACTATTAAAATTTTATGTTAATTATCACGTACGGTGAACGGCATGAATATTAAAAAAAAATGTCCAAAATTACTGCTTTTTTTATAACCTTTTATTCCCCAAAAAATTGATAAAAAATGTATTAAAAGTTTTACATAAGCAAATGATGTATCAATAAAAGGTACAGATCACAGCACAAAAAATGATCACTCATACCACTGTTTATACGGAAAAATAAAAAAGTTATAGGTCAGCAAATTAGAGGGATTTTAAAACGCACTAATTTGGTTAAAAAGTTTTTTTTTTTTAAGCTGTACAATAATAGAAAAGTATGCAATCATGGGTATCATTTTAATCATATTGACTAACAGAACAAAGAAAACATGTCTATTTTACCGTAAATTGTAAAGCATGAAAACGAAACCTTCCCAAATTTGCAAAATTGCAGTTTTCTTATCAATTTCCCCAAACAAATACTATTTTTTGGGTTGTGCCATACATTTTATGGTAAAATGAGGGATGTCATTACTAGTGTTGCTCGCGAATATTCGCAATACGACTTTTATTCGCGAATATCGCATATTCGTGAATTCGCGAATATAGCGCTATATATTCGTAATTACGAATATTCGTTTATTTTTATTTTTATTTTTTTCACAGTACACATCACGGTGATCACCCCTCTCTGCTTCCAGCTTGTGTGGTGTAAAGAAGGCTCTAATACTACTGTGTGAGACTGGTGTGCAAATTTTTGCTTATACAAATTTTGTATATGCTAATTTTCGCATATGTTATTTTCGCATATGCGAAAATAAACGAGAATATTACGAATATGCGAATATTCGCGAATATATGACGAATATTCGTCCATATATTCGCGAATATTCGCGAATTCGAATATGGCCTATGCCGCTGAACACTAGTCATTACAAAGGACAACTGGTTGTGCAAAAAACAATGTCATGAGATTACCATAACACTGTGGCTAGCTTTTTGTGAACTTGTATTTCCTGTTTGACTTAAGTTTTTTTTACTACAAATCCCACAATGCCATATTCCTCCCTCTCACACATCAGCCACCCCACCCATTGAAACAAAAGACCTGTGGTTTTCAATCGGGGTGCCTATAGCTGTTGCATTAGTTGCAGATTGATCTCTCTCCCACCAAGCGATTTCTCCACCCATTGAAGCAGACAGGCTCCCTGTCATCAGCTGACTAGTGAGTCAGGTCTCGGCCGCATTGCAAGCTGGGAAAAATCCGAGACAACAGTAATTTTGTATGCTGATAAAAATAAATAGTGGGGTGAAAATCACAGCAGAATTGTGAGAAAACCATCACACACAGGTACAGACACTATATTATGAACTACACTAACTTTACAGCCTCTGTAGCACAGTAAAATAAAATAAAAATTCAGGAATACCCCTTTAACCCCTTACGGACCAAGAACGTACCAGTATGTCCTCGGTCCTTTCCCTTTTTATAACAGTCATAGCAGGTTGGGCCCGGCCTCTAACAACGGCTGGGACCCGTGGCTAATAGCGCACAGCATTGATCGGGGAGCTGCGTGCTATTGAACGCCGCGTCTAAAGTGAAAGTAAAGCAATGCCGGTTAGCTCAGGGGGCTGTTCGGGATCACCTCGGTGAAATAGCGGCATGCCGAACAGCTGTAGGACAGCAGGAGGGTCCCCTTACCTGCCTCCTGTTGTCCGATCGCCGAATGACTGCTCAGTGCCTGAGATCCAGGCATGAGCAGTCAAGCG
Organism: Hyla sarda; assembly: GCF_029499605.1. Classification (NCBI taxonomy): domain Eukaryota; kingdom Metazoa; phylum Chordata; class Amphibia; order Anura; family Hylidae; genus Hyla; species Hyla sarda. The sequence goes on from NC_079192.1 coordinate 152,009,042, forward strand.
GCAGAATCATTGATCAATGTGACAATCAGTGTGTGCAGTGTTATAGCCCCCTATGGGAGCTATAACATTGCAAAAAAAAAGAAGTGAATAAAGATCATTTAACCCCTTCCCTAATAAAAGTTTGAATCACCCCCCATTTCCCATTTAAAAAAACAAACAAACAGTGTCAATAAAAATAAACATGTGGTATCGCCGCATGCGGAAATGTCCGAATTATAAAAATATATTGTTAATTAAACCGCACGGTTAATGGCGTACACGCAAAAAAATTCCAAATTCCACAATAGTGTATTTTTGGTCACTTTTTATATCATGAAAAAATGAATAAAAAGCGATCAAAAAGTCCGATCAATACAAAAATGGTACTGCTAAAAACTTCAGATCACGGCGCAAAAAATTAGCCCTCATACCGCCCCAGACGCGAAAAAATTAAGTTAATGGGGTCAGAAGATGATAATTTAAAAGGTATACATTTTCCTGCATGTAGTTATGATTTTTTCCAGAAGTACGACAAAATCAAACCTATATTAATCTTATGGACCTATAGAATAAAGATAAGGTGTCATTTTTACCGAAAAATGTACTGCGTAGAAACGGAAGCCCCAAAAGTTGTAAAATGGTGTTTTTTCTTCAATTTTTTCTCACAATGATTTTTTTCTGTTTCGTTGTAGATTTTTGGGTAAAATGACTGATGTCATTACAAAGTAGAATTGGTGGCACAAAAAATAAGCCATCATATGGATTTTTAGGTGCAAAATTGATAGAGTTATGATTTTTTAAAGGCAAGGAGGAAAAATTGAGAGTGCAAAAATGGGAAAACCCCCTGGTCCTTAAGGGGTTAAAGGGGTATTCCAGGAATTTTTTTTATTTGACTATGCTACAGGGGCTGTAGAGTTAGTGTAGTTCATAATATAGTGTCTGTACCTGTGTGTGACGGTTTTCTCACAATTCTTTTTTGATTTTCACCCCAATATTTATTTTTATCAGCATACAATATGACTGTTGTCTCCGATTTTTCCCAGGTTGCAGTGCCGCCGAAACCTGACTCACTAGTCAGCTGATGACAGGTAACCTGTCTTCCTCAATGGGTGGAGGGATCAATCTGCAACTAATGCAACAGCTGTAGGCCCCCTGATTGAAAACCACAGGTCTTTTGAATGGATGCAGCTCATTTATGTTTCAATGGGTGGGGTGGTTGATGTGTGGAAGGGAAGAAAATGGAATTGTGGGATTTATAGTCAAAAAAAGAAAAGTCAAACTGGAAATAATTATGGTAATCTCACAACTTAGCCATTTAGCCCCAAGACAAGCACAGATCCTTCCTAAGCATGTCCATGACTGCCTGCCAGGTACGTACTAAAATCAACTTATGGTGGATAACCCCTTTAACCCCTTAAGGACTCAGCCCATTTTGGCCTTAAGGACTCAGACAATTTAATTTTTACGTTTTCATTTTTTCCTCCTCGCCTTCTAAAAATCATAACTCTTTTATATTTTCATCCACAGACTAGTATGAGGGCTTGTTTTTTGCGCGACCAGTTGTCCTTTGTAATGACATCACTCATTATATCATAAAATGTATGGCGCAACCAAAAAACACTATTTTTGTGGGGAAATTAAAACGAAAAACGCGATTTTGCTAATTTTGGAAGGTTTTGTTTTCACGCCGTACAATTTATGGTAAAAATGACGTGTGTTCTTTATTCTGAGGGTCAATACGATTAAAATGATACCCATTATTACATACTTTTATATTATTGTTGCGCTTAAAAAAAATCACAAACTTTTTAACCAAATTAGTACGTTTATAATCCCTTTATTTTGATGACCTATAACTTTTTTATTTTTCCGTATAAGCGGCGGTATGGGGGCTCATTTTTTGCGCCATGATCTGTACTTTTTTTGATACCACATTTGTATATAAAAAACTTTTAATACATTTTTTATAATTTTTTTTTAATAAAATGAATTAAAAAAGTAGAAATTTTGGACTTTTTAAATTTTTTTTCGTTCACGCCGTTCACCGTACGGGATCATTAACATTTTATTTTAATAGTTCGGACATTTACGCACGTGGCGATACCAAATATGTCTATAAAAAATGTTTTTTACGCTTTTTGGGGGTAAAATAGGAAAAAACGGACGTTTTACTTTTTTATTGGGGGAGGGGATTTTTCACTTTTTTTTTACTTTTACTTTTACATTTTTTTACATTTTTTTTTACACTTGAATAGTCCCCATAGGGGACTATTCATAGCAATACCATGATTGCTAATACTGATCTGTTCTATGTATAGGACATAGAACAGATCAGTATTATCGGTCATCTCCTGCTCTGGTCTGCTCGATCACAGACCAGAGCAGGAGACGCCGGGAGCCGCACGGAGGAAGGTGAGGGGACCTCCGTGCGGCGTTATGAATGATCGGATCCCCGCAGCAGCGCTGCGGGCGATCCGATCGTTCATTTTAATCGCGAACTGGCGCAGATGCCGGGATCTGTATTGATCCCGGCACCTGAGGGGTTAATGGCGGACGCCCGCGAGATCGCGGGCGTCGGCCATTGCCGGCGGGTCCCTGGCTGCGATCAGCAGCCGGGATCAGCCGCGCATGACACGGGCATCGCTCCGATGCCCGCGGTTATGCTTAGGACGTAAATGTACGTCCTGGTGCGTTAAGTACCACCTCACCAGGACGTACATTTACGTCCTGCGTCCTTAAGGGGTTAAAGGGGTTTAAATAGTGCCTAAATAAATATTAACATTGATGGCAGTTGTGTCAGGAGGTCTTTTTTAGGCTTTGTAAGCAAACCCATTTAAGATTTACTTAAGCTGCAATTGTATCACATGTGCTTCAGTTATTATTACAACTGAATATTGGTCATGTGTATTTGAAATTTGTTAAACATTCGTCAAACTAAAACTGGGTTGTGCTCTTGAATCTTTACTTGCAGTGACACATGAAGTGGTATCTTGCTTTCAGTTGCTAGAACCTCAAGTAGGTGTCTGACAGTTTGTAGTGGCAGTCACATTATCTTTAATGCAGCTACTTTTGTTACCTGATAAAGCAGATGTTCTACCCTCATCCCTAACTCAGCTCTTGACAGTATTATCATATTCACTTTGTGGAGACCTGCTTGATTGAATTTATGTCTATTGTTAAAGGGATCCTAATCGGTGTCACCCGCACTAACCTGCTGGTAGAGGCTAATATTGCAGGTGGGGCTGATTACACCCGTCTTCACCTTTTTATATTCTGGGCACCCATTGAGATATAAAGAAAAACTCGGGGCATTCCTAAGCCCGAGGTGCCTTGTCTGGCCATCCAGTCACTTCCTTAGTAATGTCCTCTTCATAGATATTCAAGTCCTCTTCCCCTAAGCCTGCAGGCCATACCTTCTGGGGGAGATTTATCAAAGTTGTCTATGTCCCGCATCAATATGCATCAATATAGACCAAACTACAGAGCGTTAGGTTGGTCTGTTGTGCGCCTAATTTATCAAAAGGTGCACGCCTCTTGATAAATTCTGTGCACAGACTTCGAGATCTATGCTTCAGAGGATGTTACTATGGCCGGAGCAACGGGACCTAGTAACTACTTACTGGGCCCCGGGGGATGGCTAGGATGAAGATTTTACTTTATATAATGCGTTGCCAAGCGTTATACAGTATATGGTAAAATCTAGCGCTTGGTTTCCTTTATTCGTGACATCAGTAATAAGTGTCTGTTTTTTCTTCTATATGTTTTGGGACTCTAAAGCTTTTTTTTTTTTTTACAAGTGTGGCTCCTTTCCAATATGTTTTTTTTTTTTTTTCAAATAGGGGCCAGAGGATATATATTTTAGATCTTTTTTTGGGGGGAAGGGGGTTGCATGTAAACATTATAATAATTTTTAGTGCTGTTTTTTTTAATAGCCTCAGATACAGGGAAAATACATTTACAGTGTTTTCATTTGTGACATTTTTAGGGTTCTAGATGTTTTTTTTTTCAACATGCTTTCCATGCTCTGGATATGGCTTTTCCAGCTTTTTTTTTTTACTTTAGGCTTATCCTTACAACTGGCAGTGCCATACATAATATATTACAATTTTAGATAAAACAGGTCACAAAAAACACCTGTAAAATATTGTATGAAAAACACATGAAATGCATTTTGTACAAGCATATAAAATTGGTACAAAAAAAAAAAAATATTTGAGTGTGTGAAGTCAGACATCAAGCTGTTTTATGTTGGAAGTCCCGATTCATCTTCATTCAAAATAAATGCGATTAGCTAAGATAAGCACTCTTCATTAGTATTTTCACAACACATTTGTATCAGTTAAAGACTAATATCTTGCGACTTTTAGCCTTACGATTTAATGGGAAACATCTTCAAAGTTTGCGAGGTAATCAGAATATTATCGGAGGATGATACACCGTGATGCTCCCTGATAACCTTTGGTAATTGACATTGGAGCTATGCGGGGGCAATTTAAACAAACATCTGGACACTGAGTTTAGACATTCTCATTGAGAAACACCAGACAAATCTGCAGGACTTGCAATAATAAATATTTCAGCACAATCTAAATGAACTGATCTCAAATCCTGTTTTCAATTACTTGACTCTTTAAGAATACAGCATGGTTAATCACTCTCGCCAAGAATTCCTTTTGAAGATATTTTGAGTTTTTCTGCTTATCCCTGATTTAAATGACTTCATTTTCTATATGTAATAAGGGAATCCTTTTGGCTGAAATACATAAGAGGTGATGGAGAAAAAGCATTTTTTTAAGCAGGATTTATTTTGATTTATTTCTCTGAATAATCATAACATTTTTCTAAACCTGAATATTTCTTGATAAAGTAAGTTTTAATGTGACATGGGACATTTTTGGGCCAATATTCACATGAGGCAACAAAATTCCATATGTTTATTTGATCAGGTTTTGATTACTGTGAGATCAGAATATATTTCATATTACTGTATACTGGTTAAACCACAGAGCTATGCTGTTATATATTTTAAACTTCATTCACCCTAGTGCTAAAATGATTTAAGTGCATTTTTATTGGTTTCTTTTAAAAACATATACACTACATAAAAAACGTCCATGAAAAACCTGTGGCTGACTTTTGAGATGGCCATACATATTAGATAAATAGTGGCCAAATCTGTCGATTTTGGTGGGCATCCATTTTAATGGGGTACTCCGCTGGCCCAGTGTTTGGAACATGTTCTTCTGTAGTGTTGCTCGCGGATATTCGCAATTCAAATTTTATTCGTGAATATCGCATATTCGCGAATATAGCACTATATATTCGAAATTAGGAATATTCGTTTTTTTTTTTTTTTCACAGTACACATCACAGTGATCATCCCTCTCTGCTTCCAGCTTGTGTGGTCTAAAGAAGGCTCTAATACTACTGTGTGAGACCGTCGGGCAAATATTCGCATATGGGAATATTCGTGAATATTTATCCCTCCCTTCTGCTGCTTGTATCAAGTTACACTGGTATACTTGCTATAAAGTTCGTAAATTTTCACATATGCAAATTTTCACATATGCAAATTTTCGCATATGTGAAAAAAACGTGAATATTACGAATATGTGAATATATGACGAATATTCATCCATATATTCGTGAAATATCGCGAATTCGAATATAGCCTATGCCGCTCAACACTATTCTTCCGAATGCTCGGAGTGGGCGGCTGTGATTGTTATGCCACGCCCCCTCCCAAAGATTTGCTTTGAGGGGCTGTGGTGTGACATCACGAAGGGTGTCAAGACCCCCGTTGCCCGCATCCAGAGTTCTACATGAACGCCGGGTGCTGCACAGTGATCTCGGGGGTCCCAGCAGCTGGACCCCCTGTAATCAGACATCTTATCCCCTATCCTTTGTATAGGGGGATAAGGTGTCTAGGGGCGGAGTACCCCTTTAGGTAAATGACAGATATCCACGAAGATAAGGATCAGGCAGTTGGATTTTATCTATAGCAGTGGTCTCAGACTGTGGCCCTCCAGATGTTGCAAAATGTCAACTCCCGGCACGTAGTAAGTAAGTGCCACTAGTGGTAGATTCTTTTTGTTATTTACTCAGCTACAAATTTCCAATACTAGACTAATTATTGTATCGCACAAAAAGGGTGCATAGCGGCCAATATTAATTTGTGGGTAGAAGCAGCAGGACACTTTCCCTCTTTTTCTCAATCACAGTTTATCTTGATCATACATCATGTCCATCATGCCTTCCATACACACACAATTTCAGACGAATTCATGGCATTCTACAACAAACTACTGTGTATATTTTGATCATCCACTTGCCCTATATCGAGAAAAAATAAGGTTCAATGTAAGGTTGAGCTACATATTACTTCACCAAAGGGATAGGAGAGTATGGAGATTGGAGTTCATTATTAAAAAGTAAAACAAAAACATGGGAAAAAATCCTGGTTAAACTTTTCCTCTTTGTAAATCCTTTTGTGAGGTTATTTCCCTTTACTTCTGACATGTCAGCATTCTCTTGCACAGGGTGCATGTCCTCATTGCACATATCATTGTAATAACCAAGACCAATGCAGATTTAAAATGGTCACTGTCATTTCAAACTATTCCTCTCCATGTGATAGTCTATGTGATTCCTTACATGTCTGTAAAGTCGTTGCCACTAGATTTCTCACTTCTCTGCAATCTTCTGCTTTGTTTTTTAGGGGAAATCAATTTGTAGTAACAGAGAGAACAGGATGGAACTTGGGAAATGAGGACAGGACTGGGTATGTGCTCTGTGCAGGAGAGAGAGATTTATGGGCTGTGTTCTTATAACTAGTGAGCCTGCCTCTGTCTTTCAGAGGATCGACACTGTTCCCTAAAGGGTAAATCAAGGCTTCCCCCCCCCCCCCCCCCCACATCACAATAGCAGTGTAATCGCTTCCTTATTGTGCTACTGAAGCAAACCCAGTGCTTCAGCAGCAGCTTCTCCCTCCATCTGTCATTTATAGTAGTGTGGTATAGGTTGTGATACAAAGGGCAGATGGATTTGTGACGCCAGGGCGTAGTTTATCCTCAATACCACCCAAAGGTATACTGCTGGATCCTGGGTTGGGCACGGGGGGCAATAATGACTCAGACGCCATGTTACGGACAAGGTTGCTTTACTGAGATTAGACAGGTGGAAAAGTCTATACAGCTCAGCCAGGGCCCACAGAGGTGACCAATGACTCAGAGACCTTAAGAGCTTGCTGGGACTTATAGTAGATGCAGGCCACATTTTATGCAGGCCACATTGACTTGACAAATGGTGGCTGTGACTGACTTGACATCACTGATGACTGACAATACTGAGACTGTGGCTTACTTGTAGCTGCTTGTGGCTGCAAACTGGACTTGAGGCCTCCTGTGACTCTGGACACACACCTAGACTCGACAGCACTGGACCTCAGCAGGAAGCAAGAGAGCAAGCTAGCTCCTACCAGGGCTTTTATGGGGGAGACTAGCAGGGAGCCCATAGGCCACCCTTGGGTTATCTGGTCACTGATACCTCCTGGATAACAATCACATGGCAACTCTCTTGACAGCCTTCTTAAAGTTATAACAACTCTTTACACATTTTATAATACAACAATTGGGGAAACATATGTCAAGTGCAAGGGAGGCCCAGGTGACACTGCAGCAGGCTGCCCGACAGGGCAGCAAGGGTACAGGGCAACACCCCCTGCACTGGGCTACCACAAAACTCCCCCTCTTGAACACAGCCGTCAATGGCACCAAGTTCTGGAGGGCGGACGACTAACAGTGGCCACTAAGGCCTAGTGACAGTTCCTGGGGAATATTTGTATAAAATGTCCTTCACAGGTCTGGATGGTTAATAACAACAGGGGATGAGTCCATGTAGCACTTTAGAAATGTCCATACATGCTCCTTTGGGAAATAAATTGGTAAACATGTGGGATTTATTACACTTGCTACTGCATTGGTAACATACCTTAGACACTGAAACACATAAATTGAGGATTGGGCTGCCGGAGGCTATTCACCCAATGCCTTAGCTACAGAGGCCCTTTGGTACTAAAACACTTCTCTCCAGAACTCCATAAATATTTTATACAACACACCATTGCTACCTCTATATACAGCATTTCGGTCACTATACGTGCTTTACTTAAGTTACAGGGGAACCCTCTGGCCAGAAGAGCACCCTGTAGAACGGGGAAAGGAAAAATGTTACATAAATATAAACATGTTGACATTATGGACTGGTAATGGACATGTTAGATACTGTCCTGATTAGACATTTTGACTAAATCATATTGTAACACTCATGTTTCTGAAGACAGGAACTCCGGTGTAAGTGGATCCGCTGGACCTGTGTGGCAGATGACTCGGACCATACCAGGGAGCGGAGTCTAAGGTGCCGCTGGTTTTCACCAGAGCCCGCCGCAAAGCGGGATGGATTTGCTGCTGCAGGCGACACCCAGGTCGCTATTCCTGGCACGGCTCGACCACACAGTGTGGCCGGAGCACATAACGTAACAGTACCCCCCCCCCCCCTTGGTCTCCCCCTCCTTTTACCAGAGAGAAAACTCCTGAAAAGGTCACAGTCCAGGATATTCTCCTCAGGCTCCCAAGATCTCTCCTCAGGACCGTAACCCTCCCAGTTGACCAAAAAAAATTGTTTACCTCTCACAGTTTTTGCAGCAATCTAACTTTGTAGACGTCAGATGAGCCAGAGACAAGATTCTTCTGAGAGAACCGGTTTACGACAAGAGGCTTGAGGAGAGAGACGTGGAAGGAATTGGGAATACATAATGTAGCAGGTAGATGGAGTTTGTAGGAGACAGGATTGATCTTTTGTAGAATCTGGAAGGGACCAAGGTAGCGGGGACCGAGCTTGTAACAGAGGATCTTGAAGCGGATGTACTCGGATGAAAGCCACACCATGTCACCAGGAGAGAAGGACGGAGGAGGTCTTCTACCTTTATCCGCTTGCAGCTTCATGCGTGAAGAAGCCTGGGACAACGACTGTCAGGTATGGTGCCAGATGGTGGAGAAGTCACGGACCAGCTCATCAACAGCAGGCACATCGGAGGACACTGGGAGAGGAAGAGGAGAACAGAGATGGAGTCTGTAGACAACAAAAAAGGGAGATGACCTTGTGGACTCGGAATCCTTAAGATTATATGAGAATTCAGCACAGGGGAGAAGGTCGACCCAATCATCTTGGCGATCTGAAACAAAATGACGAAGATAAGTCTCAAGGATTTGATTAACCCTCTCCATCTGACCATTGGACTGAGGGTGGTAGGCCGAGGAGAAGTCCAGATTGATGTCCAGATGGTTACAAAGGGCTTGCCAAAACTTAGAGACAAACTGCACACCTCGATCCAAAACTATATGCTGAGGAAGACCATGTAAATGAAAGACATGCAACAAGAAGTACTTCGCCAGCTGCGGGGCAGAAGGACGACCTGGTAGAGGAATGAAATGAGCCATCTTGGAAAACCGATCTACAATGACTCAGATGACAGTGTTATTATGAGAAGGTGGCAAATCAGTGATGAAATCCATGGCGATATGGGACCAGGGAGTCTCTGGAATGGGTAAAGGCTGTAAGAGTTCTGCAGGTCTTTGTCAAGGAATTTTGTCATGGGCACATGTTACACAGGACCGAACAAAATCAGAAACATCACGTTCAAGATGGGGCCACCAGTAGTGCCGGGAAATAAGAAGTAGAGTCTTACGTATTCCAGGATGTCCTGCTGTCAAGGAAGAATGACCCCATTTCAGGACCTTGCCTCTCAATCTGGCGGGCACAAAGGATTTTCCCGGAGGAACTTGCTGAATCTCGGCAGGAGCGGCAGGAATCAAACGGTCAGGAGGAATAATTTGCCTAGACGTGGAGTCCAAACCAATCATGTCAGAGGACCTGGAGAGAGCATCAGCCCTGATGTTCTTGTCTGCTGGACAATAAAGATGTTGAACCTGGAAAAGAACAGTGACCATCTTGCCTGGCGGGGGTTCAAACGCTGAGCAGACTGAAGGTATAGAAAATTCTTATGATCGGAGTAGATGCTGACCGGATGTGAAGAACCTTCCAATAAATGTCACCATTCCTCCAAACCTAGCTTGCTAGTGAGGAGCTCACGATCTCCAATGGAGTAATTCCTCTCAGCAGGAGAGAATGTCTTGGAGAAGAACCCACAGGTTACACTCTTGCCCTTGGCGTTTTTCTGAGTGAGAACGGCACCCGCTCCAATAGATGAGGCATCAACCTCCAAAGCAAAGGGCCTCTCCGGATCAGGTCTTGTAAGCACGGGAGCAGAGGCAAACGTAGACTTTAAATGGAAGAAGGCCTCTTCGGCCTCTTGAGGCCAAGATTTAGGATTTTATGTCTTCTTAGTGAGAGCTACAATAGGAGCAACCAAGGATGAAAAATGTGGGATAAACTGATGATAATAGTTAGTGAATCCCAGAAAGCGTTGAATAGCATGTAGGCCCGACGGACAAGGCAAATCCAATACTGCAGACAATTTATCTGGATCCATCTGCAGGCCCTGATGAGAGACAATGTAGCCAAGAAACGGAAGACTATATTTATCGAACAGGCATTTCTCCAGTTTGGCATAGAGATGATTCTTCCAAAGTCGCTGAAGAACCAGACGAACATGAGTACGATGCTCCTCTAGGTTGGAAGAGAAGATCAGGATATCATCTAGGTATACAACAATACAGGTGTAGAGAAGATCACGGAAGATATCATCGATGAACACCTGGAAAACGGCTGGAGCATTGCAGAGACCAAAAGGCATTACAAGATACTCAAAATGTCCTTCACGAGTATTGAAGGCCATTTTACATTCATCTCCCTTGCGGATACGAATGAGATTATAAGCACCGCGTAAGTCCAACTTGGAGAAGACCTTGGCACCACGTAGACGGTCAAAAAGTTCTGAGATTAGAGGTAGAGGGTAACGGTTCTTGACCGTGATTTTGTTAAGTCCCCTGTAGTCAGTGCAGGGACAGAGTGAGCCATCCTTCTTCCCTACAAAGAAGAAACCTGCTCCAGCAGGAGAAGAGGAATTTCGGATAAATCTCTTTTGGAGATTCTCCAACTGAAAGTGGGTATATACTCCCACGGGGAGGAGTGGTACCAGGCAGAAGATCAATAGGGCAGTCGTAAGGACGATGTGGAGGCAGATATTCAGCCTGTTTCTTGCAGAATACGTCAGAGAAATCTTGGTATGGTGGCGGCAGGCCAGGTAAAGGAGGAAGACAAGAAACAACTTTACGCAGAACAGGTTGGAGGCAAAAATTTTGACAGGATTGTCCCCAGCTGATTATTTCTCCAGTTTTCCAATCCAGTTGCGGGGAATGGCATTGCAGCCAAGGAAGGCCAAGAAGAATCTCAGAAGTACAGTGTGGCAGAACATAGAATTCAATCTTTTTTTATGCGATACTCCCACTTGCATGACGAGAGATTCAGTATGGAAGTGAACCTTACAGTCCAGATTTTGTCCATTAACAGAGGAGAAGAACAAGGGCTTGGAAAGCTCAGTAAGGGGAAGATGATACTTGTGGACTAAAGCCGCATCAATAAAGTCACCTGCTGATCCTGAATCCAAAAATGCTGTAACGCTGAAGGAAGACTTGGCTGAAGTGAAGACTTGTAGTTAAGCGTGGAGAGATAGTATTCACACCCAGGGATGCCTCTCCCACGTACCCTAGGTGCGGGCGAACTGTACAGTCATTTAGAAAGTGCTCCGGGCTAGCACAGTACAAACACAAATTCTCATTGCGTCGTCGTGATGATCTCCTTGTATAACCTCTTCGGCAAGATTAAAAGAGAAGAAGAATCCAGCACTGCAGGTCCAACGCAAGGAAGCTGTTTATTGCATATAAACACACGGACACAAAACGTGGATCACAGGTGACGCGTTTCGGCGAACTCTCTCACCTTAGTTGTACGACTAAGGTGAGAGAGTTCGCCGAAATGCGTCACCTGTGATCCACGTTTTGTGTCCGTGTGTTTATATGCCATAAACAGCTTCCTTGCGTTGGACCTGCAGTGCTGGATTCTTCTTCTCATTTAAACCTGCTTTTGCATGTGTAGTCCACACGTTTCCGTGCACTGGAACTAGGAGCCCCTTGTGGCTCTGGAAGGGGTGTAAGGGGTTCACAAAGTGTCTTTGAGTCCCCGAGGGTCTATTGGGCAGAGGATTGCAGTAATTGAATTTGCCAGGAGCAGGGGCAGGTTTCCTAGTAGATGACACTGGGGCGGGGGCTAATGATGGTGGTATAGGTCTGGCTACCGCCCCTAGTGGCTCTGGAATGGGTGTAAGTGGTTCACAAAGTGTCTTTGAGGAGTCCCCGAGGGTCTATTGGGCGGAGGATTGCAGTAATTTAATTTGCGGGGAGCAGGGGCAGGTTTCCTAGTAGATGACACTGGGGCGGGGGCTGGTGATGATGGTATAGGTCTGGCTACTGCCCCTAGTAGCTCTGAAATGGGTGTAAAGGGTTTACAAACTTCCACTGACCCAGTCCCGGACTCAATCACTTGGAAAGCCAGTCTTTTGAAAGCGGGGAATGACATGTTTGGGTTTTGGACTGCTAACATTCTCAGATGGGCTTTGTCCCACTTATTATGAGCCCCATCAATAAATCTGTCCATTAACACCTTGTTGCCCTGCTCGGGAGTTATACCATCTAATTTTTGGACATTATCTAGGGAACTTCGTAGGGCTACGGCATATGCTCTCAAGTAGAGATGTCGCGAATTGTTCGCCGGCAAACAGTTCCCGGCGAATTTCGCATGTTCGCGTTCGCATCGCCGGGCGAACATATGTGAAGTTCGATCCGCCCCCTATACTTTAACATTGCAGTAAACTTTGACCCTGTGAGTCAGAGTCAGCAGACACATTACAGCCAATCAGCATCAGTCCCTCCCTTCCAGACCCTCCTACCTCTTGCACGGGCGCCATTTTAGACTCATTCAGCATGCTGCAGGCTTAGGAAGTGGAAGGTTAGAGAAGCTGCTCCTGCTGTATAGAGAAAGCGATAGCTAGGTTGCTGCTAGGTGGTGTATTCAGGGTCCAGTTTACTTCTAAAGCACTAGTGTAACATCTGCTTTAAGGACAGCACCCAAAAAAGCCCTTTTTAGGGCTGAAAGATATCAGTCCTGGTTGGGAGGGAACCGCTGGTTAAAAGGGGTACTCCAGAACCAAACTTAAGTTCCTTCAAGCAACTAACGACTACAGTATTCAAAGGGATGAAAGATATCAATCCGTTAGTCTTGGAACAGCTGGAGGCACCCTGGTTGAGAGGGAACCGCTGGTTAAAAGGGGTACTCCAGAATCAAACTTAAGTTCCTTCAAGCAACTAACTACTACAGTATTCAAAGGGCTGAAAGATATCAGTCCGTGTGTTTTGCAACAGCTGTAGGTACCCTGGTTGGGGACCACTGCTTAAAAGGGGAACTCCGCTGGCAAGCTTTTTTTCTTTAAAGCAACTAACTACTATAGTATTCAAAGGGCTGAAATATATCAGTCCGTGTGTTTTGCAACAGCTGGAGGCACCCTGGTTGGGGACCATACATTAAAGGGGAACTCCGCTGGCAAGTTTTTTTGCTCATTGTCACCCTAGTGCAAATCACATTAGGTGTGACAGTTGCGCAAATTAAAAAAAAATACCTTTTTTGGCTGTTAAATAAAATCAGCCGTCACTGTTAGTTCACGTCACAGTTGCCATTTTTCCTGCCTGCAGGGCAAATTGTGTCACCCTAGTGCAAATCACATTAGGTGTGACAGTTGCGCAAATTTAAAAAAAAAAACTTTTTTGGCTGTTAAATGAAATCAGCCGTCACTGTTAGTTCACGTCACAGTTGCCATTTTTCCTGCCTGCAGGGCAAATTGTGTCACCCTAGTGCAAATCACATTAGGTGCGACAGTTGTGCAAATAAAAAAAAAAAAACCTTTTTTGGCTGTTAAATAAAATCAGCCGTCATTGTTAGTTCACGTCACAGTTGCCATTTTTCCTGCCTGCAGGGCAAATTGTGTCACCCTAGTGCAAATCACATTAGGTGTGACAGTTGCGCAAATAAAAAAAAAATACCTTTTTTGGCTGTTAAATAAAATCAGCCGTCACTGTTAGTTCACATCACAGTTGCCATTTTTCCTGCCTGCAGGGCAAATTGTGTCACCCTAGTGCAAATCACATTAGGTGTGACAGTTGCGCAAATTTAAAAAAAATACCTTTTTTGGCTGTTAAATAAAATCATCCGTCACTGTTAGTTCACGTCACAGTTGCCATTTTTCCTGCCTGCAGGGCAAATTGTGTCACCCTAGTGCAAATCACATTAGGTGTGACAGTTGCGCAAATTTAAAAAAAAAAACCTTTTTTGGCTGTTAAATAAAATCAGCCGTCACTGTTAGTTCACGTCACAGTTGACATTTTTCCTGCCTGCAGGGCAAATTGTGTCACCCTAGTGCAAATCACATTAGGTGTGACAGTTGCGCAAATTAAAAAAAAATACCTTTTTTGGCTGTTAAATAAAATCAGCCGTCACTGTTAGTTCACGTCACAGTTGCCATTTTTCTTGCCTGCAGGGCAAATTGTGTCACCCTAGTGCAAATCACATTAGGTGTGACACTTGTGTAAATTTAACCAAAAAAATTACAGGCAGAGGAAGGCCACCCCGCAGGCTATCACAAGACACCCAATCTACTACTAAAGCTTCCGCTCGGAACCTTGACGCACCGTCCTTCTCCTCCTCTAGCTCAGCTTCGGGCACCTCTCATGCTACCACTTGGCCGCCTGCCGCCACCACCAACACTAGCACCACAGCAGCTTTACTTGAGTTATTTACACATCAGTTTGAAGACATGAGTGATGCACAACCATTATTGCCAGAGGATGTAGTTAACAGGGATATGTCTCAGTGAGGCAGCATTACACGTATGGACGTACGGTGTGATGATGATGTTGTACCCGCTGCTGCTTCCTTTCTTGAGGTGTCAGATAGCGGTGAAGGTGTTGATGATGACGATGTGTCCGTGGATGCCACGTGGGTGCCCGCTAGAAGAGAAGAAGAGGGGGAAAGTTCCGATGGGGAGACAGAGAGGAGGAGGAGACGAGTTGGAAGCAGGGGGAGGTCGTCGCAAGAAGCTAATGGCACAGTCAGACAGCATGCATCGGCACCCTGGGTCAGCCAGACGGGACGCCAATCAACGCATGCTGTTGCCACCACCAGAATGCCGTCATCGCAGAGCTCAGCAGTGTGGCATTTTTTTGTGTGTGTCTGCCTCTGACAACAGCGTGGCCATTTGCAACCTGTGCCAGAAGAAACTGAGTCGTGGGAAGTCCAACACCCACCTAGGCACAACTGCTTTGCGAAGGCACATGATGTCACATCACAAGCGCCTAGGGGATCAGCACGTCTGTACAAGCAGCACACAAAGTCAAAGCCGCCATCCTCCTCCTGGTCCAGCATCTTCAGCCAGGTTAACAACTGCTGCCCTCCTTGCCCCCTCTCAACCATCCGCCTCTCCGTCTCCCGCCTTGAGCAGTTCCTGCTCATCTGCCCACAGTCAGGTGTCTGTCAAGGAGATGTTTGAGCGCAAGAAGACAATGTCTCAAAGTCCCCCCTTAGCCCTGCGTCTGACAGCTGGCTTGTCGGAACTGCTAGCCTGCCAGCTTTTACCATACAAGCTGGTGGAGTCTGAGGCCTTTTAAAAATTTGTAGCCATTGGGACACCGCAGTGTAAGGTACCCGGAGGAAATTTTTTTGCACAAAAGGCAATCCACAACCTTTACTCCATTGTGCAAAAGTAAATTATGGCATGTCTGGCACACAGTGTAGGGGCAAGGGTCCATCTGACCACTGATACCTGGTCTGCAAAGCATGGTCAGGGCAGGTATATCACCTACACTGCTCATTGGGTAAACCTGGTGACGGCTGCCAAGCATGGAATGCGTTGCTCTGCAGAGGAGTTGGTGACACCACCACGACTTGCAGGCAGGCCTGCTGCCACCTCCTCTACTCCTCCTACTCCATCCTCTTCCATAACATCCTCGGCCGAGTCCTCTTCCACTGCTGCGTCTTGCACCGGGGTGCAAGGACATCATCGGCGGAGCTGGGAATTTTTTTGCCATGTTACTGGAGGCTCATGCGCAATGCCTGTAGGCTCATGCGTCCTTTTGAGGAGGTGACAAACCTGGCCAGTCGCACCAAAGGCACCATCAGTGACATCATACCGTTTGTTTTCTTCCTGGAGCGTGCCCTGCAAAGAGTGCTGGATCAGGCAGTAGATGAGCGTGAAGAGGAAGAGTTGTGGACACCATCACCACCAGGAACAGCCTTATAAGCATCGCTTGCTGGACCTGCGGCAATGCTGGAAGAGGATTGTAAGGAAGAGGAGTCAGAGGAGGAATGTGGCTTTGAAGAGGAGGAGGAAGACCAACCACAGCAGGCATCCCAGGGTGCTCCTTGTCACCTATCTGGTTCCCGTGGTGTTGTACGTGGCTGGGGGGAAGAAGATTATACCTTCCCTGACATCACTGAGGACGAGGAACGGGACATGAGTAGCTCGGCATCCGTCCTTGTGCAAATGGGGTCTTTCATGATGTCGTGCCTGTTGAAGGACCCCCGTATAAAAAGGATGAAGGAGAACGACCTGTACTGGGTGTCCACGCTACTAGACCCCCGGTATAAACATAAAGTGCCTGACATGTTACCGCATTACAGCAAGGCAGAAAGGATTCAGCAGGTCCAAAATAAATTAAGAAGTATGCTGTACACAGCGTATAAGGGTCATGTCACAGCACAACAGGCATCTAGCAGGGGAAGAGGTGAAAGTAATCCTCCTCCTCCCCTCACGAACACGCCGGCAAGGACAGGATGCTGTACAGACATGCTGTTGATGGAGGACATGCAGAGCTTTTTAAGTCCTACGCATCGCCACAGCCCTTCAGGGTCCACCATCAGAGAACGACTTGTCCGACAGGTAGCAGACTACCTGGCCTTAACCGCAGATATCGACACTCTGAGGAGCGATGAACCCCTTGACTACTGGGTGTGCCGGCTTGACCTGTGGCCTGAGCTATCCCAATTTGCGCTCAAATTTCTGGCCTGTCCCGCTTCAAGTGTCCTGTCAGAAAGGACCTTCAGTGCAGCAGGAGGTATTGTCATTGAGAAGAGGAGTCGCCTTGGTCAAAAAAGTCTGGATTACCTCACCTTTCTTAAGATGAATGAGGGATGGATCCCGAAGGGACTGACACTGGGCAATACATTTGACTGAACAAGGCCTGATCAGATGACCTGCCTTGGCCTAAAAATGGTCCACACGCTGCTGTATTTGAACTCTGAATGCCGGATGACTTGCGTGACTTATCCGCCACCAACTAGGGTTCAAGCCGCAATGTTTTAGGGCACTTTCTGCCTGGCAAAACAAACTGAAATTTTTCAGGCCGCTGCTACAGCAGTGGCTGCGACAATACCACATTTTCCAGCCAGGTGTACATGCCTAATTTTTCTGGCCTCTGCTGCTGCACTTGTTATGTGCTGCAATTTTTCTGGCTGCTGCTACAGCTGCGGCTGCGACAATACCCAATTTTTCATCCATGTGTACATGCCTAATTTTTCTGGCCTCTGCTGCTGCAATTGTTATGGTGCTGCAATTTTTATGGCCGATACTACAGAAGCGGCTGCAATAATACCAAATTTTTCAGGCATGTGTACATGTCTAATTTTTCAGGTACTCTCTGCTGAAATCTCTGTCCATTTTTGCAACCGTGGATATTAGATGTATGCTAAGGGTAGCATGGTGGCTCAGAGGTTAGCACTGCTGCCTTGCAGCGCTGGGGCCTTGGGTTCAAATCCCACTATGTGCTGCCTCAAGGGGGGCTCTAACTATGTGCTGCCTAATATGGGGGAATCTTATGTGCTGCCTAAAGGGGAGCTCTAACTATGTGCTGCCTAACATGGGGGAATCTATGTGCTTCCTAAAGCGGGAATCTAACTATGTGATGCCTAAAGGGGGGATCTAACTATGTGCTGCCTAAAGGGAGGCTCTAACTATGTGCTTCCTAATATGGGGGAATCTATGTGCTGTCTAAAGGGGGGAATCTAACTATGTGCTTCCTAATATGGGGGGCTCTATGTGCTGCCTAAAGGGGGCTAAAGCACATTATTCCAAACCATTTAGGAATAATAGGTGATTCATGCCCTTTATGGATTAAAACCAGACTCTGCATCAACTATGTAATTTTCCATGGCAGTTTTGCCATGGATCCCACTCCTGCACGCCACAGTCCAGGTGTTAGTCCCCTTGAAACAACTTTTAAATCATTATTGTGGCCAGAAAGAGTCCCTGTGGGTTTTCAAATTCGCCTGCCCATTGAAGTCAATGGCGGTTTGCCCGGTTCGCCGGTTCGCGAACTTTTGCGGAAAATGTTATGTTCGCGACATCACTACTCTCAAGGTCTCACCTGGCTTTTGTGGCCTTTCATACAGCCGGAGACCTACCTTTGACAGAGAGTGTGACTCAAATACCTGGTACAGTCCTTAGAAAGATCTGCTCTACAGTCACCTTCTCGGAGGCTGGCCAGGTGCGGACTTCCTCTAACCCTGGTCCCTGTAGCTGTCCTGTGAGCAATTGCACCTATTGTTTAGGAGGGAAAGAGTAGTGCTGGGCGGTATACCGGTTCATACCGAATAACGCAACTAATCATATATGCCACGCGGGCACTGTTCTGCTTCTCTCCCCCCACCCCCAATGAGTTATCAGCCTAGCACTGCGCTGTCCCACACATCGGGGAGATAATCATATGTGACCTGCGGGCGCTGTTCTGCTTCTCTTCCCCCCCCTCCCGCCCAATGAATTATCAGCCCAGCGCTGCCCCCCCCCCCCCCCCGGTTTATTAGCCCAGTGCTGCGCTGTCCCCCATATGTGACCCACGAGCGCTGCTTCTCTCCCCTAAACCCCCCCCCCCCACCGCAAATAATTATCAGCCGCTGCGCTGTACTGTACTATCCTGAGCCCGGGCTTCAAAAATAAACAAAATAAACTTTAACTCACCTTCCTACATTCCCCGTTGCTCTGGAACTCACAGTCCCTCCGCTGCTCTTACTCCTTCCTGGGGATGGGAACTTCACAGAGCCGTCAGCGTATCACCGGCCACAGCGATGTCCTGCCACAGCGATGTCCAGCCGCCCGGCTTCTTACATGACAGTGCGCTCAGACTATCACCGGCCGAGGCGGGACATCGCTGCGGCCGGTGATACGCTGACGGCTCTTTGACGTTCTCATCCCCAGGAAGCAGCATGAGGCTCGCATCGCTGGACCGTGAGGCCAGTACCAGAGCAATGGGGGAACGTAGGAAGGTGAGTTAAAGTTTATTTTGTTTATTTTTGCAGCGTGTTTTTTTTTAGAATTTTTTTTTCTCAATGTGTTGTCTTTATTACAATTGAATTTTCATGCTTAGTAGTGGAAGCTGTCTTGTAGAGAGAATCCATTGCTAAGCCGGGCTTAGCGTTAGCCCCAAAATCAGTTAGCGCTAATCCCCAATCATTACCCTGGTACCCACCGCCACAGGGGTTCCGAGAAGAGTCGGTACCAACAGGCCCGGAACATCAAAAATGGCGGTCCTGGTCCTAGGCGGTAACAGACTGGCTTTATTTAGTCTGGGGAGGGCCAGTAACAATGGTCATCGCCCACCCTGGTAACATTAGTCTGTTGCTGCTTGGTTGGTATCTGGCTAATACTGAAAAAATGGGGGAACCACACATTTTATTTATTTATAAAAACAAAAAACAAAAGGCAAAGGGTTCCCGTCATTTTAAGTATCAGCCAGATACCAACCAAGCAGCAACAGCCTGACATTACCAGGGTGGGCGAGGACCATTGTTACTGGCCCTCCTCAGCCTAAATAACACCAACTTGTTACCGCCTAGGACCAAGAGCACCATTTTTGATGCTCCAGGCCTGTTGGTACCGGCTCTTCCCGGCACCCCTGTGGCGGTGGGTACCAGGGTAATAATTGGAGGTTAGCGCTAGCTGATTTTGGGGCTAACGCTAAGCTTGGCTTAGTAATGGATTCCATCTATAAGACAGCTTCCACTACTAAGCCTGAAAATGAAATTATAAAAAACACGACACATTGAAAAAAAATGTATTTAAAACAAAACACTCCCCCACAGCCCTTGTTAACCATTTTATTGAAATAAAAAAAACCTCTGGTCATCGTCGCAGACCCCCGAATCTGATGTAGTCCTCCGCATTCACATATCTGAAATGAGAAAAACAAGAAATATGGGTTAGTACATTTTTTTTTTTTGCGCTCTCCTCTGGGTAGAGCGCACATAATGCAGCGTGTTCCTAAACAGGGAGCCACCAATTGTTGCTAACCTACAATTCCCATCATGGGGGGGGGGGGGGGCTGTAGTTAAGCAACAGCTGGGGTCTCCCTGTTTGGGAACAGGGCTGGACTGTGTAGCTCTGCCTCCTTATGAAGCCATCACTAGGGGCGGGAGTAGTAAAGGACGCAGGGGATCTCAGGAGTGAGACCCCTTTTTATCTGTCCCTGTGCCCTTGGACTACTACTCCCATCATGGGACAGAGTCTGTCCCATGATGGGATTAGTTGTAGTACCGCAGCGCTAAGGGATGGCACTTGCACATCCCCCGGCTGTGGGACTTTTAGGACTACTACTCCCATCATGGACAGACTCCATCCATGATGGGAGTTATAGTCCAGAAGCTTAGGTGCAGATCGCAGCAGGTCATTCTCCAGAGACCTGCTGTGATCCGCATTTAGTAAGTTAACAAGCCGGCGGCTCCACTGTGCTCCCCGCCGGCTCCTATATACAGCTCTCCTAATTAATAATCCCTGCCGGTAGACAGGAGCTCTAATTGGTGAATAGCTATTCACCAATTAGAGCTCCCGTCTCTTGGTGGCTGGTATTATGAATTATGACACCGTATACAGGAGCCTGGAGCCAGCGAGGAGCGCAGTTTAGCCGCATGTGCCGCCGGCTTGTTAACTTAAAAATGCGGATCGCAGCAGTTCTCTGGAGAATGACCTCCTGTGATCTGCACCTCAGCCCCTAGACTATAACTCCCATCATGGACGGAGTCTGTCCATGATGGGAGTAGTAGTCCTAAAAGTCCTGCAGCCGGGGAATGTGCAAGTGCAACTACTCCCATCATGGAAAAGACTCTGTCCATGATGGGAGTTATAGTCCAGGGGCTGAGGGGCAGATCGCAGCAGGTCATTCTCCAGAGACCCTCTGCGATCCGCATTTATTAACTGTAAAAGCCGGCAGCACATGCAGCTACACTGCGCTCCCGGCGGGGAATACTATATACAGCTGTCATCATTCATAATCTCTTCCACCAGGAGACCAGAGCTCTAATTGGGGAAAAGCGGGGCGGGGATTATGAATTAGGAGAGCTGTATACAGGAGCCGGCGGGGAGCGCAGTGTAGCCGCATGTGACGCCGGCTTGTGCAGTTAGCAAATGCGGAACACAGCGGGTCTCTGAAGAATGACCTGCTGCGATCTGCCCCTTAGCCCCTGGACTATAACTGCTTTTGCGAATTTTTTTGCATAAAAAAAAAAATAATGCTGTTAATAAGTTCAATTCTACAGTAGAAAGTGCTCTATGGTAAACTTTACCGTAGACATGGCAATGAAGAATTCTATCAGATTTTGCGCAAGAAAAAGATACAAAAAACTGTAACGCAAATTTTTGCGTTCAGAAATAGACAAAAAAAAGCTCTATATGCAATGATAAATTCCCCCTATGTCTCTGCACCCCACAACGGTAACAGGGTCAGTCAGCAATTTGGTCCTAGCAGGATGTATCTACCGTAGTCCGAAGTGCTTGTGAACGTTAGTATGTTTAAAATTCTCATCTTCTGAACCCTATAACTTTTTTTTATTTTTCTGCATACGGGGATATATAAGGGGTCATTTTTTGCGCTGTGGTCTGTAGTTTTTATCAGTACCAATTTTTATAAATTTTTTATGGTATGTGAAGTGACCAAAAATGCACAATTTTGGACCTTAGTATTTTTTTACATGTACGCCATTGACCGTGCGGTTTAGCTAACTCTATATACTTTTTTTCACACTTTAGTTTTTTGCCCCCATGGGAGGCTATACCATGCAATCTTCTGATTGCATTTACTGATCAATGCTATGCCATTGATCAGTGTTATCGGTGCTCTGTTGCTCCAGCCTGCATAGCAGGCTAGGGGCAGCAGGAGACCGATTGGATGGCGAGGAAACAGGTAAGGGCTTTTCCGCTGTCTACTCAGCTGATCGGGACCCGCAATGTCACCGCAGATGTCCCAATCAGCTCCACTGAGCTACCGACACAGTTAACCCCGCATTTTAGAAGCCGCAATCAACTTTGATTGCGGCGTCTAAAGGTTTAAAGGGGTACCCCGGTGAAAAAGTTATTTTCTATTTAAATTTATTTTCTGTCTTACCACAGTGCTCTCTGCTGGCACCTCTGTCCGTCTCAGGAACTGTCCAGAGCAGGAGCAAACCCCCATAGCAAACCTATCCTGCTCTGGACAGTTCCTGACATGGACAGAGTTGTCAGCAGAGAGCACTCTGGTCAGACAGAAAAATTCAAAAAGAAAAGAACTTCCTGTGAAGCATACAGCACCTGATAAGTACTGAAAGGGTTACGATTTTTAAATAGAAGTAATTTAGAAATCTGTTTAACTTTCTGGTACCGGTTTTTCACCGGTGTAGCCCTTTAATGGCGGGCATCGGCGACAGTGCCCGTCATTAACTGTGGGTCCTGGGTGCCCTTAGCAACCAGGACTTAATGGGTTTAAATCATTCTCCACTTGTGAGAACGGTTTAAACCTCCTTAACGGGACCAGGGCGTATCTGTACGCCCTTTGTCCTGGAAGGGTTAAAAGAAGAAAATCTACCACAAGATGACATAGCTTTAAATTAGAGAGACAAAGGTTTAAAAGTAATATGAGATTAGGGAACAATAATGACTGTGACACAGGGAGAGATAAGGGGGGCGCTGTTGACTGTGACACAGGGGGAAACAAGGGGACACTAACAGCTGTGACACAGGGGAGAGATGAGGGGGCACTAAAGGGGTATTCCAGGGGGGAGGGGGGGAATTATATCAACTGGCACCAGAAAGTTAAACAGATTTGTAACAGCATTGCTGTGGGATCATTACACTTACACCGCAACCAACAATTTTTATCAGCAACCGTACAATCTACAGGTCAGTTTGTAACTTGTGTGTATAATACAGCGCTTACTATTCAATTATTTTTCAGTGTATTTCTTTCTACACTGTGTGCATCCATAGGGGAGCACATTTATAGTAAAGCAGCAGTACAATCACACATCAAACCAGACCCATCCAGCGCTAGTGATCTTTTTTATTCTCTAGATTTGTAAAATTACTTTAAAAAAAATCTAAATCCTTCCAATAATTATCATCTGCTGAAGTTGAGTTGCTCTTTTCTGTCTGGCAACAGTGCTCTCTGCTGACATCTCTGCTTGTCTCGGGAACTGCACAGAGTAGAAGAGGTTTGCTATGGGGATTTGCTTCTACCCTGGACAGTTCCCGAGACAGGTGTCATCAGAGAGCAATTAGACAGAAAAGAACAACTCAACTTCAGCAGCTTATAAGTACTGAAAGTATTAATATTTTTTAATAGAAGTAATTTACAAATCTTTTTAACTTTCTGGAGCCAGACGTTTTTTGCACATCTGACCACTGTCACTTTAAGCATTAATAACTCTGGGATGCTTTTTCTTTTCATTCCGATTCCGAGATAGTTTTTTCGTGACACATTCTACTTTATGTTAGTTGTAAATTTTCGCTGATACTTGAATCATTTCTTGGTGAAAAATTCCAAAATTTGATGAAAAAATTGAAAATGTTGCATTTTTCTAACTTTGAAGCTCTCTGCTTGTAAGGAAAACAGACATTCCAAATAAATTATATATTGATTCACATATACAATATGTCTACTTTGTATTTTCATCATAAAGTTGACATGTTTTTCCTTTGGGAAGACATCAGAGGGCTTCAAAGTTCAGCAGCAATTTTCAAATTTTTCACAACATTTTCAAAATCGGAATTTTTCAGGGACCAGTTCAGTTTTGAAGTGGATTTGAAGGGCTTTCTTATTAAAAAAATACCCCATAAATGACCCTATTCTAAAAACTGCACCCCTCAAAGTATTCAAAATGACATTCAGAAAGTTTGTTAACCCTTTAGGTGTTTCACAGGAATAGCAGAAAATTGAAGGAGAAAATTCTAAATCTTCATTTTTTACACTCGCATTACAAGGGGTAATAGGAGAAAAAGCCCCCCAAAATTTGTAACCCAATTTCTCTCGAGTAAGGAAATACCTCATATGTGTATTTCAAGTGTTCTGGGGGGGGGCAGTAGAGGGCTCAGAAGGGAAGGAGCGACAATGGGATTTTGGAGAGTGAATTTTGCTGAAATGGTTTTTGGAGGGCATGTCACATTTAGGAAGCCCCTATGGTGCCAGAACAGCAGAAAACCCCCACATGGCATACCATTTTGGAAACTACACCCCTCAAGGCATGTAACAAGGGGTCCAGTGAGCCTTAACACCCCACAGGTGTTTGACGACTTTTTGTTAAAATCAGATGTGTAAAGGAAAAAAAAAGTTGTCACTGAAGTGCAGTTTTTTCCCCAAATTTACCATTTTTACCAAGGGTAATGGAAGAAAATGCCCCCCAAAATTTGTAACCCCATCTCTTCTGAGTATATAAATACCCCATGTTAAGATGTAAAATGCTCTGCGGGCAACTAAGAGAAATGCTTAGAAGAGAAAGAGTCACAGTTAGCTTTTGGAAAGCAAATTGGTTTTTTTTTTTTTTATATTCCAATGAATTTTATTATATCAATTACACATATAAATACACATACATAGTCCTCAAACAGTACTGTACATTTCCATAGTCCCCCTCCCTCTACCCCCCCCCCACCCCTGCCAGAAGGAAGAAAGGAAGGAAGAGAAAAAAAAAAACTATACCAATCTCACTCTTTCCACTCTGCCCAGATTGATCTGAAAGTATTTAATATTTTCCTAGACCTGACAGCTCTCCATTCCTCATATTTCCGAATTTTTGAACTAACCACTCCCTTTCGGTTACATTGGGACCACTTTTACCGAAAAGCCCCCTAAAAACTACCACCTTAGCTAGCATGAAAATGCAATTTAATAATTCTAGGCCTTCCTTAATGGGGTACTCCACCCCTAGACATCTTATCCTCTATCCTTTTGGATTGGGGATATGATGTCAGATCGCCGCGGTCCCGCTGCTGGGGACCCCCTGGATCGCCACTGCGGCACTGTGCTATCATTTCTGCACAGAGCGAGTTCGCTCTGTGCGTAATCGATACAGGGGACAGAGCAGCGTGACGTCATGGCTCCGCCCCTTGTGACATCATGGCCGTGCCCTTAATGCAAGTCTATTGTCATCACGCCCCCTCCCATAGACTTGTATTGAGGGGGGCGGGCCGTCACGAGGGGTGGAGCCGTGACGTAACTATGCTCCGACTCCTGTATTGCCCGTCATTACGTGCAGAGTGAACTCGCTCTGTGCAGTAATGATAGCGCGGTGCCGCAGCGGTGATCCCGTGGCTCCCCAGCAGCGGGACCCCGGCGATCTGACCTTTGGATAGGGGATAAGATGTCTAGGGGCGGAGTACTCCTTTAACCTTACCAAGGTCTCCAAGAATGACCTCCATCCCCGACCAATCTTTTTCTAAATTAATTTTTTTTCCAATTGTCCGAAATACCATAGCCCAGAATTCCTTAACCTTTGGACATACCCATAGCAAATGAATTAAACCCATATCCATTGTACCACACTTAGGGCAGACTGCACTCTTCCAACTCCCTATCTTTTTTAACTGTAACGGTGAGTAATACAGTTGATAAATTATTCTTATTTGCATAATTTTATGTCTTTTATTAATAGAATTTTTTTTAGCATTTGTCAATATACCTTCCCATGTTTTCCCAGAAATTGGGCCAAATGCTTCTTCCCACCTCCTTTTTTTATTTTCCTGAAAATTAACGGGGACAGTTTTAAGAAGTAAACTATTTATATATTTTAACTTCCCACCTCCTTACAAATTAATATATTCTACCACCATATGTGTACATATTTAAAATTTCTCCTTCCTTTCAGTGCATCTATATGCTTCACTTACCGTATTTATCGGCGTATAACACGCACTTTTTAGGCTAAAATTTTTAGCCTAAAGTCTACCTGCGTGTTATGCGCCGATAAGCCGCTGCAGTTCAATGATTTAAAGCGAGCGCTTTAAATCAATGAACTGCAGCGGCTTTGCAGGTGCAGAGACCGCCAGCGCTGCCGGCTTCTCTCCCCCTGCCGGCCCTTCTCTCCCCCTGGCTATCGGCGCCGCTGCCCGTTCTCTCCCCCTGACTATCGGTGCCAGGGGGAGAGAAGCGGCGCCGGCAATCGGGCAGCGGCGCTGACAGCCAGGGGGAGAGAAGGGGCAGCGGCACCCATTGCCGGCACCGCTGCCTCCCCCATCCCCGGTTGCATAATTACCTGTTGCTGGGGTCGGGTCCGCGCTGCTTCAGGCCTCCGGTGTGCGTCCCCTGCGTCGTTGCTATGCACTGCACGGCGCAAAGACGTCTCTCGTCATTGCGCCGCGCCGTGCAGTGCATAGCAACGACGCATGGGACGCACACCGGAGGCCTGAAACAGCGCGGACCCGACCCCGGCAACAGGTAATTATGCAACCGGGGATGGGGGAGGCAGCGGCGCTGGCAATGCGTGCCGCTGCCCCTTCTCTCCCCCTGGCTGTCGGCGCCGCTTCTCTCCCCCTGGCTGTCGGCGCCGGCAATGGGGCGCCGGCACCGATAGTCAGGGGGAGAGATCAGGCAGCGGCGCCGATAGCCAGGGGGAGAGAAGCTGCGGCAGCAGGGCTCTAGACCCCAGGAAAGGCAGGGGCAGAGAAGCGGGCAGCGACGGCCTCTCTCCCGCTGCCTTTCCTGGGGGTGTATCGGGGTATACACACACACACACGCACCCTCATTTTACCATGGATATTTGGGTAAAAAACTATTTTTTACCCAAATATCCTTGGTAAAATGAGGGTGCGTGTTATAGGCCGGTGCGTGGTATACCCCGATAAATACGGTAGTTGAATATACCAAAATTTATGTTCATTTCGCAATCCATACTCACTCTTTAGTGTTTCGAAACTCTTTATCTCTCCATTTTGGAAAAATTGTGCCATGTATTTAACCCCTTTAACTTTCCAAAAATCACTCCCTAACCCTTTAAATTGTTCGAAGTGAATATTATCCCATAATAACGTGTTACTTATGCTTCCCTCTATATTACATCTTTTTTTAACTTCTTGCCAGGTTTTCCTAAATAATCCTAGCAATGGAATGTGCTCTAATTCCTTCCTAACTGGAAGGCCCGCTTCAACAAATTCAAAAAAACTCTCATAGTGCCCTCTATAGTACTCAAATAAATCCCCCCACAGTGCTTTACTCCACCCACGTCTAATATTTTGGAGGTTCTTTGCCAAAAAATACAACCTAAACTCCGGTAACCCCCCTCCACATTTTTCATTTAAAGTGAACCCACCTGTTGTATTTCATACGTACCCTACCTCTCCCCCAAATTAGGGCTTCCAAGCCCATTAGGGCTTCCAAGCCCCAGAACTACTTCCCAGGGATCCAGCTGGGAGCTGCACCCATTACATATAATATTTGGGGAAGCACAACCATTTTAATTAGCCCAATCCTATCTGCAATAGAAAGAGGCAGTTTCACCCAAGCGTCTACTTTTTTCCTAAGCTTACTCAGTAATGTACTAAGATTAAGCTGGTTAAAGAAATCTTTTGACGATGCCAATTTAATTCCTAAATTGTCCAAACTCTCATCTTCTTTCAGGACCTTTACCCCCATCACTCCATTAACATTATACTGAAGTAGACGCGAAGAAAAACGCACTCACCCGAGAAGTTTGCTGAGACGAAGAAGGTATTCTTTATTCAAGCACTGTACAGGGAGCAGGAGATGGTAGCAGGAAGGGGGCGTGCAGGGGGGCGGCAACTAGTTTTGCGCACGTGGGTGCTTCCTCTGGCTCGCACTGACATCAAGGCGTCTGAGGAGGTTACTTATGGATACAGGTTGCCATAACAACAACAAACAGGTAAGTGAAACATATAAAAAAAATGTTTAAAAACAGTTCCATAAAAACAACCTATATACTTCAGCCTGTTCAGAGGGTATTAGAGGAGAAAGGCACCCATTTCATTCTTTTCATTAAACCCGAGTGGCCTGTAGCATTCAGACGGATTATCCACTGGGCTTCCTTTTTCAAAAGTACGGTGTCCATTTTAGGACAGCATCATCCGTTAGCCAAAACGGCGTTCCGCCTCCTCCCTCAGACTAATCGCTGTCAGTTTTCAGCCGTACCTCGCTCATCCTTCAGCCAAAACGGCGTCCCGCCTCCTTCCTCAGACAAATCGCTGTCAGTTTTCAGCAGTACCTCCCTCATCCTTCAGCGAAAACTGCGTCCCGCCTCCTCCCTCTTTCCGAAACTGTGTCCCGCCTCCTCCCTCCGTCAGGCAAAACCTTTGTCAATCTTTACTCTCTCATGCCTCAGACGAAAATGAAAGTGCTGAGTCAGCACAGCTTCGGCAGGCCTGCTAGCACAGACAGTGTGTGATTGGCTGGCAGCAAAGACACTGTGATTGGTTGATGGGAGCGTAGGTGTGTACAGTCCCGCTCCACTGTTTAGACACATTTCTTTACAAACCCTAATCCTCTCATGTACCCAGCTTTCCCCTATTCCTGCAAAACAAACCTGCGCTCTCAGCTTTTCCCCTATTCCTGCAAAACCTACAGTTATGTAGTCAGCTGTAGGTTTATCAGGAATTGTTAAAAGCTAAGTACATAGCTGTAGGTTTTTCAGGAATCGGGAAAAGCAGAGTACATAGCTGGAGGTTTTTCAGGAATCTGGAAAAGCTATGTACTCAGCTTTTCCCGATTCCTGAAAAACCTACAGCTATGTACTCAACTTTTCCCGATTCCTGAAAAACCTACAGCTATGTACTTAGCTTTTAACAATTCCTGATAAACCTACAGCTGACTACATAACTGTAGGTTTTGCAGGAATAGGGGAAAAGCTGAGAGCGCAGGTTTATTTTGCAGGAATAGGGGAAAGCTGGGTACATGAGAGGATTAGGGTTTGTAAAGTAATGTGTATAAACAGTGGAGCGGGACTGCACACACCTACGTTCCCATCAACCAATCACAGTATCTTTGCTGGCAGCAGCCAATCACACACTGTCTGTGCTAGCAGGTCTGCCAAAGCTCTGCTGACTCAGCACTTTCATTTTCATCTGAGGTATGACAGACTTAAGGATGACAAAGGTTTTGCCTGGCGCCTGACAGAGGAGGCGGGATGCCGTTTTGGCTGAAGGATGCGCGAGGTACAGCTTGACTGCTGATGCTGTCCTAAAATGGACACCGTACAAAAGTATTTGGTGCCTGTCTCCTCCGTTGGGCGGGATTTCTACTCTTTCAATTCCAGCAAAATTCACACTGGTGGGGTTAGCGGCATGGATTTCTCTAACATGAGTGATAAACCGCATTGCTCCCACACCAGTCTGAATGGACCGCAAGTGTTCCTTAACACGTACATGTAACTTCCTTATCGTTTTACCGATATAATAATGCCCACATGGGCAAATTAAACAATACACTACAAAACTTGTCTGGCATGTTATTAACTGTTTGACAACAATCTGGGTGTCCACAAGCCAATAACTCAGCTTGGCCAGATTGTGTCGGCGCACACTGCAGTGGCGACATTTATGATTTAGTAGGTTCTTGTTTTTTTCTGATGTTAGTTTTGAATGTTTTCAACAAGTTTCCCAATGTTCTGTTACGTTTATGGGTGATTATGGGATTTTGTACCGTTATTGATTTTAACAATTCGTCTTCCTGTAATATATACCAAATTTTTCTTATGATATTGCTGAGAATGTTATTCATAGGGGAATTTTTGAAGGCGAAGGTGAACCTGTCTTTTTTGTCTGTTTCACTTCTGTTTTCTTTTTGTGATACATTCTTGCGCAAAAGTTCCTCCCTTGTTTTTAATTGAACATTATCAAAAGCTTTATTAATTACTCTCTCTGGATAACTCCATTTCTTTAATCTCCCTGAGAGTGCTTGTGCCTCTCTTTTAAAAAACTCTGGTTTATTGTTTATTCGCTTTAACCCCTTAAGGACTCAGCGTTTTTTCCGTTTTTGCATTTTCATTTTTTCCTCATCACCTTCTAAAAATCATAACGCTTTCAATTTTGCACCTAAAAATCCATATGATGGCTTATTTTTTGCGCCACCAATTCTACTTTGCAGTACATACAGAAGCATACAGAAAAGGGTGTCCTGGCTGAAAAAGTGGCAGAAAAATGAATCCCCACTGATCCCCAGTTTCCCTACTGGTATATCCTGTCGAAGATCCACAAGTCGCTGAACCAGCCCCCAGGCCACCCGATTGTGTCTGGGGTTGGTTCGGTGACGGAATCTTTGTCAGGATATCTGGATTGGCTCATGTCCCCTGTCCTTAGAGAGCTCCCTACCTTCCTTAGGGACACAGGTGATCTGATAACTCAATTGGAAAATTTTGAATGGAGAGAGGGCCAATTCTTAGCATCAATTGATGTAGAAAGCCTGTATACCCGCATTCCCCATGATGCAGGTATACAGACTATGGAGGATTGCCTCCAATGTACCAACAAATCAACTGATTTCATAGCATTTTTCAGTGAAGCATTGAGGTTTGTACTCACAAATAATGCATTCATGTATAATAATGATTGGTTCATTCAAAAACAGGGGACCGCAATGGGGACCCCTGTCTCATGCGTTTATGCAAATGTATTCCTGGCAATGTTCGAAAGAGAGTTCGTCTTCACCTCCAAAAATCCCTTTGTTCGTCACATAAAACTCTTTTTAAGATTTGTAGACGATATTTTTGTCATTTGGGACGGAGGTGAAGACGAATTCTCCTCATTCGTCCATTACCTGAACACCACAAATGATAGGAACATGCTGTTTACCTATCATTTTGGGGGGCTTCGGCTGGAGTTCCTTGATGTTCAGGTTTTAATAATACCCTCATTACCACTTCATTTTGCAAAACTACCTCCCATAATGCTCTACTCCACTTCGACAGTTCCCACCCCCCACATGTAAAACAAAGTATCCCCTATAGTCAGTTTGTTCGCTAAAAGCGAATAAACAATAAACCAGAGTTTTTTAAAAGAGAGGCACAAGCACTCTCAGGGAGACTCAGGGAAAATGGGTGCCTTTCTCCTCTAATACCCTCTGAACAGGCTGAAGTATATAGGTTGTTTTTATGGAACTGTTTTTAAACATTTTTTTTTATATGTTTCCCTTACCTGTTTGTTGTTGTTATGGCAACCTGTATCCATAAGTAACCTCCTCAGACGCCTTGACGTCAGTGCGAGCCAGAGGAAGCGACCACGTGCACGAAACTAGTTGCCGCCCCCTGCCTGCTACCATCTCCTGCTCCCTGTGCACCTGTCCGTTGTTACCTGTACAGCGCTTGAATAAAGAATACCCTCTTCGTCTCAGCGAACTTCTCGGGTGAGTGCGTTTTTCTTCACGTCTACTTCAGTATTTTACTATTGCTTCTTCAGAAAAATGGATTACTGCACCGCCCGATGAGATATTACTTAGCGCTACACAGGAACACGTAGCAGTTGCTGTTATCCAGTTCATTGTCCTTTGCCTTTAGGACTAGCGGTGCCGGACATCATTCTCTTTATTGTTTGAGGACTCCATTAACATTACCTGTAACCAATGCCATTAAGGAAGATTTAGCCCAATTGATTTTGGGTGCCTTTCTCCTCTAATACCCTCTGAACAGGCTGAAGTATATAGGTTGTTTTTATGGAACTGTTTTTAAACATTTTTTTTTATATGTTTCCCTTACCTGTTTGTTGTTGTTATGGCAACCTGTATCCATAAGTAACCTCCTCAGACGCCTTGACGTCAGTGCGAGCCAGAGGAAGCGACCACGTGCACGAAACTAGTTGCCGCCCCCTGCCTGCTACCATCTCCTGCTCCCTGTGCACCTGTCCGTTGTTACCTGTACAGCGCTTGAATAAAGAATACCCTCTTCGTCTCAGCGAACTTCTCGGGTGAGTGCGTTTTTCTTCACGTCTACTTCAGTATTTTACTATTGCTTCTTCAGAAAAATGGATTACTGCACCGCCCGATGAGATATTACTTAGCGCTACACAGGAACACGTAGCAGTTGCTGTTATCCAGTTCATTGTCCTTTGCCTTTAGGACTAGCGGTGCCGGACATCATTCTCTTTATTGTTTGAGGACTCCATTAACATTACCTGTAACCAATGCCATTAAGGAAGATTTAGCCCAATTGATTTTGAGGCCAGATACCCTCCCGAATTCCTCGACAACCTTAATTGCCTCTGGAACCCCTACAAACACATTTTCTAAGAACAGAAGAATATCATCAGCATACATTAGGAATTTCTCTTCCACTCCTTTAATCCCAAAACCCCTCAGATCCTCTGCTTTTTTAAACTTCATCGCCAACGGTTCCAGAAAAAGAACAAACAACATATGTGAAAGCGGGCAGCCCTGCCTTGTGCCCCGTCCAATGGTCAGTTGAGATGAAAGAGATCCATTTACTGCAACCCTGGCCCTAGGATTTTTATATAATAACTTAAACCATTCAACCATCTAAACCAAATTTTTTGAGGACCTTCCACAAAAATCTCCACTCCACCCTGTCAAATGCCTTCATAGCATCCAGTGACAGGGGGGGAGCGGAAGGGAGCAGAGCCCAACTGTATATTAACCATTGAACGAACCAAATTGTTATGGATTGAGCGCCCCGGAACAAATCTGATTTGCTCAACTCCTACTAATTTGGAAAGAAGAGGAGACAGTCTTCTGGTCAAAAGTTTCACCAGAATCTTTGCATCTGAATTTATCAAGGATATAGGATGATAAGATTCCATCCTTGTACAATCTTTCTCCTTCTTCAGTATTAAAACTATTTTAGTTTCCAGCATTGAGGGAGGCAGTTCTCCTCCCCTCAAAGCCTCCCCCAAGACTGTACACAAAACAGGTAGTAATGCTTCCGTATATTCTCTGTATATTGAATAAGGTAGGCCGTCCAGCCCAGGGGCTGATGAGACCGAACATCCCTCTAGGGCTTTCTCCAATTCTTCTACAGTAATCTGTTTATTAGGACTTTCGAGGCTGGCATTATCTACAGCTGGTAGATCGATCTCCTCTAAATATGCCTCTGTCTAACTATCCCCTGCAAGCTACTCTGAGCTATATCATTTTTGATAGTACTGTCGGGCGATCTTCTGTATGTCCTCCTGCGATGTTTGAATATCTCTATTTTCATCCTGTAGTCCTACGATTTCGCTTCTTTCCCTTTGGGCCATAACTAAATTGGCCAATTTTCCGGGGCGAGCTCCTTCTACAAAATCTCCTCTGGCCCGAGAAAAAAATCTTATGCTGTGCTTGCTCCAAGTAGTACTCTGACAACTTCCCTTGCTCGAGTTCTAAATCCCTAAAGTTCTTTTCAGATCACTCTACCTCATATCTCTCCTCTGCCTCCTTAACCTTCTGCCTCAAGTCCTGTTCCACCTTATTAAATTCCTTCTTTTTCCTTTGTATCTCCCTATACAAAATCACCCTCAGTACTGCTTTGAGAGTATCCCACACTACCGGGTAAGGGGCGTTCTTATTCAATTTCCAACATTCCCATAGCTCTTTCACAATTCCTTCCTTACCACCTATCAGATTCAACCAATGTGAATTAAGACTGAAAACTCTCTCCCCCTGATTTCTCCTACCCCCAATTCCCAGTTCCATTATCACTGGAGAATGATCCGATATGGTCCTACCTTCATATCTAATAGCTTCCATGAACCGCAGCCCCCTGTCATTAGAGAGAACAGCATCAATTTGCGATGCGACTTTATGGGAGGCCGAGAAGCAAGAAAACACCCTCCTATCAGGATTCATTAAATGCCACGGGTCTCTCCAACCCATCTCTACACATAATTTAAGGAGGGGGGTTTCAGACTCTCTTCCCACCCTAGTTGAGGATCTATCCTGAGTGGGCCAGCAATACTTCCCAATCAAAAAATTTAGCATGCAAGAAAACATACTGTCCTCTTTTATCTACTTTCTTAGAAAATATGTTAACTGGAATGGCCCTATGTACGTAGACAGAGACCCCAGCTGAATAGCTGGATGGTGAGGAGTGAAATTCCACTTGGACCCATCGCCTCGAAATTTTCTCCTCAGATTCCTTAGTAACATGGGATTCAACCAAGCAAACAATTGACAGATCTTTGGAACAGTGGGCTGTGCAAATGAAACATAACATTTTAAATTTTCACGGATCACTGTTCCAAAAATCTGTCAGACACCTGTGAGGTGTAAATGCTCACTGCACCCCTTATTACATTACGTGAGGGGTGCAGTTTCCAAAATGGGGTCACATGTGGGGGGGGGTCCATTGTTCTGGCACTATGGGGGCTTTGTAAGCACACGTGTCAAGTCAATTGCGGACAAATTTTCTCTTCAAAATCCCAATGTCGCTCCTTCTCTTCTGAGCATTGTAGTTCGCCCGAAGAGAACTTTACATCCACATATGCGGTAAGTTCTTACTCAGAAGAAATGGGGTTACAAATTTTGGGGGGCTTTTTTCCTATTTTCCCTTGTGAAAATGAAAAATTTAGGGTAACACCAGCTTTTTTGTGAAAACATTTTTTTTTTTCATTTTCCCATCCAACTTTTATGAAAATTTGTCAAACACCTGTGGGGTGTTAAGGCTCACTATACCCCTTGTTACGTTCAGTGAGTGGTGTAGTTTCCAAAATGGGGTACATGTGGGTATTTATTTTTTTGCGTTTATGTCAGAACCGCTGTAAAATCAGCCACCCCTGTGCAAATCACCAATTTAGGCCTCAAATGTACATGGTGCGCTCTCACTCCTGAGTCTTGTTGTGCATCCGCAGAGCATTTTACACCCACATAAGGGGTATTTCCGTACTCAGAAGAAATTGTGTTACAAATTTTGGGGGTCTTTTTTGCTTTTACCACTTGTAAAAATAAAAAGTATGGGGCAACACCAGCATGTTAGTGTAAAAAAATGTAAAAAGTTTTTACACTAACAGGCTGGTATAGCCCCCAACTTTTCCTTTTCATAAGGGGTAAAAGGAGAAAAAGCCCCCCAAAATTTGTAGTGCAATTTCTCCCGAGTACTGAAATACCCCATATGTGGCCCTAAACTGTTTCCTTGAAATACGACAGGGCTCCGAAGTGAGAGAGCGCCATGCGCATTTGAGGACAAAATTAGGGATTGCATAAGGGTGGACATAGAGGTATTCTATGCCAGTGATTCCCAAACAGGGTGTCTCCAGCTGTGGCTATACTCCAAGCATGCCTGGACAGTCAGTGGCTGTCCAGAAATGCTGGGAGTTGTTGTTTTGCAACAGCTGGAGGCTCCGTTTTGGAAACACTGCTGTACGATACGTTTTTCATTTTTATTGGGGGGGACAGTTAAGGGGGTGTATATGTAGTGTTTTACCCTTTATTGTGTGTTAGTGTAGTGTAGTGTAGTGTTTTTAGGGTACACTGGCGGGTGTTTACGGTGAGTTTCCCGCTAGGAATTTGCCGCAGCCCAAACTTGAAGCATAAAACTAACTGTAAACTCGCCCGTGTGAATGCACCCTGTACATTCACATGGGGGGGGGGCAAACCTCCAGCTGTTTCAAAACTATAACTCCCAGCATGTACTGATAGACCGTGTATGCTGGGAGTTGTACTTTTGCAACAGCTGGAGGCACACTGGTTGGAAAACCTTCAGTTACCTAACTCAGTATTTTTCAACCAGTGTGCCTCCTGCTGTTGCAAAACTTCAACTCCCAGCATGTACTGATCGCCGCAGGGCATGCTGGGAGATGTAGTTATGCAACAGCTGGAGGTATGCAACTACAACTCCCAGCATGCTGAGACAGCTTTTTGCTGTTTAGGCATGTTGGGATTTGCAGTTTTGCTACATCTGGAGGGCTACAGTTTAGAAACCACTGCACAGTGATCTCCAAACTGTGGCCCTCCAGATGTTGCAAAACTACAAATCCCAGCATGCCCAGACAGCAAACTGCTGTGTGGACATGCTAGGAGTTGTAGTTTTGCAAGATCTCGAGGGCCACAGTTTAGAGATCACTGTATAGTGGTCTCAGACTGTAGCCCTCCAGATGTTGCTAGGCAACTCACCGGCTTCCGTAGGATCCAGGGAGCCAGCTGCACGAAATCGCTGCCCGCCGATCCCCGTCGCCTGCAGCCTCCGGATGGGTAAGTGGATCTTCTGCCGCCAGTCCCCGTCTGTTTTTCCGTTCTGCCCCACCTATTGACCCCCTATGGCCCCCCATCTGCTATTGGTCGTCGCGTCTTGACGGGGGGGGGGGGGGGAGGGGCACCCCTGCCACCTCACTCCTATCCCTTCAGAGCGACCGTGTCTTGGACAACCGCGATCCCCCTTATACTCCGGGTCACCATAGACCCGTATGACCCGGAATCGGCGCAAATCGCAGGTGTGAATTCACTTGCGATTTGCACCGATCGCCGACATGGGGGGGTCTGATGACCCCCCTGGGCATTTGCGAGGGGTGCCTGCTGATCAATATCAGCAGTCACCCCAGTCAAGGACCGAAATTCCCACAGGTGTACAAGTACACCCTGGGTCCTAAAGTACCAGGGACTGAAGGCGTACCTGTACGCCCTGGGTCCCTATGTGGTTAATGACTGATCGTATGATATCACATAACTTCACTTTTTTCAATGTAATGTTACATGATGTGCAGCATCCTGGCTCCTAACTATTTCTGCTGGGTCCTTGATTCATAAGGAATCAGTCAAGTCCTGCAGTAAGACCATGCTGGTTTGGGCCCAATTATTTGTTAGTTTTGGCATGCATGGACTCCCAGGCTTCTCCATCCTCCTCTAGTAAAACATTTAAACATGTATTTTACCTATGTGGAGCAACAATAGCTTTCGTCATTAAATTTGTATAATGTACTGCTAATGTATGCACCACGTTTCTTTTCACCTTTTTAAAACAAAAAAAGTACTGATCTGCGTTTAATATTAACATAAGGAGGGTTTATAAATTTGCCTGCACACATTAAACATTCCACATAATCCAAATGACCTCAAATTATTCTATCCTATATGATCTTAACCTGTGGTGTATATACCCCATGGGGTGCACACTATTTTTAGAGAGCGCTCAATCCATGGTTATACTATGCTTTTAATGCAGAACAGTATACAGTTTTAGCCTTGGGAGTAATTTATTTGAGCAGAGAGGACTTGACTTAGAAACATTGAGGAACATTATTATAGCCCTGAAGAAAGACAGAAAGGTCACCTTCTCAATATTAATCCCTTAACGACGCAACTCCTGGTGAGTTGGTACTTAACGTACATTTACGTCCTAAGCATTACCGCGAGCATCGGAGCGATGCCCTGATCGCAGCCAGGGACCCGCCCGTAATGGTGGACATCCGCGATCCCGCGGATGTCCGCCATTAACCCCTCAGATGCCGTGATCAATACAGATCACGGCATCTGCAGCATCGTGGTCACTAAAATGGATGATCGGATCGCCCGCAGCGCTGCCGCGGCGATCCGATCATCCAGCACAGCAGACGGAGGTCCCCTCACCTGGCACCGCTGCCTTCCCGGCGTCTTCTGCTCTGATCTGCCTTCCCGCAGACCAGAGCAGAAGATGACCGATAATGCTGATCAGTGCTATGTCCTATACATTGCACTGAACAGTATTAGCAATCGAGTTATTGCTATAAATAGTCCCCTATGGGCACTATTAAAGTGTAAAAATAAAAGTAAAAAAATTAAGTAAAAAAAAAAAAAACTCCCCCAATAAAAACATAAATTTTCCCTATTTCACACCCAAAAAGTGTTGAAAAAATATTTTATATACATATTTGGTATTGCCGCATGCATAAATATCTGAACTATTAAAATAAAATGTTAATGATACCGTATGGTAAACGGCGTGAACGTAAAAATAAAAAAAGTCCAAAATAGATGCTTTTTATAACATTTTATTCCCCCAAAAATGAATAAAAAATGGATTAAAAGTTCTATATAAGCAAATATGGTATCAATAAAAAGTACAGGTCACGGCGCAAAAAATGAGCCCTCATACCGCCGCTTATACGGAAAAATGAAAAAGTTTTAGGTCTTCAAAATAGGGGGATTTTAAACGTACTAATTTGGTTAAAAAGTTTGCACTGTTTTTTAACCCGTTAAGGACGCAGGACGTACTCAAACGGACCCTTTTCCGAGTCCTTAAGGACTCAGGACGTTTGAGTACGTCCTGTCAAATCCCGGCCCCCCGCCGCTAGCCGGAGGGGAGCCGGTGCCCGATGCCTGCTGAAATCGTTCAGCAGGCATCGCGGCATATCGCCCAGGGGGGTCATTATGCCCCCCCATGTCGGCGATGGCCGCAGATCGCTGGACAATTCAGTCCAGCGATCTGCGGCAGATTCCGGGTCAATCGGGTCTCCAGTGACCCGGTGACCCGGAATTACAGGCTGTTCGGGGCCGTCTCTGAGCCAGAGCCTGCAGGGGTGAGGTGGCACTGGTGCCACCTCACGATCGCCCTGATTCGTCGGCCGGATTACCGGCCGACCAATCAGGGCGCCTGCTGCGGGTGTCACTCCCGCAACCCGCTCCGCCCCTCTTCCGGAGGATGTGAGCGGGTGCGGGACGTGCACCCCAGGTGCTGGGGACCCCGATCCCCGGCGTCAGTGTTGGGAACGGGGCCCCAGGAGCGACGGCCGCGGCGGCGACGACGAGGGACTGACCTGTGCGGCGAGGATCGTTGGAGGTGAGTGACAGCCTCCTGCTGTTGCTTAGCAACAGCTCCCAGCATGCAAAAAGGGCATGCTGGGAGCTGTAGTTATGCAACAGCAGGAGGCAGACCACCACAACTCCCAGCATGCCCTTATGGGCATGCTGGGACTTGTAATTTTGCAACAGCTGGAGGCACATTTTTTCTATTGAAAAGTGTACCTTCAGCTGTTGTGTAACTACAATTCCCAGCTTGCACCAACAGCTAAAGTGCATGCTGGGAGTTGTAGTAGTGCATCTGCTGGTTGCATAACTACAACTCCCAGCATGCCAGTTGGCTGTCGGTGACTGCTGGGAGTTGTAGTTTTGCAACAGCTGAAGGCACACTGAGTTATGTAGCAAACCAGTGTGTCTCCAGCTGTTGCATAACTACAGTCCCCAGCATCCCCAGCCAAAGTAGTATGCCTCCGGCAGTTGCATAACTACAAGACCCAGCATGCCCTTCCGCTGTCCGTACATGCTGGGGGTTGTAGCTTTTGCAACAGCTGAAGGCACACTGGTTGCAAAACACTGAGTTTGTTACCAAACTCTGTGTTTCACAACCAGTGTGCCTCCAGCTGTTGCAAAACTACAACTCCCAGCATGCACTGATAGACCGTACATGCTGGGAGTTGTAGTTTTGCAACAGCTGGATGTTCCCCCCCCCCCCCCCAATGTGAACGTACAGGGTACACTCACATGGGCGGAGGATTACAGTAAGTATCCGGCTGCAAGTTTGAGCTGCGGCTCAAACTGCCAGCGTGAAACTACTGTGAACCCCCGCCCGTGTGACTGTACCCTAAAAACACTACACTACACTAACACACAATAAAATAAAAAGTAAAAATCACTACATATACACATACCCCTACACAGCCCCCCTCCCCAATAAAAATGAAAAACGTCTGGTACGCCACTGTTTCCAAAACGGAGCCTCCAGCTGTTGCAAAACAACTACTCCCAGTATTGCCAGATAGCCACTGACTGTCCAGGCATGCTGGGAGTTTTACAACAGCTGGAGGCACCCTGTTTGGGAATCACTGGCGTAGAATACCCCTATATCCACCCCTATGCAAGTCCCTAATTTAGGCCTCAAATGCGCATGGCGCTCTCACTTTGGAGCCCTGTCGTATTTCAAGGCAACAGTTTAGGGTCACATATGGGGTATCGCCGTACTCGGGAGAAATTGTGTTACAAATTTTGGGGGGTATTTTCTGCTATTACCCTTTTTAAAAATGTAAAATTTTTGGGAAAAGAGGCATTTTAGGTAAAAAAAAATTATTTTTTTTACATATGCCAAAGTCGTGAAACACTTGTGGGGTATTAAGGTTCACTTAACCCCTTGTTACGTTCCCCGAGGGGTCTAGTTTACAAAATGGTATGACATGTGTTTTTTTTTTGCTGTTCTGGCACCATAGGGGCTTCCCTTCTGACACCATAGGGGCTTCCCTACTGAGCCCTCTACTGCGCCCGCCGAACAATTAACATAGACATATGAGGTATGTGCTTACTCGAGAGAAATTGGGTTTCAAATACAAGTAAAAATTTTCTCCTTTTTACCCCTTGCAAAAATTCAAAAATTGGGTCTACAAAAACATGCGAGTGTAAAAAATTAAGATTGTGAATTTTCTCCTTCACTTTGCTGCTATTCCTGTGAAACACCTAAAGGGTTAAAACGCTGACTGAATGTCATTTTGAATACTTTGGAGGGTGCAGTTTTTATAATGGGGTCTTTTATGGGGTATTTCTAATATGAAGGCCCTTCAAATCCACTTCAAACCTGAACTGGTCCCTGGAAAAAAGCGAGTTTCAAAATTTTGTGAAAAATTGGAAAATTGCTGCGGAACTTTGAAGCCCTCTGGTGTCTTCCAAAAGTAAAAACTCATCAATTTTATGATGTAAACATAAAGTAGACATATTGTATATGTGAATAAAAAAAAAATTATTTTGAATATCTATTTTCATTACAAGCAGAGAGCTTCTAAGTTAGAAAAATGCAAAATTTTCAAATTTTTCATCAAATTTGGGGATTTTTTCACCAAGAAAGAATGCAAGTTACCACAAAATTTTACCACTAAGTTAAAGTAGAATATGTCACG
Organism: Hyla sarda; assembly: GCF_029499605.1. Taxonomy (NCBI): domain Eukaryota; kingdom Metazoa; phylum Chordata; class Amphibia; order Anura; family Hylidae; genus Hyla; species Hyla sarda. Next base: position 152,050,152 of record NC_079192.1, read on the forward strand.
AAAAAATTATCTTGGAATCAGATTGATAACTAAAAGCATTCCAGAGTTATTAATGTTTAAAGTGACAGTGGTCAGAATTGCAAAAAATGGCTGAGTCCTTAAGGTGAAAAAGGGCTCAGTCCTTAAGGGGTTAAAGTGCAACAGTAATAGAAAAGTATGTTATCATGGGTATCATTTTAATCGTATTGACCCAAAGAATAAAGAACACATGTCATTTTTTTACCGTAAATTGTACGGCGTGAGAACAAAACCTTCCAGAATTAGCAAAATTGCGGTTTTCTTTTTAATTTCCCCACAAATAGTATTTTTTTGGTTGCGCCATACATTTTATGGTAAAGTGAGTGATGGCATTACAACGGACAACTGGTCGCGCAAAAAACAAGCCCTCATACTAGTCTGTGGATGAAAATATAAAAGAAATATGATTTTTTTGAAGGCGAGGAGGAAAAAACGAAAACGTAAAAATTAAATTGTCTGCGTCCTTAAGGCCCAAATGGGCTGCGTCCTTAAGGGGTTAAAGTGTAGTCTAGATGGGGCTGGTTTGCTTCTAGCAAAATGCTATCAAATACCTGCAGTTAGTACAGTATATAAAGAAGCAATCTGGTAGATGTTTTGTTCATACCATAAAGAGGAACATTTAGTGATAAACGCAAAAATACAAAACTATACAATAGCCTAAGAGAAAAACTATGTGAGGTAGGCCTCAATATCGGCAGAACCCACTGATTTTAGTGGAATCGGTCTACCATCTAATTTTTATGGTGGTGTCTCAACTATTCCGATAGTAGATGTCAGGAAAAAGAAGGATTAACCTTGTTGAATTTCAACATGCTAGGTGCCAATCCTTTCTCCCCACATGAGATAAGCCACTGTCAGAGGTGCCTGGATTCATATAGAAAGGGATAAGTTGGAAAGGAACAGATTTTGGCTCAATATAAGAAATAATTAATCCATGCTAGGAAGCCAAAAACAAAATAGCATGGCCAGTGATACACTGTAATTTTTAGTGAAAATGTGAATAGCACAGCATATGGAAACTATTTATAAAATAGATTTTACAGATATACATATTCATGTCAAAACAACATCAGTCTATCTCACACTAAACCCCTTGAAGAGTAATCTCCTCCCTGAATTTAATATTAAATCACCCCCTTTTCTCATTTTACTAGTCAAAGAAAATAAATAAACAAGCATATTTGGTATCTCCGCATGCAGAAAAGTCCTAATTATTAAAATATGTTTATGATCCTGTACAATAAAAGCGTAAATGCAAAAAAAAAAAAAAAAAAAAAAAAAAAAAAACACACATTACATCCCAGGAAAAATAGAGTAAACAGTGACCAAAAATGAGAAAATTATAAAATTATAGAGGGTAAGAAAAGGTTTGACTTTTTTTAAAAGCAGTACAATAATAGAAAATAATGTAAACTTTGGTATTATTTTAATTGTATTGACCCACAGAACATTTCAGTTTTACTGTAAAGAGTACCATGTAAAACTAAACCCCCCCAAAAGTAGCAAAATTGTGATTTTCTGTTTAATTTCCTGTGACAAATAATATGCAAAAATTAAAATTGTCTGTGTCCTCAAAGCAAAAATGGTCTGTGTCATTAAGGGATTAACACACTGGCCTTCATTTACTAAGCTTAAAGGGGTACTCCGGTGGGAAAAAATATTTTTTAATCAACTGGTGCCAGAAAGAGACAGATTTGTAAATTACAGTAACCCCCCGACCTACGATGGCCCCGACATATGATAAAATCGACATACTCTGAGAGGCCATCGCATGTCGATGTCAGCATCGACATACGATGCTTTTATATGTCGGGGCCATCGCATTAACTGCTATCCGACAGCGCAAAATGCTTAAGCTGCTGTCGGATAGCAGTGTAATGTGCCCCAGCAGGTTCACTTACCTATCCCCGCTGCTCCGGGTCCACTTCGCGATCCTCCAGCGCCTTGCGCATCTTCTCCAGGGTCCGGGCCTTGCTTTCCGGCGTCGTTATTACGTCACTACGCACGCCGCGCCGGCGCAGCAGCGTAATAACGTCACCGGAAAGCAAGGCCCGGACCCTGCAGAAGATGCGGAAGAAGCCGGAGGATCGCGAAGAAGACACCGGAGCTGCGGGACAGCATCGGGAGCCCCTGGAACAGCAGCGGGAGCGGTGAGGACCTGGTCTGGAGCGACGGGGACAGGTGAGTACAGATGCCTATACTTTACATTGTACGGATCCCTCAACATACGATGGATTCGACAAACGATGGGTCGTTTGGAACGAATTACCATCGTATGTTGAGGGACCACTGTACTTAAATCTTAATCTTTCCAGTACTTATTAGCTGCTGAATACTACAAAGTAAATTCTTTTCTTTTTGGAACACAAAGCTCTCTGCTGACATCATGACCACAGTGCTCTCTGCTGACATCTTTGTCCATTTTAGGAACTGTCCAGAGTAGGAGAAAATCCCCATAGCAAACATATGCTGCTCTGTGCTCTGGACAGTTCCTAAAATGGACAGAGATGTCAGCAGAGAGCACTGTGATCATGATGTCAGCAGAGAGCTCTGTGTTCCAAAAAGAAAACTATTTCCTCTGTAGTATTCAGCAGCTAATAAGTACTGGAAGGATAAAGATTTTTTAATAGAAGTAATTTACAAATCTGTTTAACTTTCTGGCACCAGTTGATAAAAAAAAAAAAAAAAAAAGTTTTCCACCGGAGTACCCCTTTAAACCCACTAGTTTTTGTCTGGTTTTTCCAAGTTATTTTGGTGCTTAGTGTCTCAGACAGTGTGCACCAGGAAAATCCAACTAACCTGACATTGGATTGGGAAAAGGCAAAAAAAGGGGTGTGGTCTGTCGCAAAGGGGGCATGACTGGTCAAAGAAAAAAAGAAAAGAAAAAGGGGGTCGTGGTTTCACAACCAAACTTGAATTCACAGAAAATCCTGTAAATAAATGGCTGGAAATTTTTACTTAGAAATAGCTGGTCAGCAAATGATCCCGACTTGTAAATCTGTGAATCCCCATAGTAAATATAGTGGAATCCTGAAAATCTGAAACAACATTTCACACTAGTAAAAACCTATCACTCTTAGTAAAAGAGGCCCACTGCCTTACTTCATAAACCCTAGCCAACTTTCCATGGTAAATAATACCTTTATTGAGGTCCCTTCTCAGCACTTTGTCTCTCTCCAAGCTGATTTAAGTCTCTTCCGGATGCCAGTGCCTCTTTTAAATAACCACCTGTCTGATTCCAACTGGTCCACAGTTTTCCTGCTCCCTGTATGCCATGAAAAACACTTTTTTCTGTGGGCTTTCTCTTTCTGGATTTATTCAGGGGTAGCTGTTGTCTAGGCCATTTTTAACTCTGTTTTCTGGCTGCATACCAGTGTCTCAAACTCAAATTATCTGGGGGCCACTGGAGGTAGCAGCTGGGTGAGGCTGGGTTGCATGCGCCCCTCACATACAATGACCCCATCATGCGCCCCTCACATATAATGCCTCCATCACATGCCCCTCATCATCCACCAGCAACCTCCCCGTTCCCCCTACCCCCGTGTGGTAATAACATGAGCTGACGGATGATGGGGGTGCTACTTCTGGGGGTTCCCCACATTAGGTAGGCAGCAGGTTCCCCACATTAGGTAGGCAGCAGGTTCCCCACATTAGGTAGGTAGGCAGCAGGTTCCCCACATTAGGTAGGTAGGCAGCAGGTCCCCCATGTTAGGTAGGTAGTAGCAGTTTCCCCACATTAGGTGATAGCAGTTTCCCCACATTAGGTGGTAGCAGTTTCCCCACATTAGGTGGTAGCAGTTTCCCCACATTAGGTAGTAGCAGTTTCCCCACATTAGGTAGTAGCAGTTTCCCCACATTAGGTAGGAGCAGGTTCCCCACATTAGATAGTAGCATGTTCCCCACATTAGGTAATAGCAGTTTACCCACATTAGGTAATAGCAGGTTCCCCACATTAGGTAGTAGCAGTTTCTCCACATTAAGTAGTAGCAGGTTCCCCACATTAGGTAGTAGCAGGTTCCCCACATTAGGTAGTAGCAGGTTCCCCACATTAGGTAGAAGCAGGTTCCCCATATTAGGTAGCATTGTCGTTCGCCCTCGACTCTCACACAGACAGACACCCACACATGCACAGACAGACATGCACACACCCACACATGCACAGACAGACACACACATGCACACACTTACCTGTCCTGTGTTGCGCTTCGGTCCGGGGTGGACTGACTAATGACGTCACCGACGTCCTCCTGTGCGGGTCTGCGAAGGGACGTCACATGCGCGACGTCCCTCATCAGACTTGGGCCGGCCAGCCAACCGAAGACGGGGAGGAGGAGGGCGGGGTAAGTGAAGCCTTCAGCATTTAGCGCTGCTTGCCCGAAGCAGGGCTAAATGCCTGAAGTTAACTGCCCGGCACCTGGAACTGCCTGTCCCGGGCGTCGGGCAATACAAATCACACATCCCTGGTGCGGGCCACAAACTTTCGTTCCGCGGGCCGCAAATGGCTCCCGGGCCGGGAGTTTGAGACCCCTGCTCTAACTTTAAACTGTTCTTATCAAGTCGTCTATGAGGGAATAAAGGGGAATAATAACTGCATTCAGATCCTACTGCAATGGAACTGTAATTTTACCTTGTTGTTCCTACACTTTATATACGGTATAATATACAATAGATGAAAAGTCTAACCACTGATAAGGGGGGGGGGGGGGGGGGCAAGTGGGAAGGAAATAAAGTGTTCCCCTGACAGTCATAAGCACCAGTATTGGACAGCATTTTTTGAACATGTTGGATTAACAGAACAGAGTTTACCACTTAAGTTCTTTTGGTAATACTCATGATATCTTGAAAGTGGAGCAAAGAGGTCAGAGGCTAGACAGATGTCTCACAGAAACATTGATCAGACATCTCCTCATCTTTGGCTCTCAGGGCTGTCTGTCTACTGGCATCTATCTATCTATCTATATATATATTATCTATACATTTTTCAAGAAAATGAAGTATTTTCACAGAAAAGGATTGCAGTAACACATGTTTTGCTGTACACATGTTTATTCCCTTTGTGTGTATTGGAACTAAACCAAAAAAGGGATGAAAAAAAGCATATTGGACTTAATGTCACACCAAACTTCAAAAATGGGCTGGACAAAATTATTGGCACCCTTTCAAAATTGTGGAAAAATTAGATTTTTCAAGCATGTGACGCTCCTTTAAACTCACCCGGAGCAAGTAACAGGTGTGGGCAATATAAAAATTACACCTGAAAGCAGATAAAAAGGAGAGAAGCTCACTTAGTCTTTGCAGTGTGTGTCTGTGTGTGCCACAATAAGCATGGACAACAGAAAGAGAACTGTCTGAGGACTTGAGAACCAAAATTGTGGAAAAATATCAACAATCTCAAAGTTACAAGTCCATCTCCAGAGATCTAGATTTGCCTTTGTCCACAGTGCATTATCAGGAAGTTTGCAACCCATGGCACTGTAGCTAATCTCCCTGGTTGTGGACAGAAGAGAAAAATGTATGAAAGGTGTCAACGCAGGATAGTCCGAAGGGTGGATAAGCAGCCCCAAACAAGTTCCAAAGATATTCAAGCTGTCCTGCAGGCTCAGGGAGCATCAGTGCCAGCACAAACTATCCATCGACGTTTAAATGAAATGAAACGCTATGGCAGAAGACCCAGGAGGACCCCACTGCTGACACAGAGACATAAAAAAGCAAAACTACATTTTGCCCTTCTTTGTCCTTCTGGGAAAACATCTTGTGGACAGATGAGACCAAGATAGAGCTTTTTGGTAAAGCATATCATTCTACTGTTTACCGAAAAGGGAATGAGGCTTACAAAGAAAAGAACACAGTACCTACAGTGAAATATGATAGAGGCTCAATGACGTTTTGCTGCCTCTGGCACTGACTGCCTTAAATATGCGCAAGGCATCATGAAATCTGAGGATAACCAACTGGCTCCAGAAAGTTAAACAGATTTGTAAATTTCTTTTATTGAAAAAATCTGAATCTTTCCAATAATTATCAGCTGCTGAAGTTGAGTTGTTGTTTTCTTTCTGGCAACAGTGCTCTCTACTGACATCTCTGCTTGTCTCGGGAGCTGCACAGAATAGAAGAGGTTTGCTATGGGGATTTGTTTCTACTCTGGACAGTTCCAGAGACAGGTGTCATCAGAGAACACTTAGACAGAAAAGAACAACTCGACTTCAGCAGCTCATAAGTACTGAAAGGATTAAGATTTTTTAATAGAAGTAATTTACAAATCTGTTTAACTTTCTGGAGCCAGTTGATATATGTAAAACAAATGTTTCCTGGATAACCCCTTTAAGTTAAGGGTGCCAATAATTTTGTCCAGCCAATTTTTGGAGCTTGGTATGACATTATGTCTGATTTCCTTTTTTTCCCTCCCTTTTTTGTTTAGTTCCAAATGTGTGTATAGCAAAACATGTGTTACTGCAATCCTTTTCTGTGAGAAATACTTCATTTTCTTGAAAAATTTCAGGGGTGCCAAAATTTACGGCCATTACCTTTATTTATCTATCTGTCTAAAAGAAAAAAGGATCTCTACACAGCACCAATTGCTGCCAAACATTGTTTTTATTCCATATAAAGTGTCTACAAAAAGCAGCTTCATTATCTTTCTATCTCATTTTAAGTAATTTTCATAGGATGTTCAATAGGTTAGCAAAAAATGTAAACAAAACAAGCAGAAAGTATAAAATACTAGAAAATTTACATATCTATTTATCTATCTATCTTAACATCTTACCTTTTAGTAACTTTCCATGCATGTGTGCAGCATTTCTTATTCATTTATTCCTATTGTTTGTTTGCTTTTCCTTAAATCTGTAAGTAATCAAACCGATCATAGACACAAAGATCCCTGATCATTTATGATAAATGATCCATTATGTTTTTGAGAGAGGTAGGGATTGTACACTCGTGAGTTTGGTCCAGTGGACCTCACACTGGAGAAATATATAGCTGTACAAACCAGTCACCTAGTCTGTTACCTTGCAGTGCTGGGGTCCTGGGTTCAATTCTTACCATGGACAACATCAACAAGAAGTTTGCATATTTTCACCGTGTTCACATTGGGTTTCCTCAAAGTACTCAGTGATGTCCCGCCTCGGCCAGTGATAGGTTGAAGTTCCATGTGACGTGCCGGGCTAACAGGAAGTAAGAAGAATACAGCCCGGGGACCGAACGCCTGTACCGGAGCACCGGGGGAGCGTAGGCAGGCAAGAAAAAGCTTATTTTCTTTTTTTTGCAGCCCGGAACGGATACAATAAGAAAAGTGTGCACCGGACATGTCCTTTAACACACTTACTGAATGTCATTTTGAATACTTTGAGGGGTGCAGTTTTTATAATGGGGTCATTTATGGGGTATTTCTAATATGAAGGCCCCTCAAATCCACTTGAAAACTGAACTGGTCCCTGAAAAATTCTGATTTAGAAAATTTTGTGAAAAATTGGAAAATATCTGCTGAACTTTGAAGTCCTCTGATGTCTTCCAAAAGAAAAAACATGTCAACTTTAAGATGCAAACATAAAGTAGACATATTGTATATGTGAATCAATATATAATTTATTTGGGATGTCCATTTTCCTTATAAGCAGAGAGTTCCAAAGTTAAAAGCATGCAAAATTTTCATAAAATTTTGGAATTTTTCACCAAGAAATGATGAAACCAAGAAAGTAACGATGAAAATTTACCAATGACATTAAGTAGAATTTGTCACGAGAAAAAAATCTCGGAATCAAAAGTAAAAGTAAATCTAAATCTTCATTTTTCACACTCGCATGTTCTTGTAGACCCAGTTTTTGAATTTTTACAAGGGGTAAAAGGAGATAAATCACCTTAAAATTTGTAACCCAATTTCTCTCGAGTAAGGAAATATCTCATGTGTATGTCAAGTGCTCTGTGGATGCACTAGAGGGCTCAGAAGGGAAGGAGCGACAATGGGATTTTGGGGAATGAGTTTTTCTGAAATGGTTTTTGAGGGGCATGTCACATTTAGGAAGCCCCTATAGTGCCAGAACAGCAAAAAAAAAAAATGGCATACTATTTTGGAAACTACACCCCTTAATGGGTCCAGTGAGCCTTCATTTTTTTTTCCACTAAAATGCAGTTTTTTCCCCAAATTTTACATTTTTACAAGGGGTAATAGAAGAAAATGTCCCCCAAAATTTGTTAGCCCATCTCTTCTGAGTATGGAAATACCCCATGTGTGGACGTCAAGTGCACTGTGGGCGCACTACAATACTTAGAAGAGAAGGAGTCACATTTGTCTTTTGGAAAGCAAATTTTGCTGAAATGGTTTGGGGCACGTCACATTTAGAAAGCCCCTATGGTGCCAGAACAGCAACCCCCCCCCCACATGGCATAATATTTTGGAAACTACACCCCTCAAGGAATGTAACAAGGGGTACAAAGAGCCTTAACACACCACATGTGTTTGACGACTTATCGTTAAATTCGGATGTGTAAATGAAAAAAAAAAATTCTCTAAAATGCTGATTTTCCCTCAAATTTAGCATTTTCACAAGGGATAATAAGAGAAAATGCCCACCAAAATTTGTACCCCATTTCTTCTTAGTATGGAAATACCCCATGTGTGGACGTCAAGTGCTCTGCTGGTGCACTGCAATGCTCAGAAGAGAAGGAATGCCATTGAGCTTTTGGAGAGAGAATTTGGTTGTGCATATACAAACCCTCCAGTGGTGCCAGAACAGTGGACCCCGCCCCCCCACATGTGACCCCATTTTGGAAAATACACCCCTCACAGAATTTAATAAGGGGTGCAGTAAGCATTTACACCCCACTGGCGTTTGACAGATCTTTGGAACAGTGGCCTGTGCAAGTTACATTTTCACGGACCACTGTTCCAAAAATCTGTAAGACACCTGTGGGGTATAAATGCTCACTGTACCCCTTATTACATTACGTGAGAGGTTTAGTTTCCAAAATAGGGTGACATGTGGGGGGGGGGGGGGGGTCTATTGTTCATGCACTATGGGGGCTTTATAAACACACGTGGCCTTCAACTCCGGACAAATTTTCTCTCCAAAAGCCCAATGGCGCTCCTTCTCTTCTGAACAGGAGACCAATGCGGGGTCTCGGACTGCTATACCTACCTGCAGTCCGGAACCCCGATTCTCTTAAAGGGGTACTCCGGCGCTAAGACATCTTATCCCCTATCCAAAGGATAGGGGATAAGATGCCTGATCGCGGGAGTCCCACCGCTGGGGGCCCACGTGATCTTCCACGCCGCACCCCGTTAGAATCAGCCCCCGGAGCGTGCTCGCTCCGGGTCTGATTACTGGCGATCATGCGGATGGAGCATAGTGATGTCATGGCTCCGCCCTGTGTGACATCACACTCCGCCCCCTTAATGCAAGCCTATGGAGGGGGCGTGACACCTTTAACCGTGTATTTATCATCCACTTTTAAGTCATAGGGATCTGCCTGGTTAGCAAGACAGTTCTTTATTTTGCCACTATATGCTTAAGTTACATAGCACACACTAATGGATACATCTAAGAATAGGGACATCTTTTATTAACCACTATTTCTGCCGTGTACTAGACAATTAATATAATCTATAGACACTGGTAATTTGTATTATGTGACACCTTTTAACCGTGTATTTATCATCCACACTTAAGTCATAGGGATCTGTCCGGTAAGCTAGACAGTTATAAATTTAGCCAGCTAGTTAGTTATCGCTAGGATGAGGACAGCTTATATTAGGAGGTTCCAGTGCAGGACCATCCTTATGAGGGCGATAATTCCGCCTAGGGGTAGGGCTTGAGAGAAGGACTAGTATAGGGAGTGACAGGCTCCTGGTCCCCTGCCCCCCCCCCCCCCCAGTTGTCCCTCCTTGTACCCTCCCTGTGTCATGAGGGCTTAGGGTTTCCTAGATACATACTGGCCCTCATTTACTAAGAGTGTCGGGTTTATCTCTGAGTGTTTTTTCATTTACTCTGTGTATTTTTCTCCCTGATTTACTAATGTGTCGCAAGGGAAAAAAAATTGTGTTGCAGGGTAAATTGTATATATGTCCCCCGCACAGCACTATCATATACCAACCGCAGCGCAAGTAGATATATATATATGCCCCCCCTGCACAGCGCTATCATATACCCCCTGCAGCGCATGTGTGTATATATATATATATATATATATATATATATATACCCCCCGCACAGCGATATCATATACGCCCTGCAGGGCATGTGTATATATATATATATACCCCCCCGCCCAGCGATATCATATACCCCCTGCAGTGCATGTGTGTATATATACATATATATATACCCCCCGCACAGCGCTATTATATACCCCCCGCAGCGCATGTGTGTATATATATATATATATATACCCCCCGCACAGCGCTATCATATACCCGTGTATATATATATATATATATATATATATATATATATATATATACCCCCCCGCTCAGCGCTATCATTTACCCCCCGCAGCGCATGTAGATATATATTATACATGCCCCCCGCACAGCGCATCTATATACGTATGCCTCTGAAGTGTTATCAATGACTAATGCAGTGGTCTCCAACTTGCGGACCTCCAGATGTTGCAAAACTACAACTCCCAGCATGCACGGACAGCCGTTGGCTGTCCGGGCATTCTGGGAGTTGTAGTTTTGCAACATCTGGAGGTCCGCAGGTTGGAGACCACTGGCTAATGCTTGTCAATGATAGCGCTTAAGAGGTATCCGTATATAGAAGCGAAGTGGGGACCAGACATATAGCGTTATCTGGTCCCCACTTCGCTTCTATACACAATCCTCAGCAAACACCACAGCTGCCCCATCGTCTCCCCCATCCCCGGTGTTATAATTACCTTTTCCCGGGGTCCGGGGTCCGCGATCATTCTGGCTTCAGCGCTGTTGCTGTGCGCTGTCACTGTGCGCACTGATGAGTGACGTCACGACATGCGTTGGGGACATCACTCATCAATGCGCACAGTGACAGCGCACGGCAACAGCGCCAAAGCCAGAATGATCGCGGACCTCGGACCCCGGGAACAGGTAATTATAACACCGGGGATGGGGGAGGCGATGGGGTAGCTGTGGTGTTTGCTGAGGATTGTGTATAGAAGCGAAGTGGGGACCAGATAACGCTATATGTTTGCTCCCCACTTCGCTTCTATATACGGATGCCTCTTAAGCGCTATCATTGACAAGCATTAGCCAGTGGTCTCCAACCTGCGGACCTCCAGATGTTGCAAAACTACAACTCCCAGAATGCCCGGACAGCCAACGGCTGGCCGTGCATGCTGGGAGTTGTAATTTCGCATCATCTGGAGGGCTGTCCGGGCATGCTGGGAGTTGTATTTTTGCAATATCTGGAGGTCCGCAGGTTGAAGACCACTATTGGGTTCAAAATCTTTATTTTTTTAGATTTTGCACCTATAAATTGGGTGCGTCTTATACACCGGTGCGTCCTATAGGGTGAAAAATACGGTAAATTGGTTCTAAATTTGGCTTTTTCAGAATTACAGGTTTACCAGAAGACATCTCTTTCTATTTGCATCCCTTCATGCTATTTCTTTTGATAAATGCAGGATGCAATATTTAAATCTACCACGTCAATCTAGAGAGTAGGCCCCATGATATAATGCGTTTTTTTCCTCTCTCATCTCTTCACCTCATAAATTATGTGGAGGCAGAACAATTTATCATTATAACGAAGCGCGGCTGTGTCCTTCTTCAGATAATTTATTTGCTAGTTATAAACGTATAATTATTAACATATTTCTTTCTCCGTGTTTTTCTCTGCAAAAATTCACTTTATCATCTCTTAATGGTTGGCGAATCCTGTTACAGAGGAATTTGCTACAATGAAACCAAATCTCTTGCTGTTGCCAATTAGGACTGTACACAGAACGATCAGATCTGAATGATTAACATCTCTATAGGAGTGTTCTAATTATAGGACAGTTTACAGCACAGTCCATGACTAGTTAATATTTTCAATATGTCAACAACGTGCGGAAAGTAAAATGGAGCAATCAGTGACACCGGCGAAACAATCGGATTTCAGGGGGGCTGTGTAAAAACTTGTTGTGTAAGGGTTTGATAAATAGGTGCGTGTACCGGGAAGGACATTTTACACATAACTTTTATGAATTGCCAAATTTATAACTTTACAGATGCTTAGTGAACATTGTACTGAATTATAGAATAGATAATCCACAAACAGCGGAATTAAAGGGGTACTCCGGGGAAAACCTTTTTTCTTTTAAATCAACTGGTGCCATAAAGTTAAACAGATTTGTAGATTACTTCTATTAAAAAATCTTAATCCTTCCTGTACTTATTAGCTGCTGAATACTACAGAGGAGATTCTGATGACATCATGACCACAGTGCTCTCTGCTGACATCTCTGTCCATTTTAGCAAACATATGGTTCAAATCCCACTATGGACAGCATCTACAAATAGGTGTGAGTGCTATATAAATGAGTTATATTTATTATAATAATGTCAGCAGAGAGCACTGTGGTCGTGATGTCAGCAGAGAGCACAGTGTTCCAAAAATAAAAGTATTTCCTCTGTAGTATTCAGCAGCTAATAAGTACAGGAAGGATTAAGATTTTTTAATAGAAGTAATTTACAAATCTGTTTACGTTTCTGGGACCAGTTGATTTAAAAGAAAAAAGGTTTTCACCGGAGTACCCCTTTAAACACATGTGCTGAAAATAGTTAAAGAATCACTCTCGATCCATGTTCTGAATGGGATCGGTTAGGATCTGGGTGGTGATACGAACACTGATTACTAGTATGAACAGCACCCCTGAGTAAGTTGCACTCTCCCACACACTTATCTCTCATGCTCCTCCATCTGGTCCACATATCATGATTCCCTTTACCTGAGAGATTGTATGTTCTGTACTTTGTACTGTTGATAACATGGTGTTATTTATTGCTACTGGTCAGGGAGAGTGTTATTGCAGAGACTAACATCTTGTGGCTACCATAGTACCGGCGGTTTATCACAGCTATTGGGGAGCGAGCGCCCCATTGGGTGGGAATCTCGGTCCACACCCTTTGGGTTGTGGAGTGTGCCTTTCTTTGAGAAACTTTTAAATGGTTTTAGAGAGCATTCTTGTATGTTGTACTGTAATATTTCAATACACATTTTGTATAATATTGATATGGTGTGTGCCAGTTTAGAGTGTTTTATTTTATTTTTTTGTTTCTTTTTTTTAATATACTGGTATGAACAGGCTGCAATGCTTTTCTGAGGGCAGTAACTCTTTTAATTGTTCATATTTTAATTGTTTACATTTTTTTTAAATCAACTGGTGCCAGAAAGTGAAAAAGATTTATAAATTACTTATATTTAAAAATCTTAATCCTTCCAGTACTTATCAGCTGCTGTATGCTCCAGAGAAAGTTCTTTACTTTTTGAATTTCTTTTCTGCTTGACCACAGTGCTCTCTGCTGACACCTCTTTCCATGTCAGGAACTGTCAAGAGCAGGATAGGTTTGCAATGGGGATTTGCTCCTACTCTTGGCAGTTCCTGAGACAGACATAGGTGTCAACAGAGAGAACTGTGGTCAGACAGAAAAGAAATTCAAAAAGAAAAGAACTTCCTGTGGAGCATACAGATGATAAGTACTGAAAGGATTAAGATTTTTAAATAGAAGTAATTTACAAATCTAATGCAATAGAAAAACACAGGGTCCTGCCATGTGGAGACACTGATATATTATTGGGCAAACACAGGTGGGTGCAAGGGAAAGCCCCTCATTCTAAAGTCTTTCTAGACGGTAGATAATCCAAAGTGACAAGCAGAGAGATGATTGGAGACGGCACTCAGACTTCGCAGACATAAGGTGCAGTGTCAGACAGACATAACAGGCAGGGACGCCGAGGAGCTCAGCGTGGTGGTCATAGCTGTATCGTACTTCCGTACTTCCTCACACCATACACTCCCCTGGTGCTGCCGCCAATGGAATACCTGCGTGACGTCACCAGGGGGCGGAAACTTCATAAAGTGCAATGACAAAAGTGCAAAGATAAAAACATTTAAAAACACAGAAACACTCTGAGAATACAAACACTGGTAATGCAAGGTGATTAAATGAAAATATTTAGATCCAGCTTATCGTTTAGACCTAGCTTTCCTTTTGCGCCGGTGCACATGATCTAGCGAGCTTCAGTTTGTAATAGGGCTTTTCGTCTGTTTAGCCGGGATGGACTAGACAGACGAAAAGCCCTATTACAAACCAAGGCTCGCTGGATAATGCGCACCTGCGCACTAGGTCTAAACGATAAGCTGGATCTAAGTATTTTCATTAAGTCACCTTGCATTACCAGTGTTTGTATTCTCAAAGTGTTTCTGTGTTTTTAAATGTTTTTATCTTTGCAGTTTTGTCATTGCACTTTATGACGTTTCCGCCCCTTGGTGACGTCCCCCAGGTATTTCACCGGTGGCAGCACCAGGGGAGTGTGTGGTCTGAGGAAGTGAGATACAGCTGTGACCACCACGCTGAGCTCCTCGGTGTCCCTGCCTGTTAGGTCTGTCTGACACTGCACCTTATGTCTGAGAAATAAAGAAAATATGAAGCCACGTTCCTGTGAGTGCCATCTTCAATCATCTGTTTGCTTGTTAATTTACAAATCTGTTTATTTTTCTGGCACCAGTTGATTTAAAAAAATTTTTCCACTGTAGTACCCCTTTAAGAAAGCCAACAGAAATCAAAAGGGAACTGCTTTCAGCATAGCATTACAGCCTAACCTTATAATCCGCTCCTTCTAAAGTGTGACTATTGACTATGGACTGTAGAATCGTCTAACAGTGTCCTCAAATCGCTGGTCTGCTCTATCCAAATTATGGAGTAAAAATAAACACTGACTTTACATTTATCTGAACAAATAACTGGATCTGGTGTCCATGCATATGTTGGTATAAAGCAGGAGTACCTCCAGTCAATGTGTTGATGTCGAGATAAAGCAGAAAAATACTTTCTATTGTGTGACAGATGCCTGTGTAAGTAACCAAAGCTTTTTTTTTTATAGAGAGAATGCGTAATTGAAGATAATGGGTATTAGGCAGCATTGTAGGGTGGCCATCCAGCATTCATGTAGTAATGTGAGTGGAGTGGAATGGGGTATAAGTGGTTATAAAGTACCAATAAGTGGTTATAAAGTACCAATTTGACAGTTATCATGCTGATATTCTGGGACCTAGGTGGGGTTGGAGCACTGTATGGGTTAAAGTGCCTTCTGAAACCCCTGCCCTGGGCACTAAGAAAGCCCATCCATTCATTTTCTCATAGACTAGTAGTCCCCTATCCGCAAAATAGGTGGTAAGTGTCTGATCTTTGGGGGTCCCATTTGATTGGAGGGATGATAGAGAATTAGTGCTGCCTCTGCTATTTCTGTCAGTCCTATAGAGACTGAATTGTGCATTCAATCAGGGGACATGGGACCTCCATTCTTGTGATCTCTGAGGGCCCCATGGGTGGGACTCCAATGATCAGACACATGTCACCTACCTTGTGTGAGTACCATCTTGGAATAACCACTTTAAGACTAAATGAAATATGTCTTAGAATAAAGTTTTCTTTTATACATCAATATATCTGATTTGCCTGATGATATATAGTAAAGCTGAACATGCTGAAGCTGTATACAATAAGTAAGATAACATCAAATATGCGTCCTCTAAAGTATCACATCACTTTAGTTATTTTGGTTGGCAAAGGGTTTTCTACTAGTTGAATCAGACGTATCCAGGACTTAATTGGATACAAGTACTGCACTCAGACACCCATCCTGTTCCAGCCAAGATGGCTGTTATGTAAGGCAATAAAATTGGATTCCTGTCAAAAGGTGAATTTCTGGTAGTTTTATTAAATCCATTAAAATTGATTGGTATTGATTGCTGGCTGAGAAGGCTATTAAATCACTTTGAATGAGAAGTGGGATTAATGTTTTATTTAAAGAAAATGAATGAGACAACAGTCATTCTGTGTAATGAGAGGGTTCTTGTGGAAATCATCTAATATTATTTTATGCCTATTTTTTCTTTTTTCCAGGTAAAAATTACATCTTGCCAATTTCCTTTGGCATACTACTACTTATTATGGAATCATGGAATAGAAGGAAATGATGGCAAAAATGTAATGTAACCAATTCATAATAAAAAAAAGTCTGACACTGCTCTATTATCAACACATTGGGGGAGATTTATCAAAACCTGGGCAGAGGAAGAGTGGTGCAGTTGCCCATAGCAACCAATCAGATTGCTTCTTTCATTTTCCACAGGCCTCTAAAGAGGCCTGTGGAAAATGAAAGAAGCAATCTGATTGGTTGCTATGGGCAACTGCACCACTCTTCCTCTGCCCAGGTTTTGATAAATCTCCCCCATTGTGGCTAATATCTTACCATGGATTCTGGCTCACTCACTTGAAGCTTCTGCTGTGCTTAGCTCCACTATATTAAGTCTATTGCATCCTATGAAAGATAAAAAAAAGAGCGGCACTCA
Source organism: Hyla sarda (assembly GCF_029499605.1). Classification (NCBI taxonomy): domain Eukaryota; kingdom Metazoa; phylum Chordata; class Amphibia; order Anura; family Hylidae; genus Hyla; species Hyla sarda. The sequence continues at coordinate 152,066,703 of NC_079192.1, forward strand.
CCCCTTGGCTTAAAAAAAAAAAATATGTTTCTTTAATTGCAAATGCATTCCTTCCCAGGGTGGAAGAAGTTGTTGTCATTTTGTAGAACGCATTTGCCATATACTGTATTTTTGGTTGCATATGAAGTTGTAAAACAAATAAGTTAAAAGGAAGTCAAGTGGCAAGTGCTGCTCCTTCCGATCTTTCATATTATGCTAAGGCTAAGTTTCCACTTGGTTTTTTTTCTGGCAGTTTTTGGAAACTGCCACTGCAGTTTTTGAGCCAAAGTCAGAAATGGATCCATAAGGGAGGAGAAGTGTAAGTCCTTCCTTTATAGGTCCTATTCCTTTTGAATACACTTCTGGCTTTCGGTCAAAAACTGCAGTGGCATATTCAAAAACTGCCAGACAAAAAAAACAAAGTGGAAACCTAGCCTGAATGTAATTGACTTCTATGTTCTTCAGCTACTTAGTGCTTGAGAAGCGCAGTTGTATGCCGAAACGTTGCACTATGGGGAGCCAATAAAGTCACATCCCATCAAGATTCTGCGTCTCCAGTGTTCGGTGCTGTAATCTGCAATATCTATTGTAGTGCTTTAAACCATCTTGTTTACATTAGAACATAGCTGAGTGCATAAGGCAATCTTTATACTGGCATCAGGAGAGATATTATGGCTCTAGATATTGCATGTTAGCTAAGTGGTTGGCATTGTTACCTTGCAGCACCGGAGTTCCAGGTTTAGATCTGACAAAGGGCAACATATGAATTGACTTTCTATGTTCTCCACATGTTTGTGTTTCCTCCCTCATTACAATAACATAGTCATAGGTTAATTTGTACATTACTGCACTAGTGGCATGGACAGTACAGAGATCAAGAGGATAAACCTTCAAAAGGCTGCATAATGGGGCAGAAGTAATCTATCCCTGTAAGTATATGTCACCTACTGTACATCCAAAGAGTGGCCATCCCCTTTGATTTGTAAAACTGTATTTAACCAATAGGTAGGTACATGCTAGAACTGTTAGGCTATGTTCACTCGCCGGAATGTCCACATGGCGCTAGGACTGCACGGGAATGCGCCGTCTCCTAGACGGCTATGCATTTCATGTGTACTCCGCACAAACAATGATCGTGTAATTATTTGTGTGGACACAGAAAATAGGATTTCCGTGCAGAAACATCTGGCATGGAGATTCCGCTGTGTGAAATTCAACGGGACTCTGTTATAGCTGAATCTCCATGACAGATTCCAATGCAGAATCCGGCACTGAAAATCTGAATTGTGAACATGGCCTTAGTGATGAGCACTGTGGCACTTCTAAATGTAAACTGTTTACTAAGCAATAATGAGAGTTAAAGGGAACCTGTTGTCAGTTTCATGGTGCCAAATGAAATATGAAACATTGACCGGCTCTCTGTGTACAATGGTGCATAATTCACGGTGAAACACTGCAGAGTTATCACAGTTGTAATACCTGGAATTGGGCTCAAAGTCACTAAGGAGTTCCGCAGCAGCTTCTCCCTGCCCTGACAGCCTTGATTCATAGTACTCTCCATGTTTAGTTATAGGGAGAGACCTGCTAAATGCAAGTGAAAAAACTGTAGCGCACTCCATCAAACTCCATAAATACATGCTTCTAAAGGACAATATATGGTGGCCCAACAGAGCCTGTATGAAAAATGTGCAGCATCCATTTAGTGCTGCATAAGGTCTTATCATGTGCATCAGCCCTAAGATTCATACTGGGGGGAATTTATCAAAACTTGTGCAGAGGAAAGGTTGACCAGCTGCCCATAGCAACCAATCAGATTGCTTCTTTCATTTTGCAGAGGCCTTGTTAAAAATGAAAGAAGCGATCTGATTGGTTGCTATGGGCAACTGCACCACTCTTCCTCTGTGTTTATAGGCATATTTCATTGGTGAAAATGTGTCTGCAATATTGGGTCTGCATTTTTTACATTTTGCATGCTCTACGTATGTATATGGGTTGTCTGTGACATGTCACTTATTTATGCGGCTGTAAAAAAATGCAGATGTCTTTTTACATAATGGGGGAAATTTATCAAAACATGTGTAGAGAAAGAGTGGTGTGGTTTCCCAAATCAGATTGCTTCTTTCATTTTGCAGAGGCCTTTTTAAAAATGAAAGAAGGAATCTGGTTGCTATGGGCAACTGCACCACTCTTCCTCTACACAGTTTTGCCAAATCTCCCCCATTGTGTGCACAGACAACCACTTTTCCATGGACTTACACGGAGTACAATAATGTTAAAAAAGGCAGACACATTTTTACAAATAAAATACTCAAATAGACATAAAGAGAAAAAGTATGCACTCACCGTTAGAGTAGCTCTTCATAACACGTTCATTCCATGCAGTAGGGAGGTCGGACGATGCAGGGTGCTCAGAGGCCTCTGAGCACCCCGTATCGCCCCAACCTCCCTGCTGCACGGAATGATTATGTTATGAAGAACTACTGTAACGGTGAGTGCATACTTTTTCTCTTTATGTCTATTTGAGTATTGCTATGCTGCACTTTATAGCTTTGCACCCCATTGGTAGTGAAAACTGCTTCAGCATGTCTTTAGCTCCCGGCTGATTCACCTGATTGAATTGACACCTGAACATTTTTTGCAATCGTGCTCTGTTTTTCTTTTCTAATCCGGATATTACAAATATAATATGCCTGAAAAAACACTGTGTAAACATAGCCTTAGGTTATGTTCGCACACAATATTTGTCATGCCTAGTCTAAAATAGATTTTATACCAGAACAATCCACATTGTAGTTCTCACAGTGATGAGCTTCCCTGCTGCAAATTCATAATATGATGCATCTACATGGTATATCAACCCACAAATCTACACTGGCCATGTTCACACAATGGAAATTCCAAGTGGAATCTGGGGGAAAAATTCAACTTAAAAAGTTCAGTTGCAGCAAAGTCCCATTGTTTTCAATGAGAGTCTGCTGCACCGTGCACATGGAAGAATTTCCATGACAGATGTTTTCGCCTTGGGAATTCCGATTCCAGCAGAAATGCTACAAGAGACGTTTATGGAGACAGCACATTTCCGAGGGGTCCTAGTGCCATGTCCTGTGGTGGACATCCTCCAAATTTTCTGTTATGTGAACATGGCCTCAGAGTTCTTCCATGGACTTTCTTGCAGATCTGTGATTTTGGAATATAAAAATCAGTTGTGTGAACACTGCTTAAAGCTAGGTTTCCACACAGGTTTTTTTCTGGCGTTTTGGGGGAAAACTGCCACTGCAGTTTTTGAGCCAAAGCCAGAAGTGTATACAAGAGATATGGGAAATATATAAAGGAAGGACTTATACTTCACCTTTCTACTGAATCCACTTCTAACTTTGGCTCAAAAACTGGCAGAAAAAAAACCTATCCAGAAACCTAGCCTTATGCTGTTTAGGATTTACACCGTTGTCATAAGATAGTGACAAGCCAGTGCAGTTTTCTTTAGTCTAGAAACATAGGTAAAAGGAAATCCAAGAAAGGGAGATGAATCTCGCTGCCACAAGAAGTATGTATAAGGTAAATTTAGCTTATACATACTTCTTGTGGCAGCGCGATTCATCTCCCTTTCTTGGATCTCCTTTTACCTATATTTGCGCCTACACGCTGGGAGCCGCAGCAGCTGCTATCACAGGATTCCTGATTAAGTGCATTGAGTGTTGTGTCTCCATTCGCACAACTCACACAGGTGAGTGCATTTTGATTGGGCTCTCCACTATCTCATCCATCAGGTTCCCTCCTGGGGCCCGCACCCTGTTCTCTTTTATATTAGGGTGCGTTCACACGCTATTACTAGCAGCCGGTTATCCGCTGTGGGAATCCTACTGCGAGTTACGCTACCATTCATTTAAATGGGTCCACAGACAGTCCGCAATAGTGTCAGATTTGCGGACTGTCCGCGGACCCATTCAAATGAATGGTAGCGTAACTCGCAGCGGGAAACTCGCTGCTGGTTACTACAGTGTGAACGCACCCTTAGTCTAGAAACAGACAGGCTGGTTTTGTCAAAAACTCTGCAGCCAGATGTTAGCTTGGAGTAAAAAGAGAAATAAGAAATTCCACTTAAATGGGGTTTTTGTTTTTGGTGGTTTTTTCACCCTTCAATGGTGTTTTTTTGTTATTGCCTTTTTTTTTGTTTTTTTGTTTTGCTAAACTGCAGCATGCTCTGGCTTTGGCATTTTTGCCTCTTTTCTGCATTTTTTCTTCCAACAGGCATGTGTAAATAAATATATGTGGGCAATTTATTTGGTGTTTTTCCCACTTCCCATTCTTCAATAGAAATCCTTGAAAAAATCATTTGACTTGCAGGGGAAAAATGCCACATGCCTACACTAATTCAACCGATTTTGCACAAAAACTGCATTATGGAGGAGAAAAAAAGATGGTCCAGCTCCTATTTTTGCACAGAACAGACCCATAAGGCTAGGTTCAGACTACGGAATTTCCGCCTGTAATTCCGCTTTGAAATTACAGGCAGAAATTCCGCTTACTAAAATGTATAGTATAGTGAATGGGTTTCCTTTCACAAATTCACACTTCGGAATTTGTGAAGCGGAATTTATGAATGGAAAATCCGCTTGAAAATTTCCGTCTGAAGAATCATTCTTCAGGCGGAAATACTCGCGGAACACATTGCAGTCTATTGGAGACTGCAGTGTCCGCGCGGTCCTAGCCACACTCGGAATCTCCGGGCGGAAATTTTCTGCCCGGAGATTCCGCAGTGTGAACCTAGCTTAAAAGGTCAGAGCACAACTGACACCACCAGGTCCCGACGGATCCCATTGACTTGAATGGGTTTTGGTGGAAGCTGTTATTTTACTGGAGATTATTGGAGAAAAAAATAGGACATGCACAATTTTTTTTCTTCACTAAACTTTTGTCCCTCTGAAGGACTGGCCACCGGAGCTCCATATACTGGAGCACAAAGGCAATGTGAATAAGCCCTAAACATGCCTGAATGGGGTTTCCAATGGCTGCATGATTTACAGGCAAAATTGTGCAGTCATTAGCCACCGTATGCAGGCATGGTGTTATGATGAGCATCTGCCGCAACATATGCTCTACCCTAAAAATGTATGTGGCCCAATTACAGATGCTTCTTTTGATTCCCTATATTTAATAGTGTGTGTGCTTTTTGCATCAGTGACCAAAAGGCTGACATTTTACCTTTTAGACACTTGGTGGCAGTGTTTGCTTTTTTACTTACACTGTGTCAAGCAGTAGAAATGGCTCACAAAGAGATCTAGTATAAGTAAGACATTTCCTATTGCTGTTATCTTTGCAAAACCATTTGATCAAGACAATAATTCTACATCTGTTAAACAGGCTTTTCGATTGAATGGATGGCTAGAATGTATTTATATAACTCCACTAAACAAATACAAATATTTTCTATGACACCAATTCTGTAAGCGGATTTATTAGGCTGGGTTCACTGGGTTTTTTGGTTCCGATTGACTTTTTCTGTTACAACATATTTAATTTTGCTGTATACAAAAACATAGTCAACCATGTTTTTGTATGGATAATAAAATCTGTATGTGTTGCAATCTTTCTTTTTATAATATAAGTCAAAGTGAAATGGATTCTAATGTATGAAATACAGTAGCAGCCGTTTTTAGTATCCATTAACATATAGGTTGTTTCCTGTTCAAGTGTATAACTGTATACCTTAACCAGAGACAATAACGTAGCATGGACCTAGCCATAGTAATATTTTTGCAACTTCATATTCTAATAGTCATTAATGTGTTACAAGGATAACTCCTTAAAGGGGTACTCCGGTGAAAACCTTTGTTCTTTTAAATCAACTGGTTCCAGAAAGTTAAACATATTTGTAAATTACTTCTATTAAAAAATCTTAATCCTTCCAGTACTTATTAGCTGCTGAATGCTACAGAGGAAATACCTTTCTTTTTGGAACACTGATGACATCACGAACACAGTGCTCTCTGCTGACATCTCTGTCCATTTTAGCAACCATGCATAGCAGATGTATGCTAAGGACAGCATGGTGGCTCAGTGGTCAGCACTGCTGCCTTGCAGTGCTGGGGCCTTGGGTTCAAATCCCACTAAGGACAACAATAAATAAAGCACTATTATTATTATAATAATGTCAGCAGAGAGAACTGTGCTCGTGATGTCATCAGAGAGCATTCCAAAAAGAAAAGAATTTCCTCTGTAGTATTCAGCAGCTAATAAGTACAGGAAGGATTAAGATTTTTTAATAGAAGTAATTTACAAATATGTTTAACTTTCTGCCACCAGTTGATTTAAAAGAAAAAAGGTTTTCACCGGAGTACCCCTTTAAAGGAACATTTCGTATAGGGCTTTCCTCTAAAATGGTGGTCATTAATGACAGTGAAAATGGTAGTCATGCTCCGCTCTTGTCCCTGTGCCACCTTAGCACAGGCACACAGGTGTATTGACAGGTGTAGTGAGTAACATATTAAAGGGGTACTCCGGTGGAAAAAAAAATTCTATTTAAAAATCTTATCATACTTATCAGCTGCTGTATACTCCAGAGGAAGTTTTTTCTTTTTGAATTTCTTTTCTGTCTGACCACAGTGCTCTCTGTTGACACCTCTGTCCATGTCAGGAACTGTCCAGAGCAGGATATGTTTGCTATAGGGGTTTGTTCCTGCTCTGGACAGTTCCTGACATGGACAGAGGTGTTAGCAGAGAGCACTGTGGTCAGACAGAAAAGAAATTCAAAAAGAAAAGAACTTCCTCTGTAGTATACAGCAGCTTATAAGTACTGGAAGGATTAAGATTTTAAAATAGAAGTAACTTACAAATCTGTTTAACTTTCTGGCACCAGTTGATATGAATTTTTTATTTTTCCACCGGAGTACCCCTTTAACCCCTTAACGACGCAGGACGTATATTTACGTCCTGCGCCGGCTCCCGCGATATGAAGCGGGATCGCGCCGCGATCCCGCATCATATCGCGTCGGTCCCGGCGCTAATCAACGGCCGGGACCCGCGGCTAATACCACACATCGCCGATCGCGGCGATGTGCCATATTAACTCTTTAGAAGCGGCGGTCAAAGCTGACCGCTGCTTCTAAAGTGAAACTGAAAGTGACCCGGCTGCTCAGTCGGGCTGTTCGGGACCGCCGCGGTGAAATCGCGGCGTCCCGAACAGCTGATCGGACACCGGGAGGGCCCTTACCTGCCTCCCCGGTGTCCGATCGGCAAATGACTGCTCCGTGCCTGAGATCCAGGCAGGAGCAGTCAAGCGCCGATAACACTGATCACAGGCGTGTTAATACACGCCTGTGATCAGGATGAGAGATCAGTGTGTGCAGTGTTATAGGTCCCTATGGGACCTATAACACTGCAAAAAAAATGTTAAAAAAGGGTTAATAAAGGTCATTTAACCCCTTCCCTAATAAAAGTTTGAATCACCCCCCTTTTCCCATAAAAAAAATAACAGTGTAAAAAAAAATAAAAAATAAACATATGTGGTATCGCTGCGTGCGTAAATGTCCGAACTATAAAAATATATCATTAATCAAGCCATACGGTCAATGGCGTATGCGCAAAAAAATTCCAAAGTCCAAAAAAGCGTATTTTGGTCACTTTTTATACCATTAAAAAATGAATAAAAAGTGATCAAAAAGTCCGATCAAAACAAAAATCATACCGATAAAAACTTCAGATCACGGCGCAAAAAATGAGTCCTCATACCGCCCTGTACGTAGAAAAATAAAAAAGTTATAGGGGTCAGAAAATGACATTTTTAAACGTATAAATTTTCCTGCATGTAGTTATGATTTTTTCCAGAAGTGCGACAAAATCAAACCTATATAAGTAGGGTATCATTTTAACCGTATGGACCTACAGAATAATGATAAGGTGTAATTTTTACCGAAATATGCACTGCGTAGAAACGGAAGCCCCCAAAAGTTACAAAATGGCGGGGTTTTTTTTCGATTTTGTCGCACAATGATTTTTTTTTCCGTTTCGCCATGCATTTTTGGGTAAAATGACTAATGTCACTGCAAAGTAGAATTGGCGACGCAAAAAATAAGCCATAATATGGATTTTTAGGTGGAAAATTGAAAGGGTTATGATTTTTAAAAGGTAAGGAGGAAAAAACGAAAGTGCAAAAACGGAAAAACCCTGAGTCCTTAAGGGGTTAAGCAGTGCTATAATATTATTATATTCCTGCTCAGTCAGTTCTTTCACTTGATGTGTTAGGAGCAGAACATGTGTAAGGATCAGAGCAACATAGCGGAGGCACTGCGATTCTTTAGGCAAGGTCTGCTCGAAACCTTTGCATTCATGTGGATGTTACTTTGACATGTTCCAGCTACTTATATATTAGTTGCAGGCCAAGATATTGATTTGGCCTTTAAATTCCCCAAATCTCTTATATGTGGGATGTGCTGGTTAAAGCTTAGAGGCCTACGCAACTTACAGGACTCTAAGGGGATATCCAGATTAAACATTATTAAGGGCCCCAAATGCAGTAATATAAGAAACAGTTACTTACTTCTGCAATCCTGTGTTGGTCCCTCTTTCAGGCTTCTTTCTGGAGTGGACATCACATGATCGCTGCAGCCAATCAGCAGCCTTAGCAGCCACAAGCTTCACTGCTCAGTGATAAGACCCACGATGCCCCGAGTACGGTGTGTGACTGCTGAGGCTGATCATTGGCTGTGTCATGTGACTTCCGTTCCAGATAGAAGACCTGGGTGCAGACAGGAACCTACACAGGGGACCAGCCTGTTAGTTTTTTGTTTTACTGAATTTGGTATAAAACTTAGAAATTGTTTTAATTACAATATATAATAATACATCATTCTGCCCTATTCTAGACACAAAAAAAAACTAGTGGAAACCTGATGGAACTAAAACTATCTGAAGCCAATCAGCTAATTCTGCTTCACAGCAATGGGCATTTTAATGGACACTGTTCTGTAAATCTAATCATTAAGATGGTTGATTTATACTCAGGACCCCGAGACATAGGGAAGACCCCATAACCAGCAGCAGCTCTCACTTTTCAGACTCAAATCTAATGTTATATGGAAGACATTTCTACTGAATGTCCACTGTAAGGGAAACATCTAGCAGACTATAAATCTTCGCCCAACAGAATTAGCTTTTCACTTGGGGTCTTGGGATCAGCTGATCATTGCATTAGCTCCCATACTATTGTCTGTTGTCTGCGATGACTCTGGGATTACAAAACACCTTAAAATAAATAAGCTTGTGTGAACAGATCCTAACACGTGCTCCTGGCTGTAAACAAATGAGAGCTCTATAAATATTGGTTATAATAAATGACCCGTGTATGTTTAGTAAAAAAACCGTAGTCAGTTTACATTGGTAAAACAGAAAACCATTTAAGCATAGCAGGCAGTGCTGCAGGAAAACATACCAGATTGCTATGACTCTATGAATTATAGCGATCACCAGATAGTCTTCATATTTCATAAATATTTCATATGACATCTTATTATGTTAATAACAATCTCTATAGCATTTTATGATATAATGTAGCTGTAAAGTTAAAAAGCGCATCTCATAGGAATGTTAAATGGCATTACTTGGCAATGCAAGGCACAATCTCTATTATAAACACAGAGATTGTATCTTTAAGCTTAAATCAATCAAATCAATAGATGCAGTCCAGTGGGAGCAGTGTTCACAGTCCAGGGACAGGCCTTGCCCACCACGTCTGGTCTGAGTAAAGGCATGTCTTCATATCTCACACATCTGGTCTTAATATTGCATCTTCCTCCCCCATGCACTTTAGATAGACAATATATTTCTGGAAGTGTTTTCTTATAAATATTGCTTCACCTTGGTATTTGGCCTAACAAACACACTTTTCCAATAAGCTAAGTTCTTCCGGGAGCAGCCAACCCGGAGCTAATAACAGGGATCAGATATAACTGACTACACAAAGATGACCATAGAACACACACACACATAAAATATATATATATATATATATATATATATATATATATATATATATATGGTCAGTTATAATATTGTTAAAACCATTGAAAAGTAGATTAACATTAATTATCTTATTACAATGATTACAATGGCACCTGTCTGTCAAGGAGTAGGGTATATTAGACAGCAAGTGAACAGTCAGTTCTTGAAGTTAATATATTAGAAGCAGAGCATTTTTTTGTTCACACTACGGAATTTCCAGACAGAGAAATTCAGCTCAGAAATTCTGGTGCAGCAGCCTCCCATTGTCTTCAGTTCACCATTTATACTGCTGAACTTCAGGAATTCAAATTCAAGACTCTGCCAAACAAATGATCGTGTTTATTCTTTTGACACAATCCACTTGAATTTGCATTGCCATTTATAAAGACTGCGCATGTCCAAGCAGTCCTAGTGTGACTGATTCTGTCGATGCCTCCAGCAGACAGAATCTCTGCCCGGAATATCTCCAAATTGCTGAAAAAGTTATAGCTGAAAAGTTATAATAGAAAGGTCTCTGAACCAATACTTAAAGAAGTATCATTGGGAAAAACATATCCCCTATCCAATAGATAGGGGATACGTTATAGATTGCGGGGGATCCAACTGATGATACCCCTGTGATCTCCTGGTCCTGGCTCTCCCCGAGACCCCCACACAAAGCGGTGGCATACACGCCCCCTCAATACATCTCTATGGGAGAGCCGAAGATAGCCGAATGACTCTCCCATAGAGATACATGGAGGGGGCATGTTGGCCGCTGCTTTGTGCGGGGGTCGTGACGCACCACTCTCTGGGATAGCCGGGCCCTGTACAGGAGATCACAGGGGTCCCAGCGGTCGGACCCCCAGCAATCTAAAACTTATGCCCTATCCTTTCGATAGCAGATATGTTTTTTCCCCATTATAAATCTCCTTTAATGAAGCAGAACAGTACAATTACAATACAACATATAATAGACATTACTTTATAGTCCAAGTTAGTAATTTGCCAATGTATATATTTAGAACGTATTGTACACTTTCTTAAGCCCATATGTTGTTTGAGGGTATCTAACATACCGTCATGCAGCATGTGGGTTTAATTGTGTAGAATAGGCTTCAGATATAGATACATTGGTAAATATGATAAACACATCACACACATTGGAGCAATGAAATTAGGTGGCCTGGTCTGATAACTCAGGTTTTTTTCTTCTATATCATGTAGATGGCCAGGTAAATATACTTCATTTAACCTAAGAAGAGATTACATACATTTTCTGTATAAAAAATAAACATTGACCAAGATGGAAGAATATGTTTCTGGTATAAATATTTAGATTAACACATTGGTTTAAAATGTGACACAATAACATTAAAAAAGGTAAATATTATAGAAAAAAATGAGAATAAAAAAACAATCCAAGGACCACAAAATTCTTTAAAAGATAAAAATTGTAATACAGTTGTAACAGATCATCTTACTACTCCACATGGAACTATAGAGTCTAGGGAACATGGCTATTAGTTATAAATGCAAAAGTGCCTGCCGTCTGCTCTTTCTCTCTCTTATACTTTATGAAAAATACAAAGTGAAAAGATGATAATAAATAATAAATATATCTGACGAGGATAATTGTAAAAAAGTCCTGTAAATAGGTTTAAGATATAGACCTTTGGATCAAAGACAAAAATATGACCCAGGCAGGTTCTGGATGTATCATTAAACTTCAATAAAGATGTATCTATATCTAGGTCAGTTTGTTTGGACAATGGACTAAAGTTGTAACTGTAATATTAATATGTAACAAAAGATGTAAAGAAATAAAATAGACTAAATGTCGAATCCATTGCTGAGCCTTTCATAGGAATAAAATCAAACTGATGAATTGATGCAAACAGACTCCATGCACTTCATGTTGAAACAGCATTATTGATTTTTACTGCTTATATCTCTCCTAGACACGATAATCCTCAAGGCTTTCTGCTTTATTGACTATGAGATGTAAAGATGAACTATACAGCTAGGATCCCTATAAACAGGCTTGTCCGTATTCAGAAAGCATCATATTTCCTAGTACATTTTAACACTTGTATGAATCTGAAAAAAAGCTGAAGATTACACAATCAAAAAGGGAAACAAAAAACATACTGCTCTGCAACTTGAAATATGTGCAGTACCTGTCACGTATGGGCAGGGAAGGAGTGCAGTCCTGTTCTCACCCACGCCTTCTGACCCTTTCTACTTGCCTATCCGCCCTAAACAGAAGATGGACAACCACGGTGACGGTCCCTTCCTAAATAAGTTAAGGAAGTCACTGTCAACAAAATAAACTACAATACAGACACAGGTCATAATTAAGTTAACAAACATACAATAAGCCACAGTCCACTAGCCGAGTCAATTCCAGGAGTTATCAGAAGTGCCAAGTCACAAAAACAGGAGTGTTACGCCTAGCGCTCCGGGTCCCCGCTCCTCCCCGGAGCGCTTACGGCGTCTCTCTCTCCGCAGCACCCCGGTCGGTCCCGCTGACCGGGAGCGCTGCACTGTCTTGGCCGTCGGGGATGCGATTCGCACAGCGGGACGCGCCCGCTCGCGAATCGCATCCCAGGTCACTTACCCGTCCCGGTCCCCCGCTGTCATGTGCTGGCGCGCGCGGCTCCGCTCTCTAGGGCGCACGCGCGCCAGCTCCCTGAGACTTAAAGGGCCAGTGCACCAATGATTGGTGCCTGGCCCAATTAGCTTAATTGGCTTCCACCTGCTCCCAGACTATATCTGATCTCTGCCCCTGCACTCCCCTGCCGGATCTTGTTGCCTTAGAGCCTAGTGAAAGCGTTACTGTGTTTGTCCATACTGTGTACTTGACCTTCTGCTATTGCCTTATTGACTACGATTCTTGCTGCCTGCCCCGACCTTCTGCTACGTCCGACCTTGCTTCTGTTTACTCCCTTGTACCGCGCCTATCTTCAGCAGTCAGAGAGGTTGAGCCGTTGCTAGTGGATACGACCTGGTCACTACCGCCGCAGCAAGACCATCCCGCTTTGCGGCGGGCTCTGGTGAACACCAGTAGTGACTTAGAACCGGTCCACTAGCACGGTCCACGCCAATCCCTCTCTGGCACAGAGGATCCACCTCCTGCCAGCCGGCACCGTAACAGTAGATCCGGCCATGGATCCCGCTGAAGTTCCTCTGCCTGTTGTCGCCGACCTCACTACGCTGGTCGCCCAGCAAGCTCGACAGATCGCCCAACAAGAGCACCAGCTGTCGTACTTGACCACCATGACTCAGCAACTTCAGTCGCAACTACAGCAGCTTCAGTCTCAGCTACTGCAATTTCAGTCACAGCTACAGCAGCAACAACCTTCTCCTTCGCCAGCTCCTGCACCTCTTCCGCAGCGAGTGGCCACTCCTCGCCTCCGCTTGTCCCTGCCGGACAAATTTGATGGGGACTCTAAGTTTTGCCGTGGCTTTCTTTCACAATGTTCCCTGCACTTGGAGATGATGTCGGACCAGTTTCCTACTGAAAGGTCTAAGGTGGCATTCGTAGTCAGTCTTCTGTCTGGGAAAGCTCTGTCATGGGCCACACCGCTCTGGGACCGCGATGACCCCGTCACTGCCTCTGTACACTCCTTCTTCTCGGAAATTCGAAGTGTCTTTGAGGAACCTGCCCGAGCCTCTTCTGCTGAGACTGCCCTGCTGAACCTGGTCCAGGGTAATTCTTCTGTTGGCGAGTACGCCATACCATTCCGTACTCTTGCTTCTGAACTATCCTGGAATAATGAGGCCCTCTGCGCGACCTTTAAAAAAGGCCTATCCAGCAACATTAAAGATGTTCTGGCCGCACGAGAAATTCCTGCTAACCTGCATGAGCTCATTCATCTAGCTACTCGCATTGACATGCGTTTTTCTGAGCGACACCAGGAGCTCCGCCAGGAAAAAGACTTAGATCTCTGGGCACCTCTCCCACAGTCTCCGTTGCAATCTACGCCTAGGCCTCCCGCCGAGGAGGCCATGCAAGTGGATCGGTCTCGCCTGACCCAGGAGGAGAGGAATCGCCGTAGAGAAGAAAATCTTTGTCTGTACTGTGCCAGTACCGAACATTTCTTGGTAGATTGCCCTATCCGTCCTCCACGTCTGGGAAACGCACGCTCGCACCCAGCTCTCGTGGGTGTGGCGTCTCTTGATTCAAAGTCGGCTTCTCCACGTCTCACGGTGCCCGTGCGGATTTCTCTTTCAGCCAACTCCTCCCTCTCAGCCGTGGCCTTCTTGGACTCTGGTGCCTCTGGGAATTTTATTCGGGATTCCTTGGTGAATAAATTCCGCATCCCGGTGACCCGTCTCGTCAAGCCACTCTACATTTCCGCGGTCAACGGAGTCAGGTTGGATTGCACCGTGCGTTACCGCACGGAGCCCCTCCTAATGTGCATCGGACCTCATCACGAAAAAATTGAGTTTTTGGTCCTCTCCAATTGCACTTCCGAAATTCTCCTTGGACTACCCTGGCTTCAACACCATTCTCCTACCCTGGATTGGTCCACAGGGGAGATCAAGAGCTGGGGTACCTCTTGTTTCAAGACTGCCTTAAACCGGTTCCCAGTACTCCCTGCCGTGACCCTGTGGTTCCCCCTGTAACCGGTCTCCCTAAGGTCTTTATGGACTCTGCCTGTCATAAGAAGTGCCTCTCCCCCCCTCCCAGTCCAGTCAGGCAAGCCTCGGTGCCTCCTCATGGCCCCCGTCCTGGTGTCACACTGCCCCGTGCCAGGCCTCGCCCTCTGCCCTCCCTCCCCATTCCCACTCCTGCTGTACTGCCTGCCGTTGAGGAAACCCTCCATTCTTTCCCGGTGTCCTCATCCCAGGGGAGGCAGTTACCGGACAAAGAGAAGGGGAGACCTAAGGGGGGGGTACTGTTACGCCTAGCGCTCCGGGTCCCCGCTCCTCCCCGGAGCGCTTACGGCGTCTCTCTCTCCGCAGCGCCCCGGTCGGTCCCGCTGACCGGGAGCGCTGCACTGTCTTGGCCGTCGGGGATGCGATTCGCACAGCGAGACGCGCCCGCTCGCGAATCGCATCCCAGGTCACTTACCCGTCCCGGTCCCCCGCTGTCATGTGCTGGCGCGCGCGGCTCCGCTCTCTAGGGCGCGCGCGTGCCAGCTCCCTGAGACTTAAAGGGCCAGTGCACCAATGATTGGTGCCTGGCCCAATTAGCTTAATTGGCTTCCACCTGCTCCCAGACTATATCTGATCTCTGCCCCTGCACTCCCCTGCCGGATCTTGTTGCCTTAGAGCCTAGTGAAAGCGTTACTGTGTTTGTCCATACTGTGTACTTGACCTTCTGCTATTGCCTTATTGACTACGATTCTTGCTGCCTGCCCCGACCTTCTGCTACGTCCGACCTTGCTTCTGTCTGCTCCCTTGTACCGCGCCTATCTTCAGCAGTCAGAGAGGTTGAGCCGTTGCTAGTGGATACGACCTGGTCACTACCGCCGCAGCAAGACCATCCCGCTTTGCGGCGGGCTCTGGTGAACACCAGTAGTGACTTAGAACCGGTCCACTAGCACGGTCCACGCCAATCCCTCTCTGGCACAGAGGATCCACCTCCTGCCAGCCGGCACCGTGACAAGGAGAAAGGTCAGAATGCCAAGCCAAAGTAAAAAAAATGCCAAAAGATCAGGAATTCAAGAAACAACGCTAGCTACTGTAGAAACCTCTTTCGCAGGCAAAGCCTGGATGTAAACTGCAGGTTTAAATAGGGAGTACACATGTGAAAGCTAATGAGGTCAGCTGACCATACCAAATGCTTGGCTTAACCACAGAAACCAGAATAAACAAAAGCTTCGGGTACTTACGGTGCTGCTTAGTTACCTGTTAATCCATTCAAAATGCTTCACTCCATTTAGGTAGCTTTCCATATAGTAAATTGTTAATCTTATATACAGATAAAACTTGACCTTTATTTAATGTCCTTTAAAACAGTAATGTAAATCCCACACCAACAAGTATATACGACATAAAGTGATGTGCCAAGTTCCCCAGGAAGGCACATATTCTATACATACAGGCGTCAATCTCTCATGGTACCATGCGCCGATCCAGACAGACGAACATGAATGCGAACCAGGTAGGACTGTAGTCCGTATGCCTCTTTAACATTAACTAAAGGCCCAAATGTGCTAGAAAAATGCAGGTGCCAGTAGGGGAAACCGGGTCCAGCCTACAGGATGTAAAATCAGGTGTTGCTACAGCCAGTGCTATCCCTCTTTGCTCATGGAACTGGTAGAGCACCCGTCCTGATAAGGTTGACCCCTGCTCAGTACTAGTCCTGCTCGTTCAGGACACCATCTAAACACTTATCCTACCCTAGACTAACCTCCACTCTTACCTTGGCTCTAACATGCTGCCAATGCATTTTATCCAGCACCCATTTAGGTAATTGTGTGGTTGCCAAGAAGGTAATACCTGATATTAAAGGATTTGATTAGAGATTACCCCTTTCCAAATGCAGCTCATGGAGTGATCAGCTGATCACCCTGGGTCTTGCTCCTGGCACAAGCAACTAATTTTGCCAGTGGAATCAGCGCCCAGACAGGCATATCCCCTTGCAGTGGGCATTACAGGGGAAATGTAATATTACATGGCAGTAGTACTAAACCCCTATAGGAGCCTCATGGGCCTTCACACGGCATATGGACAGGGACTGGCCCAGTCCCCAATAATATAATGGTGTATCGTCAAACCCCTTTAAATCAATGGATGAAATCCAGTCGGTGGAGTCAAATGCTCTACTTGGGGTACTAGGGGTACTCCACTGGAAAAAAAAATTTTTAATCAACTGGTGCCAGATTTGTAAATTACTTATTTTAAAACATCTTATTCCTTCCAGTACTTATCAGCTGCTGTATACTACAGAGGAAGTTCTTTTCTTTTTGAATTTTCTTTCTGTTGGACCACAGTGCTCTCTGCTTACTCCTCTGTCCATTTTAGGAACTGTCCAGAGCAGGAGAGGATTGTCACAATTCGGCTTACAGGTTGTGGATCCACTGTGTCAGCGAGGGATTGGTGTGGACCGTGCTGGTGGACCGGTTCTAAGAGGCTACTGGTGGGTGTTCACCAGAGCCCGCCGCAAAGCGGGATGGTCTTGCTGCGGCAGTAGCAACCAGGTCGTATCCACTAGCAACGGCTCAACCTCGCTGACTGCTGAGAAGGCGTGGGACAGAAGGACTAGGCAGAGGCAAGGTCAGACGTAGCAGAAGGTCGGGGCAGGCGGCAAGGTTCGTAGTCAAGATGGATAGCAAGAGTTCAGGTAACACAGGCTTGGACAACACTAAACGCTTTCACTGGCACAAGGCAACAAGATCCGGCAAGGGAGTGCAGGGGCAGTGAGCAGATATAGCCAGGGAGCAGGTGGAAGCCAATTAAGCTAATTGGGCCAGGCACCAATCATTGGTGCACTGGCCCTTTAAGTCTCAGAGAGCTGGCGCGCGCGCGCCCTAGAGAGCGGAGCCGCGCGCGCGAGCACATGACAGCAGGGGACCGGGACGGGTAAGTGACTTGGGATGCGATTCGCGAGCGGGCGCGTCCCGCTGTGCGAATCGCATCCCCGACGGCCATGTCAGTGCAGCGCTCCCGGTCAGCGGGACCGACCGGGGCGCTGCAGGGAGACAGACGCCGTGAGCGCTCTGGGGAGGAGCAGGGACCCGGAGCGCTCGGCGTAACAAGTATGATTTGCTCCTACTCTGGACAGTTCCTAAAATGGACAGAGGTGTCAGCAGAAAGCACTGTGGTCGGACAGAAAATAAATACAAAAAGTAAAGAACTTCCTCTGTAGTATACAGCAGCTGATAAGTACTGGAAGGATTAAGATTTTAAATAGAAGTAACTTACAAATCTGTTTAACTTTCTGGCACCAGTTGATTAAAAAAATGTTTTCCAGTGGAGTACCCCTTTAATAATTTAGCTGCTAATTTCAAGAATTATATGAAGTTTAATATTCCTGCACTAACTTCTGGTATCTGTAAATGGATGTGAAAACGGGCTGTCAAATGTAATCCATGATGGGCAGAAACACGTTCAATAATGGGGCATCTTTGTCTTAGAGAATACCTCCAGGAGCAGATTTTATGTATCAAGAAGTTCATTCTTGTCAGTCTCTGACTATAACCAAGGAGACAAGCAACCAAAATGACACACATTATGTATCTAATTCGACACCTGTGGCATTTGCTCATTTACAATATAATTATGTTAGAGAGTATTTTGGGCATTTGAATGGAAAAATAGTAAAATGTCAGTTGAGATGAAAATCAAATCCATTCATGTTACGGAAAATTCATTTTTCATAAAAGCATAAAATCTAAAACAGAAAAAGAAAAAAAAAAGAAAAAAAAAAAAGCATTTAAATGTTCCTGACCAAAACAACAGTAAAAGTGCCAAAGGGGCTTTTAAACAGCTAGGAGCGTGCTAATTGGATAGAATTCTTTTTTATACGCTAACCTTTGCACAGCTGTGTTTATAACTTTGCCTGCAAATTTTAAGATGCATTACTTAAGATATACTTTCTGTGGTAATTGTGGTTTTGGGAGGCTGTAGTTCCAAAGAAGGGCTTTTGTTTTGTGTATTGGCAACATCAATTACACTACTTTGGGATGGCATTAACCCATTCAGGAGAACAAAAGGAGATACTTAATTAAACAAAGTATGAATTATTGAATTAGGATTCGTGCGAGTCACAAAGAGGGCAGCAAAGTGAACGCTTTGTATGAGGTGACACCTCTTTTGTTCTCGTTGTAAATGAGACATAGCAGCAAAAAAAAATACAAAAAAATAAAAAAAATAAAAAAAAGATACTTGTGTTAAAGAAGTCAGCACAAAAACATATTTAAAAACAATGCTGAAAATATAAATGTTGAACACATTCTTTTAAATATTTTGAAACGAATATAGAAAAAAGCCTTTCGAACATGATATAAGTCACACTCAGTTACTGTCTGAAGGTTTCCAGCCAATAACCAGCAGCACCTATATAACATGATATTGAGATTTCACTGATGTAGGCAGCTTAGCAGTAAAGAAAACAGCAGGGCTCCTATATCCATGTGAAAAGCACAATCCGTGCTAGCCTTCTTATAGTTAACTTTTGTTTTATTAAATTGGGGCCTTCCTATGGATAACCGCACTGATATATAATCTTGGAGGTCCCAGGATTTTGTGGTGTTATGGTTTAAGAATTTTGTAAATGGATATTAAAGCATGGCCGACGGCCAACTTTACAGTGCCAGGCTCAGGCGTGTGCAGGAGATGTAACCTACACAGTTTATTACTGGTTCTTTGGAACCAAGCGCTTTTTTTTTCAACTCAAGATATAAAAATATAATAAGTCTTTTTAAATGCCTCAACCGTGACTGCAAAAAATGAGACCGGTTCTGGAGATTGGTGTAAAATATTTCTGAGGGAATGCAGGTAGAAAATGCAAATGTTATGGATATCAGTCAGGATTCTAGTGCTGAATAATCTAATTCCTTCATACGGATCCTGTCCTGACAGCTTGCTAAAACAGTAGCATTTTATTGTACTGGACAAGGACATGCGTTCATTTGTGGTGGATTTGCTGTAACAATTTCTACCAACTAAAATCAGTATTTTTCATCTCAATGGGTTGTGTTAGCAGCAAGCCTATAGATTTCTACAAGCCCCTTCAGAAGCCTAGGAAAGTTGCCGAAATGTCTTTAACAAATCTGCCACGTGTGAATATACTCTTAAAGGGGTACACCACCCCTAGACATCTTATCCCCTATCCAAAGGATAGGGGATAAGATATCTGATCGCGGGGGTCCCGCTGCTGGGGACCCCCGCAATATAGCATGCGGCACCCACCTGTTACTGCTCCGGAAGCGCTGGAGGGCCTGGGTCCCAACCCCGGGAACGGAAGATCGTGATGTCACGACTCCGCCCCCCGTGTGACGTCACGCCCCACCCCCTCAATGCAAGTCTATGGGAGGGGGCGTGATGTCAGTCACACCCCCTCCCATAGACTTGCATTGAGGGGGCGGGGCATCACACAGGGGCGGAGTCGTGGCATCACAATCTTCCGTTCCCGGGGTCGGGACCCAGGCCCTCCAGCGCTTCCGAAGCAGTAACAGGTGGGTGCCGCATGCTATATTGCAGGGGTCCCCAGCAGCGGGACCCCCACGATCAGACATCTTATCCCCTATCCTTTGGATAGGGGATAAGATGTCTAGGGGTGGAGTACCCCTTTAACCCCTTAACGACGCAGGACGTATATTTACGTCCTGCGCCGGCTCCCGCGATATGAAGCGGGGTCGCGCTGCGACCCCGCATCACATCACGTCGGTCCCGGCGCTCATCAATGGCCGGGACCCACGGCTAATACCACACATCGCCGATCGCGGCAATGTGTGGTATTAACCCTTTAGAAGCGGCGGTCAAAGCTGACCGCCGCTTCTAAAGCGAAAGTATCCCGGCTAGTCAGTCTGGCTGTTCGGGACCACCGCGGTGAAATCTTACAGGACACCGGGAGGGCCCTTACCTGCCTCCTCGGTGTCCGATCGACGAATGACTGCTCCGTACCTGAGATCCAGGCAGGAGCAGTCAAGCGCCGATAACACTGATTACAGGCATGTTAATACACGCCAGTGATCAGCATGAGAGATCAGTGTGTGCAGTGTTATAGGCTCCTATGGGACCTATAACACTGCAAAAAAAAAAGTGTTAATAAAGGTCATTTAACCCCTTCCCTATTAAAAGTTTGAATCACCTCCCTTTTCCCATAAAAAAAATAAAACAGTGTAAATAAAATAAAAAATAAACATATGTGGTATCGCCGCGTGCGTAAATGTCTGAACTATAAAAATATATAGTTAATTAAACCGCACGGTCAATGGCGTATGCGCAAAAAAATTCCAAAGTCCAAAAAAGCGTATTTTGGTCACTTTTTATACCATTAAAAAATGAATAAAAAGTGATCAAAAAGTCCGATAAAAACAAAAATCATACCGTTAAAAACTTCAGATCACGGTGCAAAAAAATGAGTCCTCATACCGCCCTGTATGTGGAAAAATAAAAAAAGTTATAGGGGTCAGAAGATGACATTTTTAAATGTATAAATTTTCCTGCATGTAGTTATGATTTTTTCCAGAAGTACGACAATATCCAACCTATATAAGTAGGGTATAATTTTAACCGTATGGACCTACAGAATAATGATAAGGTGTCATTTTTACCGAAATATGCACTGCGTAGAAACGGAAGCCCCCAAAAGTTATAAAATGGCGTTTTTTCTTCGATTTTGTCGCACAATGATTTTCTTTTCCATTTTGCCGTGAATTTTTTGGTAAAATGACTAATGTCACTGGAAATTAGAATTGGTGACGCAAAAAAGAAGCCATAATATGGATTTTTAGGTGGAAAATTGAGAGGGTTATGATTTTTAAAAGGTAAGGAGGAAAAAACGAAAGTGCAAAAACGGAAAAACCCTGAGTCCTTAAGGGGTTAATGGAACAGAGAAACCACAAACAATGCAACAATTTGAGGCGTTGTCCTTTCTGCCTATCCATGTATAAGAACATTGCCTGTGACATCATATGGGCATATACATACATGTTGCCATTAATGTTCTAAAGACTTCATAAATGATGGATTTTATAACAGGTTAGCTCACTTTGTATGAAATGATTCTGTATGCAGCTAGTCTTTCCTTCACATGGCGCAAAGATTCAGCTTGCATAATTGTAATATATCTAAGTAATGCTCCCGCACCTAGGGCACATACCCTTGTAGCCTCTTACTAACTACACATCTCTGTGGACACATTCAAGCCTTTTGGGTGCCTGAGAAGGAGAAATTAGCTAGTGTTATTTTTATTTTATCTTGTTCATTCTACTGAGTCCTGCGCTTGTTGTATGGCAGTGCATGGATTCTGTATGGTGCTGTAGATCCTGTATAAATAGTGATATTCTACACTAGCAGCTATTTCACTATAGTGTCCAGCAATGTAGGCCAAGTAGATTTTTTTCTGTTAGATTTGTATGAGTTCAGATATTAAAAATCTCTTTGAGATTGGAGGTATATAAAGGTACAGTACAGTCCATGCAAAACACAGTGTAGTATTCTATTTAGTATTTTTTTATTAGCAATTCTTTGTTTCCCTAATACATTTTTGTTTATTGTTTTATTGAGCACAGCCAAAGTGAACCTGTCATCACTTTCATGCTGCCTGAACCAGTCATTGAGGCTGTCCAATGTGGCTTCTCTCTTTCCCACCAGCTGTGATTGACAGATCTCTTCCTGTTTATGAGTAAAGAAAGATTTAACAATCAAGACCGGTGGGAGAAAGAAGGAGCCACCATGGACCCGTCTCAATGACTCAAAGTTCAGGCAGCATGAAATTGATGACAATTTTTCTTTTAGATTGTATGCTAGGAACATAACATGCAAGAAGCAGGTGACAGTCAAATCTTGGCACTAGTATAGAAATGTGACTGTGGCATCTGTATGAGAAATGAAGGCAAGCATCCCTTATGCTTTCTGAGCTGGAATGAAGAAAGATGACTTCAGGGGTCAATATGTATTTTAATACAGACATTGAGGGAGAGGTGGTGGAATTGACCAGGTAATACAGGTCTGCTTATGAATGTCACATAAAAGATTCAGAAGACAAGCAGTTAAATGCAACTCCATTGCCGCAAGGTGAAATGGGGTCCTGGCTGATGGTCCTGCAGAGTAATAGTTGTTACCTTGGTATCCTTATGAATGGCTCAACAATGTATTTCTTTCATATGAATCTAATGGCCACATTAGAATAACCCCTGGACCTTCACATCTGCCCTCAGTGTGACAATCCAGAGCAAAAATGAAGAAGGTGCTATGGGAAAGGAAAAAAAACTTGCCATGTACTCTGATCACATCATATTACATAATATTTTTTTCCTTTCTATTTCTATCCCCCATAACTAACCTCATCATGTTGTCCTTAAAGCGTACCTGTCAGATCCTCCCCCCCAAAAAAACCCTGTTATATGTTGCTCAGTACCTCATTCTGATCATGTGCATTAAATTTTTACGTCTCTCAGAATTACCTTAATTTATTTGCCATCATTGCTCAGTGAGGAATCCGTCCATGCAGAGACATGGGGCATTTCCCTCACTTCTCCTCACTCTGATGACTCCTCCCCCTCCCTCACTCTGCTCTGACTCACAGAGGGCGGGAGCAAGCACAGCAGCTCTGGACCTGCCTGCAGCCCTGTCAATCACTCATGGTGTCCATGACATGTCGATGACCACTGGACACTGCAGGACTGGTATGTATCCCAGGGGGACCCCTAGTGGCAACTTTTTTGACTGGCTTTTTCAGAAAGTAATTGCAAAACATATTGTAGGTAAAAGGAGTGCTACTACGGCACTGCGATATACAAGTAAAGAGCCGGTCCACAGGCTAGGATAGATTTTGCAAAACAGATGTTGGTGGTGCTCAGGTATTATAAAGTAGCAGCAAGTATTCACATGAAGAAAGGAAACAACCGGCCACTCACCATATTCATCTTCTTGCTTTATTGCATGGTAGAATACTCACATAGGTACAAAGGGAGAGGGAAGGAGCAAGGGGTACACAGGCAACAAGCTCCGTTTTGCACTGAACACATATGAATATGGTGAGTGGCCGGTTGTTTCCTTTCTTCATATGAATACTTGCAAAACATATTGTTTTTGCATACTTTATGACATATCAAAAGTTATTGTATCTGACAGTGCCCATTTAAAATTGTAAAACTAGAGGACCGATCATGATATACTGTAGCCAAATGTTAACATTTAAAAGACAAACATTTATACATAATAATAATTCTGCTGTATGTTTTTTGTAATCTTAACTTTTGAGAACTCATGTCTTTCCTTCTTTTCTCCTCTTCTGACAACTAGCAGAGGCCCTTTTACACAATGAAATATAATGCTAATAAGCAATTGATTTTAGGCTATTATAAAAGATTTGGTCAATGACAAACAAGGGGATTCTCAATGATCATTGTCCATGTTGACACTAGCCATTAATTGTGAACTTTAACTTAATATGCAAATATTTTACATGAACATTGCCACATGTAAACGGCCTCTAATTCTCCACCCATCGCTCCCCCCCCCCCCAAAAGCCAAAACTGGGACTGAGTCCAAACACAGAAGAGGTGCAAAGCTTTTCACTATGCTTTCTTTCACTTTCCGTGAGTTTGCTCTACTTCTGGTTTTGGCTTACAAATAATGATGCAAAATACTGACCCTAAAATTGTCGTGTAAAAGTGGCCTTACTGCGTGAAAAAGTTTGTTCTTGATGAAGTTCAGTTTGGTATTTCTTGTACAGAACTGGAGCTAACATCCAGAGTCTACGAGACTATTAAAATAAATGATTCAAATGTATTTCTCTAAATGTTCCTGACTGTGAAGGAACACTTGATCCACAAGAAAACCTCACCCCCAAACTAAGCAGAAAGTAATATTCCTCTCTGTTTTCTCACAATTTATCAACCCCTATCACACTTCTCAACAGTTAGAGTGTTTAGCTGTACAGCATTAATAGAGATGTTAGCGGAAAAACTAATACAAGTGTAGTGATATATACGTCCCAAATGGCTGACTCCCCGATAGGAAATGTCCAACAAAAATAATCAGGAATTTAAATTTATTCAATTTGCTCCTTTGTTCTTCAGCCAAAACAAATGCCGAGAGACAGTCAGGGTAACAGATATTCCCTACCTCTCCATATGGCACTTTGCTTTAGTTTCTGAAGTATCAGTGAGGCCACACACCCACGTAATCCCAACTCACCCTAAACTGTATAATAAAATGCACATGTTGGCAACATCAGCTTTTATTTATTTATTCTTACATATTTCATGCCTGGATCATCTGCAAACCACAGGTGGTCACAAAAGAGGCAGTACTATGGGAAAACAAATTGTTTTTTTTGTTTTTTTTACTTTGTAGCTAAAGCATGAACATTATCTGAATATCAATTCCTGTCTGAAATGAAAAGTGATTATGGGACAAGCCCCCTCTCCACAAAGCCGATTATGGCTAAACTAAACAAATACATACCTCAACCTACCTGTGCTTTTCTACTTTATCGTGATCGAGTCACAGTAGATCATCCACAGTTTTACATCTGCAACAAATTTTAGCCTGCAGATGAAAAGAAAAAAATTGAAATCTATTTTTAGTGTTCTTCAATTGTCTATTTTTAGTTGTAAGTTTCAATGTAGCTTTTCTTAAGAAAATATACAAATACCTAGAGAAATGACAGAATTGATCATCACTATTTGGCTTGACTAAAATAATGCAGCAATTTTAAGCAGTAATACATTGATTATGAAATATATCATCTGTAGACATTGATATATATGGCCATTTATGTAACACATGAGGAGTGTAAACCACTGCTTGTTACCACTCACTGATCAGGACCATACAGAGGAATACTGAGCCAGGGACACTCCTCTATGATGTCCATAGGGGGACTATGGTAGTCCTAGTGACACAACACTGTGCACGGTGATGTCTAGCCAGCATCTTTCTATTAATGCCTCCCCCCTGTGATTAGCCTCTGCAGAGTGGAGCTCCATTCTGCAGCATAGTAAGCTCAGCACAGAGGAGGAGGCGTGACAATAAAGACACTGCAGGTCATTTGCATGTACCAAAGAACCGGGAATGTGGCAGAACGGATGCACGAAGAGGGGGTCGGTAAGTATGATTGTCATTAGTGTCATCCACACTACAAGCCTGTACAACAGGTGACAGATAAGAGATTACCTTTTAATGTTCAATAAAATTTTATTTTTAATAGTGTGAACATTTCAGCACACAATAACACCAAATATGTACATTTTTGTAGAGTAGTTTTTTTTTTTTATAATTTAAAATATGGAAAATGGGAGATAATTTACATTTTTATTAGTAGGATATTTATTTTTAACTTTTTTAGTCTCCCTAGGGGACTTATACTGTATAAGCAATCATTTCACAGTTTATATAATGCTGTATAATGCTATTACAAATTGGTGCTCCATCAGTACAACCTGCCTGTGGCCACAGAGACCTTCATAATGCTGTGGACTGCCATGACAACCAATCAACACACTCCATTGTATCATGGATGTGGCACCTCCCAAAAAACTCATATATGGAGAGAGCTCAGCTTCTCCACCACAGGCACTGCTGTCATGGCCTTTGCTGTAATGGAAGCAATGACGGCAGTGTGTATAGAGTCCTTAAAACACAGATCCTGATAAAAACTTGTCTAACAGATACAGACAGACTCTTTAAACCATGATGGAAGCCTCATTGAAAACATATGGATCTGCTAATGGATCCATTAAAAATCCTTGTGTTGTTGTGTTACATGAAAAAATATGTCTGATTGCTGTTGCTTGACTGGCTGATCGAGGTGTTCACTGGTACTGCCATGCTGTATTACAGTACCAAACATAAATAATTATGTATTTCTTAGCTGCAAGCTAGCAAGAGGAGGAAGTTCCAGTGTCAGCATGGGACCAGGAGGAGCCCCGATGGCACTAAGGAGAAAGGTAGAAAGGAGTTTCTATATGCTTTTGAACAATATGAGTCAGTCTAGGCATGTTCATTGGGTCCTGCCAGTGAACTTTATACCAGTTTGGGCTTGTTCAGTGAAGGAATGTTGGTGGACTGAGATGCTAGAGTAGCTTATCCACTGCAGAATAGGCTTCGGGCTGAAGATCAAATATTGTGGTGCCCGCTTGTAGAAATGCTGCACTGTTGGACTGTTAGCACATTATGTCAGAGACTCATGATGAAAGCCGTTACCATTGTCATTTCTGAGTGAGGTCCAGAGAGTCATAATGTAGAAGCTAAGATACCTGGGGAAATCATTGATACCATAGTGGAGTGAGATGGTATAGTCTAGCTGAAGTACAGAGGTCTGTGCAGGCTGGCGCTGAGGCAAGATCTGTAAATGCATTTGTCAGTGCAGGATGTGGTCAACAAGTGGTGAACAACAAGTAATGGGAGGTTGGCTGCCAAATTAAACATTTGGCTCTAAAGTTTGAGGAGCTGCATGAAGCCAACGCTATACATTGGTCAATGTGAACACAACACTGAGCAGAGAAGTCTCTATGGGTTTAACGGAGAATTCCAGCAAAAACTGACTTAAAGGGGTACTCCGGTGGAAAAACAATTTTTTTTTCTTTTTTAAATCAACTGGTGCCAGAAAGTTAAACATATTTGTAAATTACTTCTATTAAAAAAATCTGTATTTATTAGCTGCTGAATACTACAGAGGAAATGCTTTTCTTTTTGGAATGCTCTCTGATGACATCACGAACACACTGCTGACGTTATTATAATAATAATAATTCTTTATTAATTGTTGTTCTTAGTGGGATTTGAACCCAAGGCCCCAGCACTGCAAGGCAGAAGTGCTAACCACTAAGCCACCATGCTGCCCTTAGCATACATCTGTTATGCACGGTTGGTAAAATGGACAGAGATGTCAGCAGAGAGCACTGTGGTCGTGATGTCATCAGTGTTCCAAAAAGAAAGGAATTTCATCTGTAGCATTCAGCAGCTAATAAGTACTGGAAGGATTAAGATTTTTTAATAGAAGTAATTTACAAATATGTTTAACTTTCTGGCACCAGTTGATTTAAAAAAGAAAAAAAAATTGTTTTTCCACCGGAGTACCCCTTTAAGTAGCTGATCCCGGGACCCCGGCTCTCTCAGTGAGAAGTGCACCCCGGCTCTCTCAGTGAGAAGTGCGTGTTGTCTACTGGTAGGCAGCATGCACTCCTTTTATTTCTATGGGAGCACCGATGATGCCTGAGTGCTGTACTCGGGTCTTTATGGCACTCCTATAGAAATGAATGGACCACGTGGCCATCTGCAGCACGCGCTCTGCACTGATAGCCGGTCCCATTCCGTTCAGGGGGGTCCTATGGATAGTGGATAAGTAAATTTTTGCTGGACTTCTCCTTTAACAGTGACCTGTGAGAGAGAGATGTAGTGGATAAAGTGTCACTGTCACATAATGTATTAATTTTTTTTAACATACAGAGACATCTAAAGTTTGGTCGGTCTGTGGTCAGAATACCACTAATCATCACAATAACAGGGAGAAGCATGCCGCTGAGCGCTTCTCTCCCTAGCTTGCTGTGATCTCTGTCTCACTGCAGGAAACAGGTTCCATAGGGTAACAATAGAGAGTGTCTCTTGCGTGAGATGGAAGAGGCGGGAGAGACGTGAGATGGAAGAGGCAGTAAGCCAGGGAGTAAAGAGCATAGCTGGATATATTTAATGATTGGGGGGTCTTTACACCCAGATTCTGACCAATCAAAACTTTGGCAAATCTCTGGGACATTTTAAGTGACAGTGTCCATTTAAATGGGCACTTTCAGATTCAAAAACTTTTTATTTGTTTTACCTCTTTGCAAAACATTAACCTTTCTAATATACTTCAGTGTGAACAGTGACCCAGAACCTATAACCCTTTGTGTGTCTAAAGACACGAGTTTTACTGTTTTTTATGCTTGACGAAAAGCCCAGTTCGGGCTGGAAACGCTTTTTGTATTTTAACGCTGCATTTTACCAATAAAGCTAATTTTTATCCACAAAATTGGGATATCAGCCTTCATCTTTGGAGAAGCGCCGACACAGATGCCCCAGTATCTTTTTCCCTTGCATATATCTCTCCTGTCTGATAGCACTCCTCTGTGCTCTCTCCCGTCTGATAGTACTCCTTTGTGCTCTCTCCTGTCTGATAGTACTCCTCTGTGCTCTCTCCTGTCTGATAGCACTCCTCTGTGCTCTCTCCTGTCTGATAGTACTCATCTGTTCTCTCTCCTGTCTGATAGGACTCCTCTGTGCTCTCTCCTGTCTGATAGTACTTCTCTGTGCTCTTTCCTGTCTGATTGTACTCCTCTGTGCTCTCTCCTGTCAGATAGCACTCATCTGTGCTCTCTCCTGTCTGATAGCACTCCTCTGTGTTCTCCTGTCTGATAGTACTCATCTGTTCTCTCTCCTGTCTGATAGGACTCCTCTGTGCTCTCTCCTGTCTGATAGTACTTCTCTGTGCTCTCTCCTGTCTGATTGTACTCCTCTGTGCTCTCTCCTGTCTGATAGCACTCATCTGTGCTCTCTCCTGTCTGATAGCACTCCTCTGTGCTCTCCTGTCTGATAGGACTCCTCTGTGCTCTCTCCTGTCTGATAGCACTCCTCTGTGCTCTCTCCTGTTTGATAGCACTCCTCTGTGCTCCTCTGATAGGACTCCTCTGTGCTCTCTTCTGTCTGATAGTACTTCTCTGTGCTCTCTCCTGTCTGATTGTACTCCTATGTGCTCTCTCCTGTATGATAGAACTCATCTGTGCTCTCTCCTGTCTGATAGCACTCCTCTGTGCTCTCCTGTCTGATAGGACTCCTCTGTGCTCTCTCCTGTCTGATAGCACTCCTCTGTGCTCTCTCCTGTTTGATAGCACTCCTCTGTGCTCTCTTCTGTCTGATAGCACTCCTCTGTGCTCACTCCTGTCTGATAGCACTCATCTGTGCTCTCTCCTGTCTGATAGCACTCCTCTGTGCTCTCCTGTCTGATAGGACTCCTCTGTACTATCTCCTGTCTGATAGCACTCCTCTGTCCTCTCTCCTGTCTGATAGTACTCCTCTGTGCTCTTTCCTGTATGATAGTACTCCTCTGTGCTCTCTCCTGTATGATAGTACTCCTCTGTGCTCTTTCCTGTCTGATAGCACTCCTCTGTGCTCTATCCTGTCTGATAGTACTCCTCTGTGCTCTCTTCTGTCTAATAGCACTCCTCTGTGCTCTCTCCGTCTGATAGTACTCCTTTGTGCTCTCTCCTGTCTGATAGTACTCCTCTGTGCTCTCTCCTGTCTGATAGCACTCCTCTGTGCTCTCTCCTGTCTGATAGTACTCATCTGTTCTCTCTCCTGTCTGATAGGACTCCTCTGTGCTCTCTCCTGTCTGATAGTACTTCTCTGTGCTCTCTCCTGTCTGATTGTACTCCTCTGTGCTCTCTCCTGTCTGATAGCACTTATCTGTGCTCTCTCCTGTCTGATAGCACTCCTCTGTGCTCTCCTGTCTGATTGTACTCCTCTGTGCTCTCTTATGTCTGATAGCACTCCTCTGTGCTCACTCCTGTCTGATAGCACTCCTCTGTGCTCTCTCCTGTCTGATAGCACTCCTCTGTCCTCTCTCCTGTCTGATAGTACTCCTCTGTGCTCTTTCCTGTATGATAGTACTCCTCTGTGCTCTCTCCTGTATGATAGTACTCCTCTGTGCTCTTTCCTGTCTGATAGCACTCCTCTGTGCTCTATCCTGTCTGATAATACTCCTCTGTGCTCTCTTCTGTCTGATAGTACTCCTCTGTGCTCTCTCCTGTATGATAGTACTCCTCTGTGCTCTCTCCTGTCTGATAGCACTCCTCTGTGCTCTCTCCTGTCTGATAGTACTCCTCTGTGCTCTCTCCTGTCTGATAGTACTCCTCTTTGCTCGCTCCTGTCTGATAGTACTCCTCTGTTCTCTCTCCTGTCTGATAGCACTCCTCTGTGCTCTCTCCTGTCTGATAGCACTCCTCTGTGCTCTCACCTGTCTGATAGTACTCCTCTGTGCTCTCTCCTGTCTGATAGTACTCCTCTGTGCTCTCTCCTGTCTGATAGCACTTCTCTGTGCTCTCTCCTGTCTGATATTACTCCTCTGTGCTCTCTTCTGTCCTATCAGACAGAGGAGTGCAAGCCCCCCCATCTCTTACTGGACTTTGTCCATACCTGTGCTTCAGCTTGGACTAAGTCATGATTTTATATGCCATGATTTCTATAAAATACTATTTTCTTATGAAGTATATTAGAAAGGTGAATGTTTTGTTGATGTACAACATATAAAAAGTTTTTGTATCTGACAGTGCCTATTTAAGTTCTAAAGCCTGTATAAGCAACAGTGCCTTCTAGAGAGGGATGTAAGTTGAGTCCCCTGTATCAGAGTTGTTACCTTTTATGTGTGTATTAGTTTGTACACATGGGAGGAGATTTATCAAAACCTGTGCAAGGAAAAGTTGCCCAGTTGCCCATAGCAACCAATAGGGGTGTGAATCGCCAAGAATTTGGCGATTCGATTCGAATCGCGATACCAGTGTGGCGATTCGATATATCGCGATATATCGCGATACCGTCTAGGTGACGATACATCGCGATATATCGCCCACCTGGGAGCATTCATAGATCCCAATAGACGCCGCTGTCAGCTTTGACAGCGGCGATCTAGTACTCCGGTGCACACTTTTCTCATGTTATCCCGTCCGGGCTGCAAAATAAAATAAAACGCACTTTATCTTACCTGCCAACGAGCCCGCGGAGCTCCGGTACAGGTGTTCGGTCCCCGGGCTGTATTCTTCTTACTTCCTGTTAGTCCGGCACGTCACATGGAGCTTCAGCCTATCACCAGTGGAGGCGGGACATTGCTGCGGCCAGTGATAGGCTGAAGCTCCATGTGACGTGCCGGGCTAACAGGAAGTAAGAAGAATACAGCCCGGGGACCCAACACCTATACCGGAGTGTACCGGAGCTCCGCGGGCTCGTTGGCAGGTAAGATAAAGTGCGTTTTATTAAAAATTCCACATCCCTAAAAGAATCGATTCAAAAATATTTTGAATCGATTCTGTATCGGCAAATGAAAAATCGCGATTATCGCGAGAATCGATTTTTTCTTACATCCCTAGCAACCAAGCCGTTTGCTTCTTTCATTTTGCAGAGGCCTTGTTAAAAATGAAAGAAGCAAGCTGATTAGTTGCTATGGGCAACTTTTCCTCTGGACAGGTTTTGATAAATCTCCTCCCCCCCCCATGGTTCTCAATGTATGAGTTGGAAAACTAGAGAGTTCAGTTCTAGAATTATTTTAATCCAAGCAAATGATGAAAAATGAAAAAAAAAAAAAAATATGAAAAAAATAAAAACATTGTCATATAGGTAAAATCAACCATGGTCTGACCATCATTATCCCAATGTCAGTCCATGCATCACTTCATTCCGGCCACTATGTTCATTTTTTATTTTAACTTATTTTAAGGCGTATTTTTTAGTTATATGTACATTATATAAAATTATATAAACTTAAATATTTTTAGTTTTGTTGTGTTTTTCATTGTGGGCTGGGTTGGACTTGTTTGAGACACTAAAGAAGAAACTTGATTAGAAATTATTGATTTCCATGGAAATATTTTGGGTGTTTCCAGTGCAAAATGCTAAGCCACATTCCTCTTTAATAAATTCTGCTATACTAGCCCTTTGTTAATTATAAAATCTATATGTCAGATTCCTTTGTAAAGCTGAATATGGCTTCTGCCTAGTCGCCTCGTAATATAGTTAAGCATAAGTAGGATAATTTGAGATTGCTGTGGGAAAACATAATAGCAATAATTTATTTAAATCATTGATCGTACTATTTTCCTTGGTTCCATCATCCTCATCTGCTTGGCATTAACATTTTGTTTAGTTCTTGAAGATCTAGTCTCCTTTCTAGTGAGTGTAAGCATTCAAGTTTGGGAAAAAGGGTTAAATTAAATTAACCTTATTTTTTGGGGGCATCCCTTAAGAATTCTCCCAAAGTCAAATACTGCTAAATGAAAATTGCTTTGGGAATTTTTCCAGGCCCTTTGCGCTTAAAAATGCGAAAATTATTTTACTGGTTCATGTAATATTATAGGGCAAGTGTCACATGACATTAGCACACGTATGTTATACAAATGTGCAGGTGTGAACTGTCGTGTTGATTGAATAGTTTGAGGGAACAATAATTTCCTGAAGAGTAATTTGTTGCCTACTTTGAGAAGCGGCATAGACTGCACAACCGTTACAACATGATATCATATTAAATCCCTTTGTTATAAAGATTGTTTGGAGGGCGAATTTGATTAAAGACTTTCCTTATTGATTTATACATCTCTTTCAAGAATCAGCATAATTATACATCATTAATGTAAACATGCACAGCAATGCTTTCTAAGTTATACTGGCAGTCACGGAACACATGTATGGGAATCCCACGTAGCATCTGTAGCATTCGCACAGATGGTAGATATATTAGTATGCAAAGCTTCTATAATTAACCGTAGCCTACCTAAATGTATGCACAAATGTGTAAGGGGTAGGGAGAAAACTTATGCTCTTCCAGGTAAAGAAAGTTATTTTGGTCTAGTTATTTGTTTAACTAAAAGAAACTGAGGAAGTAGTCACCTGGTTAAGAAACTGTTTGTTGCGTTCTTTTTACTGTTGCTTATATGCCCTGTAAATAATACCTGACACACCATATACTATATTGTATTTTGTAGAAGAGTGCATATTTTTGATTCCTGTTACTGGACTGGCGAGCTGTGGTATTTGGCAATGTTGACTTTCCCTGCGACTGAATGCAAGAATTATTAGTTGCTTGGCTGCCATCTAGCTATAGAAGGAGGTGCCAGCATGTTAGTGGGCCCAAGAAGATCCTGATATTGATGTAGGTGTGAGCAGATAAAAAGGTGTGCTTTAGAGCCAAGGGCCTGAGCCTTGATGTCTATTGGTTAGTACCAGTGAACTGTACACCTGTGTAAGTTTGCTTAATAGAGAGTGGAGCAGCTTGTCCATGGGCTGAAGTTTCCTCGTGTGAGCATTGACCTTTGTCATCATTAAGTGAGGCCTGGATTCCAGCACTGAC
This sequence comes from Hyla sarda, assembly GCF_029499605.1. Classification (NCBI taxonomy): domain Eukaryota; kingdom Metazoa; phylum Chordata; class Amphibia; order Anura; family Hylidae; genus Hyla; species Hyla sarda. The sequence continues at coordinate 152,100,376 of NC_079192.1, forward strand.
ACGTCATCACTAGCAAGACTGGCAGGGAACCCCTGGAACATGTGCACTGGATTGGCGGAAGAATTGAAGAAAGGCATACTTTCTTGTTTATTTAGAACATTTAGCTCCTTTTTATTTCTAAACTATTGGACAACCCCCTTAAAGGGAAACTGTCTCATCTATAGCATGCTCAGAGCTGCTGTTACGCCGAGCACTCCGGGTCCCTGCTCCTCCCCGGAGTGCTCGCGGCGTTCTCCTCTCGGCAGCTCCCCGGTCAGACCCGCTGACCGGGAGCGCTGCACTGTCACTGCCGGCAGGGATGCGATCCGCGTAGCGGGACGTGACCGCCCGCGGGTCGCATCCCAATCTACTCACCTGTCCCGTTCCCCGGCTGTCACGTCCTGGCGCGTGTGGCTCCGCTCTCTAGGGCGCGCGCGCACCGTCTCTCTAAGATTTAGAGGGCCAGTGCACCACTAATTGGTGCCTGGCCCAATCAGTGTCTATCAGCTTCCCTGCTCCACCTGTATATAAACCCACTTCCCCTTCCTGTCCTTGCCGGATCTTGTTGCCTCAGTGCCTAGTGAAAGCGTTTTGTGAGTGCCCTTACCAGTGTTACCAGACCCTCTGCCGTTGCCCTTGACTACGAACCTTGCCGCCTGCCCCGACCTTCTGCTACGTCTGACCTTGCCTCTGTCTTGTCCTTTTGTACCACGCCTGTCTCAGCAGTCAGTGAGGTTGAGCCGCTACCGGTGGACACGACCTGGTTGCTACCGCCGCAGCAAGACCATCCCGCTTTGCGGCGGGCTCTGGTGAAAACCAGTAGCAACTTAGAACCGGTCCACCGGTACGGTCCATGCCAATCCCTCTCTGACACAGAGGATGCACCATCAGCCTGCCGAATCCTGACAGCTGCAGATATGGGCAGATAGCTAGGGGAGATAAACCAAATTATACCTGTCTCTGATAGCAGTTTACAAAGTTATAAAATCATGTTTTTCTTCCAAGCTCAAGGTCCATAGAGCTGGTGCTGAGCTACAGCATCCCCCCCTCCCTTTAACAATAACAATATGCAAATGTAAGCTGTATTGCATTAAGACTGGGCCAGGAAGCTAAGTCTAGAGTCATTTTATAAATGTAGGTGACATTCAAGTTATAGCCTACTTATCCCTCTATTACATTTTATAGTGGTAAAATCCATACACCTGTTCCTGTGAACCCATCCCTACATTACTACTACAAAACACAAGTGATGGTGTATCTAAACCATCACGCTGTTTCTATTTAATACTAAATCTTTAAAAAGCTAAAAGACATGTTAGTAGAATATATTTTTTTTAATCTACTATTATACCTAAACTTGTTATTTCCATTTCAGTGTGTGGTGCCACCATAACTCCAAGGCAGCATGGCTTCTGTCTTGAGGTCTTGTTAGACTGAGATCTGTCATTTATTCTTTATATTAAATCACGTGTACACTTATAAGGGGTGCAGGTGGATAGGCTTTGATAATCAGATATGGTTTGACAGCTCCCATGCAGCTCTTTATAGTCCCCAATGCTGTTTTCCTATTCCTAATTCTGAGACGAATGCTCTGAGCAGGACCCGCCAGCTCAGCCAATTATTGGCCACAATAGTTTCCCATCTTGACCTTTTATTGGCTGAGTGGGCAGGCCCTGCATTAGTGCTTGTTTTGTAAGCAGGATGAAGCTAGGAGATCAGGGAACTGGATGGAGCTGAATGGGAGCTGCGGGGGACCGAGGGTAGGAAGTTTAGGGTATTATTCTATTTAAACCTGGTTAAGTAACATATGATTTTTTTTATTATTAAAAACCTTAATACCCCTTTAAAGCTGTACTAAACAGTTTATACAAGTAAAAACCCTAGAGCAGCCTGTACAACAATATTTCCACAATAATCAAACAGTTCAGGTAAGAAGGGTAAGTCCCTAAACAAAACAAATCAGCAACAGTCCTTAGGTGAAATGAAAGGAATATACTAGAACATTTACACAGAGGCTTCTATAGAAAGATTTCAATATAGTCAAGGCAGTGATTTAAAGGGGTACTCCACTGGAAAACATTTTTTTTTTTTAAATCAACTGGTGCCAGAAAGTTAAACAGATTTGTAAATTACTTCTATTAAAAAATCTTAATCATTCCAGTATGTATTAGCTGCTGTTATGATCCACAGGAAGTTATTTTCTTTTTAATTTCCTTCCTGCCTGACCACAGTGCTCTCTGCTGACACCTCTGTCCATGTCAGGAACTGTCCAGAGCAGAATAGATTTTCTATGGGGATGTGCTCCTACTCTGGACAGTTCCTAAAATGGACAGAGGTGTCAGCAGAGAGCTCTGTGGTCAGGCAGAAAGGACATTCAAAAAGAAAAGAACTTCCTGTGGATCATAAAAGCAGCTGATTAGTACTGAAAGGATTAAGATTTTTTTTTATAGAAGTAATTTACAAATCTGTTTAACTTTCTGGCACCAGTTGATTTAAAAAAAAAATGTTTTCCAGTGGAGTACCCCTTTAATGGCTGCGGTAATACCTCTATTTCTGAGCAATATGTGTGCTATACTTGCAGGAAGTTGTTGTTCCATGCAATCAGTGCTGCTATGGAGTTGTGTTATGGAGCTTCCGGCAGTCACCTTTGTTCACTTGCTCAGTAGAATATGTAGGGTTAAACTGACATGAAGCTTTGTAAAAGTGAAGCTCCACTTTTTAATAAATAATTTTTGAATTGACATAGTGTGGAGATATAATTTAAATATTAATTATAACATTTAATTATTATCCCTTTTCCTCATGCACAATACACAGAATTTGAATGTCCACAAATATAATTTTACTGATAAATAACCTATTCATATCCAATAGAAGAAAGAAGAGTTTGTCTTAGAGCATTTCTCTGCACTTTCCCCTTGCTGGACTAGTATTTCCTTTTCTATGCACAGTGTGTGTTTGCAAATGGTTAGATTTAATACTTGTAATATATTGAAGACAGGGAGAGAATGGAGAATTCTAACTAATTTCAATGTGCTTTGTTTTCCTGTGTTTTCCCCAATTTCTCTTTATGGGGGATACTGGAGCTTCATTGCCAGATGTGCAAGCATTTCAATCCCTGCACATCTGGAGAGGCCACTATTGTTTTGCAGCAAATTGCAGTCTCTGCAGATGTATGGGGCTAAGGTGGTAGCTCAGTGGTTCCGCTACATAGTTGTCCAGCGTGTGGGAATATGACTTGATTGGCTGCAGAGCTAACATTGGTACAGGGACCTTGCCCTTCAATTAGTACGAGCCTGGTTAGTGTTATATGGTGGTATAGTGGGAATAACAGAGGTCTTATCTTGTAATGGATAATGTTTGCAGTTTCAAGAGCTACAAATAAGTGTTCATGCTTGAGAACAGTCTAAAGTTTTTGCAAACTTTATTTACATTCTTATGTGAAATTGCATGCAAAAAGGAAGTTTCTTCCCCCCCCCCCCTTCATTATTGGCAATAAAAGAAATAAATCTCCAACAATGACAATTATATTAAATATTTTTTGACAATAAAAATAAAAAATGCTTAAATGGGCACTCTCATTAAAAATTACTTTTAAAATGTCCTAGAAACATATAAAACATTCTGATCGGTTATGGTCTGATCGGTCAGGACTTGGGAGTCAGACCCCAATCGATCCCATGATAGAGCCAAGAGAAGTCTTCTCTAAACCACGTGCCATTAATCTCTTGCAGTGAAGAGGTTAAAGTGGACATGTCAACAGAAAAACATGGTGTTAATAAGCACATGGCTAGTCATAAGGATTCCAGGCATACCTTCATAGTTCTTTCCAGTGCAGAGATATAAGCCTTTTTGTTATTATGCAAATTTGACTCATATGCCCAAAGGGCATTTACCAGCACAGTAAAAGCACAGATAAGCCCAGTTCTCTTTATTCCTCCATGCTTAGCTTACATCCTCCTACCGTATTTGACTAATAAACACTAGATTAAAAGGACATAGATTGGCCTTACCTGGGCTCTTACCTTCTTAAGAAACACCCTCATGTCTTTTGAGCCTCAATTGCATAAAAACAAAAAGGCTTACATCTAGGTACTGTACTGTGCTCTAAGAACTATAGACTAAAAGGTATGACTGGAATCCTGATGACTAGCCTATCTGGCAATGTGCTTATTAATAGCACTGTTTTACTGCTGACAGGTCTATTTTAAGATCACGATTTTTGAAACCACACACCAAATCTGATAAACTATAAAGTTACTAGAGTGTGCCATTTTTATAATTTTACTAGGTTTTATAAAAGTGTTATTATATTCTGTATTGTTGCCCAATTGGGACATCATCAAGGCCAGTGATTGGATGAGGGGCATTGTGAGACTTCCGGGCCCAGGCGTCACAATTTCTGAGCGGAATAGGAGCGCAGCTGGGGACTAGGATAGGCCACCGCTGAAGCACAGATGGTAAGTAAAAGTTTGTTAAACCCTGTTATGTGCCTGAAAAAAAAAACTTCCACTGGATAACCCCTTTAAGATTTCCCTTTACTGGAACCATCAGCCCTAGGATAATCACCAGGTAGAGAAACAACCCTAAAACATTATATTCCCTCCACCAAACATTACAGTTGGCACAAACCAGGCAGGGGTAACACCACTGGTTGGCAACCTATGGCGTACTATGTGTCTTGGCTCTTATATGCGTTTGCTGTGCACCCTGGCCTTTCTCCTCTGGTCTATCTCCTGCTGCTTCTGCCATTGCTGCAGTTTCCCCTCTGCCCTCTAGGGGCTGCATGCTAACACTGGCTTAGACTTATAGGGCCAATGTACACTCTCTATTGGATGCCCCCTCCATTCCTTGCCAGGCACCACCTATAAGAGAGCAGTGGAGTCCAGTGGCGATGTGCTTTACACCACTTAATTCGACCCATGATGTTTGGTGATGCAAGGCTTGTATGCAGCTGCTAAGCCATGTAAACCCATTCCATGAAGCTTCTGGTGTACAGTCTTATTGCTGAATTCAATGCCAGATGAGCTTTGGAACTAGCAGAGCAATGCTGACTTTTATGCCCTTGGATAGAGAAAGGCCCAGGCCTATTTCCAATGGTAAAAGATAAAGCTTATTGTGCAGACCCTTGAGGGAGAAAAACTTTAATTCAATTATAAGTGAAAGTTTATTGACCTATTTTGACATACCTGCTCTCTGTGGAGCCCTTCTTCTTTGTATTTTAATGTACATATACACATAAAGTGCATCATAAAAGTAATGCATAATAATACGTCTATCATCTATAGGGAACATAAAGCACACATGTAAAACTGAGAAATGTACTACATGTACAGTGATCATAAGTCATTCATGGGGTCCATAAACAAAAAGACTGCATATCTCTAAAGAAAAATACACTGGCAAATGCTTAACATGGGTATCAAACCAAGCCTGTTAAGAATAAATCGATGGGTCAATTATTTTAATTTGGCCCTACCTATGGGATATGTTCAATAGATAATGGCTGATAATTCTGGGTGTGCTCTGTTGGTCCAGGTTCGGGCTCGGCCTTTATTTAAAGGTCTAGTGTGGCATCGGCAATAAATTAGGGTTTTGGGTTTCGGTCTGAATTTATTTAGGAAGTTTTATCTGGTGGGAGTCTGAGTGTTCATATCTCCAATGTTTGCTAGAATGAATGGGGAGAAGCACATGGCTGAGCACTACTTCTCCCTATTCTGTACATGCAACAGAGGAGGGACCCATAGATTTCCTATTGGACTCTGTCTCTGTCATGCGGACAAAGCTTGGAAAAGCTTAAAGGGGTACTCCAGTGGAAAACAATTTATTTTAAATCAACTGATGCCAGAAAGTTAAACAGTTTTGTAAATTATTGTACACGTAAAAACAAAGAATGTCGCTCTCACCGGTCCGTTTAAAGACTTCTTTATTGAAGGTTAGTCAGCACGTGTACAGGTCTGCATAGTGGGAGCATCTCCACGGGACGGATGGTACCCATTTCGTCTGCTGAGCACACTTCGTCTGCTGACGCTCAGAAATGGGCGTGGGGGAGGAGACTATATCCACATCTACACAGGTGAGACTAACAGCACATGATACAAAAATAAATAATACAGAAAGTGGTACAAAATATTACAAAAATGAGCTAAAATCATTCCTATCATTGAGTCCCATCAGACCCAAGGCATCTAACTTAATAATCCACCGTACCTCACATTGCAAGAGTTGGGTTCCACAGTCGCCAACATTCTTAGGAGGGTTATTAATTTGTAAGCCAGCAAACTTTAAGCAACCGCATTCTCCATTGTGGGATTCCTCTATGTGGGCAATAAGACACGGAGCACCATGTCTGGAACGGACAGAATAAATGTGTTCCCGTATTCGGATAAATAGATGTCGCGTAGTCTTGCCGACATAAAATAATCCACAAGGACATAATATGGTATATACCAAGTAAGTAGCCTGAACAGTAATGAATTGATTAATCGCATGGGTATACCCTCCCAATTTTACTACTCGGGACTTCATATTATGTGAACAGAAATTACAATGGCCACATGTGAAATTTCCTCTGGGGATGAGTATCCAAGGGTCTTTTAATGGCAACATCTGATTCAGGAATATACCAGAACCTGCGAATAGCTGAAGATATCCTAGCAGATTAAAGTTAGCGAAGGAAAAAGAAAATCTAGATGTACTATCAGTATTAGGTTTGCGTATAATTTTCTTAGATTAAATTTTAACGACCAACAGCTTTAATTTTTAGATGTCCTCATAAAAATGACTACCTAATTATTCCATAACTACCCAAGGTTTTTGCATAAAAATTGCTAAAAATACATTACTTGAATACAAGCTCTCATCCAGCTCATACAAAAAAGAGTATACCCTATTTATAATTTGTCAGACTAAAAAGAGTAAACAGCAATAGAGATTCTTTCCTTTCACAGTGTCAAGATCTAAAAAATAGACTTATAGGCAGAAATTACCCTGAGAAAGTTATTAATGATGGCTGTGCACGCAGTGAACTGGTCCCTTGTGAGGAATGAATTCAATCTAAGAAAATTATGCGCAAACCTAATACTGATAGCACATCTAGATTTTCTTTTTCCTTCGCTATCTCTAATATGAATGCTAGGATATCTTCAGCTATTCGCAGGTTCTGGTATATTCTTGAATCAGATCCAGAAATCAGAGACGTTGCCATTAGAAGACCCTTGGTTACTCACCACCAAAGTACTACCCTGGGATATGCTCTTTCGTTATCTATTATCGATGTTAACAAGCACTCCACATGGTTGGAGAAAAACACCCCCAGAGGAAATTTCACATGTGGCCATTGTAATTTCTGTTCACATAATATGAAGTCCCGAGTAGTAAAATTGGGAGGGTATACCCATGTGATTAATCAATTCATAACTTGTCAGTCTACTTGGTATATGCCATATTATATCCTTGCGGATTCTTTTATGTCGGCAAGACTACGCAACACCTATTTACCCAAATACAGAAACACTTTTATTCCATCCGTTCCGGACATGGTGCTCCGCGTCTTATTGCCCACATAAAGGAATCCCACAATGGAGATTGCGGTTGCTTAAAGTTTGCTGGCTTACAAATTGTTAACCTTCGTAAGAATGATGTAGACCGTGGAACCCAACTCTTGCAATGTGAGGCACGGTGGATTATTAAGTTAAATAAATGTGAAGAGAAAAGGTAACTGTTCTCTAGTAAGATCCTTGTATATATAGGGTATGGGAGCTTGCTGTGTGTAATGAATCATATATATTACTTGTATATAAAATATTGATGTTGTATCCAATCAGTAGAGAAATAGAAATCAAATTACTTCATTGAAGGGGTTATCCTGGAAAAAACTTTTTTTTATATATCAACTGGCTCCAGAAAGTTAAACAGATTTGTAAATTGCTTCTATTAAAAAATCTTAATCCTTTCAGTACTTATGAGCTTCTGAAGTTAAGGTTGTTCTTTTCTGTCTAAGTGCTCTCTGATGACAACTGTCTCGGGAAACGCCCAGTTCAGAAGAGGTTTGCTATGGGGATTTGCTTCTTTGCTTTCCCGAGAGACGTGTCATCAGAGAGGACTTAGACAGAAAAGAACAACCTTAACTTCAGAAGCTCATAAGTACTGAAAGGATTAAGATTTTTTAATAGAAGTAATTTCACAAATCTGTTTAACTTTCTGGAGCCAGTTGATATATAAAAAAAAGTTTTTTCCAGGAATACCCCTTTAAAATATACACATTTATTTAGTATATGAATATAAACTTGAGCTGTGCAGAAGCTTGCAGAAGCTCACTGTATTTAAATAAAAATATTTACTAAAAAAACATAAAAATTATAATAAACGCATAAAACAGACTATAGTACTGCCACTTAAGTATAAAAATGAGTCCTGGTCAAAGCTTATCTAAGTGGATATTGCAAATGTATGATAGTTCTAGTTCCTGAAAAATAAGTAGAAAATCTTGTTTTCTGATCCTGGGAAAGCAGAGTGATGTTACAATTAGATGCTGTGCATCCATTGGTGGTTTAGTAGAATCATGTAGTAGAAAAAAGATGATAGGTGCTATGCACCATACTGTAGATGGTATGTCCTATTTGATATTGTATATCTGTTGGTGGTACAGTGGTAACCTATGCAGGAAACCTGTTGGAGGAAAACGCTGCATGCTGTGCACTGCTTACCGATCCCGATGTGCAGTCCTGCAGCGCTCTCACACTTACCCGCCTATGGTTCCAGCCAGATAGTGGTATCGCCTGTCCTGGATGGCAATCCACTGTCGCTGTGTGATGTCGGAGTCGGAGAAGTCCTGTAGATGCTCCAGGCAGCGTCTTCCACGTGGGTTTAGAGTGCCGGGTGCTAAGGTCCTGTCTTTATGTTGGATGGGAATAAACTTAGATACTGAAGTGGCAGTACTGTATTGCGAGTAGGCTAGACGCGTTTCGGAGCATGCTATTGAAAAAGGAGCATAGCACGCTTTGAAACGCGTCTAGCCTACTAGCAATACAGTACTAGAACTATCATACCGTTGCAATATCCCCATAGATAAACTTTGTCCAGGACTCATTTTTATACTTACCGTATATACTCGAGTATAAGCCGACCCGAGTATAAGCCGAGACCCCTAATTTCAACCCAAAATCCCAGGAAAAGTTATTGACTCGAGTATAAGCCTAGGGTGGGAAATACCTCATCCCCCCCTGTCATCATCCAGACCCGTCATTAACATCCTCATCATCCCCTTGTCATCATCCCACACATCCCCCCTTCATCATCCCCTTGTCATCATCCCACACATCCCCTTATCATCCCACACATCCCCCCTTCATCATCCCCTTGTCATCATCCCACACATCCCCCCTTCATCATCCCCTTGTCATCATCCCACACATCCCCTTATCCCACACATCCCCCCTTCATCATCCCCTTGTCATCATCCCACACATCCCCTTATCCCACACATCCCCCCTTCATCATCCCCTTGTCATCATCCCACACATCCCCCCTTCATCATCCCCTTGTCATCATCCCACACATCCCCTTATCATCCCACACATCCCCCCTTCATCATCCCCTTGTAATCATCCCACACCCCCCCCCCTTCATCATCCCCACCCCCCTTCATCATCCCCACACCCCCCCCCCCCCTTCATCATCCTCTTCTCATCATTCGCCCTCAGTGGTCTTCAACCTGCGGACCTCCAGAGGTTTCAAAACTACAACTCCCAGCAAGCCCGGGCAGCCATCGGCTGTCCGGGCTTGCTGGGAGTTGTAGTTTTGAAACCTCCGGAGGTCCGCAGGTTGAAGACCACTGCGGCCTTCAACATGCGGACCTCCAGAGGTTTCAAAACTACAACTCCCAGCAAGCCCGGGCAGCCATCGGCTGTCCGGGCTTGCTGGGAGTTGTAGTTTTGAAACCTCCGGAGGTCCGCAGGTTGAAGACCACTGCGGCCTTCAACATGCGGACCTCCAGAGGTTTCAAAACTACAACTCCCAGCAAGCCCGGGCAGCCATCGGCTGTCCGGGCTTGCTGGGAGTTGTAGTTTTGAAACCTCCGGAGGTCCGCAGGTTGAAGACCACTGCGGCCTTCAACATCATCCAGCCCCCTCTCACCCCCTTTAGTTCTGAGTACTCACCTCCGCTCGGCGCTGGTCCGGTCCTGCAGGGCTGTCCGGTAAGGAGGTGGTCCGGTGAGAAGGTGGTCCGGGCTGCTATCTTCACCGGGGGCGCCTCTTCTCCGCGCTTCCGGCCCGGAATAGAGCCGTTGCCTTGACAGCGACGTATCTGCGTCGTTGTCATGGCAACGTGACTATTCTGAGGCCAGGCCCGAAGCGCTTAGAAGAGGCCTCCCCGGTGAAGATAGCAGCCCGGACCACCTCCTCACCGGACCACCTCCTCACCGGACAGCCCTGCAGGACCGGACCAGCGCCGAGCGGAGGTGAGTACTCAGAACTAAAGGGGGTGAGAGGGGGCTGGATGATGTTGAAGGCCGCAGTGGTCTTCAACCTGCGGACCTCCGGAGGTTTCAAAACTACAACTCCCAGCAAGCCCGGACAGCCGATGGCTGCCCGGGCTTGCTGGGAGTTGTAGTTTTGAAACCTCTGGAGGTCCGCAGGTTGAAGACCACTGCGGGTGGGGGAGTTCACTCGAGTATAAGCCGAGGGGGGTGTTTTCAGCACGAAAAATCGTGCTGAAAAACTCGGCCTATACTCGAGTATATACGGTAAGTGGCAATACTATATTCAGTTTTATATGTTTATTATTATTTTTATGGTTTAAATACAGTGAGCTTCTGCAAGGGCCCTGCATACAGCTCGAGCTTATAATCACACACTAAATAAATGTATATTTTAATGATGTAATTTGATTTCTATTTTTCTACTGATTGGATACAACATCAATACTGTATATACAAGTAATATATCTGATTCATTGCACACAACAAGCTCCCATACCCTATATATACAAGGATATTATTAGACAACGGATACCCTTTGGCTTCACATTTATTTACACTGAGGTTGTATAGGGTACACAACCTAATTACCAGTTCTCGCTCGATCCCTTCCTCCTTATTAAAGGGGTACTCCAGTGCTTAGACATCTTATCCCCTATCCAAAGGATAGGGGATAAGATGCCTGATCGCGGGGGTCCTGCCACTGGGGACCCCCGTGATCTTGCACGCAGCACCCCAGTTAAAATCAGTCCCCGGAGCGCGTTCGCTCCGGCTCTGATTACCGGCGACCACGGGATAGGTGGCGTGTGACGTCACGCCTCCGCCCCCGTGTGACATCACGCTCTGCCCCTCAATGCAAGCCTATGGGAGGTCACAGCTGTCATGCCCCCTCCCATAGGCTTGCATTGAGGGGCGGAGCGTGACGTCACACGGGGGCAGAGGCGTTACGTCACACGCCGCCCGCCCTGTGGACGACGCTAATCAGACCCGGAGCGAACATGCTCCAGGGACTGATTTTAACTGGGGTGCTGCGTGCAAGATCACTGGGGTCCCCAGCGTCGGGGCCCCCACGATCAGGCATCTTATCCCCTATCCTTTGGATAGGGGATAAGATGTCTAAGCACCAGAGTACCCCTTTAAGTTAGATGCCTTGGGTCTGATAGGACTCAATGATAGGAACGATTTTAGCTAATTTTTGTAATATTTTGTACCACTTTCTGTATTATTTCTTTCTGTATCATGTGCTGTTAGTCTCACCTGTGTAGATGTGGATATAGTCTCCTCCCTCACGCCCATTTCTGAGCGTCGGCAGACAAAGTGTGCTCAGCAGACAAAGCGGATACCATCCGTCCCGCGGAGATGCTCCCGCTATGCTGACCTGTACACCCGCTGACTAACCTTCAATAAAGAAGTCTTTAACCGGACCGGTGAGAGCGACATTCTTTGTTTCTACGGGTACAAGACTTTCCTTGCTCCATATATGTCAGCACCGCAGCTGGTCCTATCTTAGGTTCCCACCTCGTTCACCCGATCCACACCTGATCTACATGTATTGAGCTGTATCTACACGCCTTTTGAAGTGCCAGTTAGTGCTTTTCTCTTACGTGCAGATTTGTAAATTACTTCTATTAAAAAATCTTAATCCTTCCATGTACTTATTAGCTGCTTTATACTACAGAGACAGTTCTTTTCTTTTTTAATTTATTTTCTGTCTGACCACAGTGCTCTCTGCTGACACCTCTGTCCGTATTAGGAACTGTCCAGAGTACAAGCAAATCCCCATAGCAAACCTATCCCGCTCTGGACAATTCCTGATATGGACAGAGGTGTCAGTAGAGAGCACTGTGGACAGACAGAAAAGAAATTCAAAAAGAAAAGAACTTTCTCTGTAGTATGCAGCAGCTTATAAGTACTGGAAGGATTAAGATTTTTTAATAAAAGTAATTTACAAAACTGTTTGACTTTCTGACACGAGTTGATTTAAAATAAATAGTTTTCCACCAGAGTAGCCCTTTAAGGACCTTTACATCCAGTGAACTGGCTAAGTGGGCTTGCATTTACCTCCTTAAACTCCTTCTTACTTTCCTTTGTGTGTATGGGATGTGCAGTGTTCAAGAGAAAACAGCCTTGGAGGGCTTTCTCTTGGAGCCTAGGTCTTAAAGATTATTAAGGATCCGCCATCTACCAACTGTTCTGTTGATGGATGGACCACAAGGACCATTACAGCTTGGTCATCACTACACCTCCCCTAAATTACTATTTATATAAAACTCAATGTGTGTAGGTATGTATGTTCCACAATCACGTCCAAACGGCTGAACATATTAACATGAAACTTGGCACACGTTACTTATATGTCAACAACAAACATAGGCTAGGTAATTTAACCCTTACTCTCCCCCCCCCCCCCCCCCCCCCATTTGCCAGGGTCTGGGTTTTTGTTTAAAGTCCCATACAAGTCTATGGGAAATATATGTTACTGCATAACTTCCAAACGGCTGGAGATATTTCGATAATACTTGGTCACATGTTACTTACATGTCCACTTAAAATATAGGATAGTTAATTTAACCCTTAACTACCCCCATTTGTGAGGGGAGGGTTGTTTTTTTTGTTTATTTTCCCATGCAAATCAGTGGGAAATGTATGTTCCCACGTAACTTCTGTACGGCTGGAGATATTTCAATACCTGGTACACATATTACAGGTCGGGATAGGAGGTTGAGATAGGAGATTGAGATAGGAGGTTGAGATAGGAGGACGGGATGGTCGGGATAGGAGGTCGAGATAGGAGGTCGAGTTAGAAGGTCGGGATAGGAGGACGGGATAGGAGGTCGAGTTAGGAGGTCGCGATAGGAGGTCGGGATAGGATGTCGAGATAGGAGGTCAAGATAGAAGGACGGGATAGGAGGACGGGATAGGAAGACGGGATAGGAGGTCGGGATAGGAGGATGGGATAGGAGGTCGGGATAGGAGGTCGAGATAGGAGGACGGGATAGAAGGACGGGATAGGAGGTCGAGAAAGGAGGTCAGGATAGGAGGTCGGGATAGGAGGTCGAGATAGGAGGACGGGATAGAAGGACGGGATAGAAGGACGGGATAGGAGGACGGATAGGAGGTCGAGAAAGGAGGTCGGGATAGGAGGTCGGGATAGGAGGATGGGATAGGAGGTCGGGATAGGAGGACGGGATAGGAGGTCGGGATAGGAGGTCGAGAAAGGAGGTCGGGATAGGAGGTCGGGATAGGAGGTTGGGATAGGAGGTCGAGATAGGAGGTCGAGATAGGAGGAGGGGATATGAGGATTGAGGATGGGATAGGAGGACTGGATAGGAGGACGAGATAGGAGGTCAGGATAGGAGGTCGGGGTATGAGGACAGGATATGGGGTTGGGATATGACAACAATATATGGGGATGGGATATGAAGTCAAAAGCTTCCTCCTTTGTTGATTTACCTCCCCAACAAAGATGAGGAAGGAAAAACCAGGCAACGCCGGGTACTCAGCTAGTTACTATATAAAATAAGGTTTCAGGTTTTTCAGTGAGAACAAAAAAATATCTAAATGAATCCATCATTGATTATTTCCAGTATGACCGACTATTTTATCTTGAGGCTCTAAAAATAAATATCTGATGCTGACATTTGTGTGCCAGACTACTTGTTTTTGCCAGAAAAGGGTAAGTATCAAAGTGGAACATTATGCCCAATGGTCATTCTGGCATTAAAAGTATCACTTAAACTATGAGTTTTCTGAGATAAGAATGAATATTCTGGAACTACAGTACACATTTTCTTTTACAAACCTTAATTGGATTGTATTTATTGGAAATCATATAAAGCATTCTAATAGGTCACATATTAATATAATTACTGTTCCAATAATAAACATTCAGATGGTTGATGTAAAACAGCCTTTTAGCTCAATGATGTATTTTTATTATTTAGTTTTACGACTTAACCCATAGGACTGGTACACTGCCTCCATAAAGTACTAAAACAATAGGTCCACATGCCGGAGAGCATGTTTTTATATTAGTAATCAATATAATACCTACATTTAGCATTACAGTGCCAAAATTGAAATATTTCACATAAACCCTCTATGGACTAGTATGATGTATCTGTTTATATTTCACTAGAAACCACATTTCTTAGCACCCATTTAATCTAGTTACTGTATTTTCTCTTAATTTCTTAGATTTCTAATTCACTATTACAGAGTAATATATAAAATGTGTAAAAATATGATATTGGTTAATTCTGCCAATGCTATTGTCTCCTCACCAAATACTTTACAATACTATACTATATTATATGATAATAATAATTATTGTGTAATATAAGCTATCTTTAATGATAAAGGCAATGATGAGCAGTCATGATTGGATTACACGGATCAGCCATAATATTAAAACCACTAAATAAAGAAGAAAGTAATGTTTATTATCTTACATCGGTCATGTGGTCAGATATCTTAAAGGGGTACTCCGGCACTTAGACATCTTATCCCCTATCCAAAGGATAGGGGATAAGATGCCTGATCGGAGGGGGTCCCGCCGCTGGGGACCCCCGTGATCTTGCATGCAGCACCCCAGTTAAAATCAGTCCCCAGACCATGTTCGCTCCGGTCTGATTACATGCAACCACAGGGCCAGTGACAGCTGTGATACGCTAGCTGCACTGTGATATGGCGGCACGGACCGCACTGTTTACATCGGCGGCCCGTTCCGGCTGTGCATTGGCAATGCGCGGTCACGAGTTCTCTGCACAAAGCAGCACGTCTATGACAACCTGACGCTGAACAGAGCCGGAAGTCGCCTCCTGCTCTCGCTCACAGCCAGGCAAGTACTTCCGGGCCTGCGTCTTACTTATGCAGGATCCCAGCAACTATTTTAACCCCTTAAGGACTCAGCCCATTTTGGCCTTAAGGACTCAGACAATTTAATTTTTACGTTTTCATTTTTTCCTCCTCGCCTTCTAAAAATCATAACTCTTTTATATTTTCATCCACAGACTAGTATTAGGGCTTGCTTTTTGCGTGACCAGTTGTCCTTTGTAATGACATAACTCATTATATCATAAAATGTATGGCGCAACCAAAAAACACTATTTTTGTGGGGAAATTAAAACGAAAAACGCAATTTTGCTAATTTTGGAAGGTTTCGTTTTCGCGCCGTACAATTTATGGTAAAAATGACGTGTGTTATTTATTCTGAGGGTCAATACAATTAAAATGATACCCATTATTACATACTTTTCTATTATTGTTGCGCTTAAAAAAAATCACAAACTTTTTAACCAAATTAGTACGTTTATAATCCCTTTATTTTGATGACCTCTAACTTTTTTATTTTTCCATATAAGCGGCGGTATTGGGGCTCATTTTTTGCGCCATGATCTGTACTTTTTTTTTGATACCACATTTGCATATAAAAAATTTTAATAAATTTTTTACAATTTTTTTTTAAATAAAATGTATTAAAAAAGTAGCAATTTTGGACTTTTTTTTTCCGTTCACGCCGTTCACCGTACGGGATCATTAACATTTTATTTGAATAGTTCGGACATTTACGCACGCGGCGATACCAAATATGTCTATAAAATTAATTTTTTACGCTTTTTGGGGGTAAAATAGGAAAACGGACGTTTTACTTTTTTATTGGGGGAGGGGATTTTTCACTTTTTTTTAACTTTTACTTTTACATTTTTTTAATTTTTTTTTTACACTTGAATAGTCCCCATAGGGGACTATTCATAGCAATACCATGATTGCTAATATTGATCTGTTCTATGTATAGGACATAGAACAGATCAGTGTTATCGGCGATCTTCTGCTCTGGTCTGCTCGATCTCAGACCAGAGTAGGAGACGCCGGGAGCCGTACGGAGGAAGGTGAGGGGATCTCCATGCGGTGTTCTGAATGATCGGATCCCCGCAGCAGCGCTGCGGGCGATCCGATCATTCATTCAAATCGCGCACTGCCGCAGATGCCGGGATCTGTATTGATCCCGGCACCTGAGGGGTTAATGGCGGACGCCCGCAAGATCGCGGGTGTTGGCCATTGCCGGTGGGTCCCTGGCTGCGATCAGCAGCCGGGATCAGCTGCGCATGACACGGGCATCGCTCCGATGCCCGCGGTTATGCACAGGACGTAAATGTACGTCCTGGTGCGTTAAGTACCACCGCACCAGGACATACATTTACGTCCTGCGTCCTTAAGGGGTTAAAGTACTCCACATGTATTTCTCTTATGTTCCTGGCTCACTTTGCTATATATGTTGTTCATGATATGTAGATTGCATAACTGTACTATAATTACCATTGTCTTATGTTTTTTACCTGTATGATGTCATTAAGGCACACCCCCTTACCTGCCCTTTGGAGGTTTTTTGATGTATTATATGTCTGTATGTATAACAGTAAGCATCCTGAGGAAGGGAGGGCACCTCCCAAAACATGTCATCGCCTGTTTTTTTATTTTGTAAACTTAATAAAAGTGGTTCCACTGTGAACCTTATAAAGATATCCTTCTGTCCA
Source organism: Hyla sarda (assembly GCF_029499605.1). Lineage (NCBI taxonomy): Eukaryota > Metazoa > Chordata > Amphibia > Anura > Hylidae > Hyla > Hyla sarda. The sequence goes on from NC_079192.1 coordinate 152,117,371, forward strand.
TCATCTTCATTTGAGAGAGTCGCAGCGCCATCACCAAAGGGTTTTCTTTCCAGCTTCCATTTATCTGCATCCAGGCCAGCAACCATGCTGGAGCCTGCAACCCAAGAGGCACGCAGCGGCTACATCTCTACACTAGTACCCCATTATCACTGGGGCGATAGGCTCTTTTTTTTATCATACCTAAGGTGAGCAGCCATCTATAAGGTCCTTGGGCCAATCCTCTGACCCACTGCTCCTGTGACCAAGGGTAATGCACTAGGCGCCGGTATCGGTCTTTCTCTTTTTCTCCCAACAGACTTTAACTCCTTATTTTGATTGACACATGGCGTGCCTGCCTACGGCCACCCTGTGTAGTATAATAAACCCTGTGTTTTCCCCTTCATTTAATAACTATTCTTTGCATTTGTTTGTTTGTTTTTTGGTGCAATTTTGGCGCACACTGGATTTTTTGGTGCATGCAGGAAAAATAATAATTCTAAATTACATTCCAAATGCGTATTTGAACACACATTTTAACTAGGGAACCTAGTACCAAGCAAAATCCCTTAGAATAAAAATAAGCAAAGTTTTTAAGGGTCAGAAGGGAAGAGATTGGACAATGTGATTTTGTAGGGTTATGTTCAGACCATCTTTGTTTTGGTCAGAATTTTTTCCCACAGAAATCTCTTTTTTTTAGTGGAAAAATTTAGGCTTCCCATGCAAATTTCTTGCCATACCCCCTTTACTTGTTTTATTTGATTTTGCTTACATACATTTGATTTTGTTTACATACAAAACCTGTTAGAAAGAGCCTAGTAAATGACCATTGTGTGTATCATAATATCTCTGGGATTTTTCAGGCTCTTGTTTTCTTGCTACAGTTAATGGGCAAAATTAGATCAGCAAGCCCTCAAAAAACACATGGATAAAAAAAAAAGGAAAAACATAAAATTATTCAATAGCAACTATATTTGGTTTACATTTTTAGATTTTAAAAAAGAAAAACATTTCTTTAGAAACTTGAAATGTTAAAAGCGTTTTGCAGCCTTGACAGGGTTAATGTATGCCAGAGTAAAATTACTTTTAAATGTAAAATTGTAACACTTCAAGTAAAATAAGCCTTAGTGAGAAGCCAGGGACAGAATGTTACAATTCCTGTCTTAATAAACTCGGAAACACAGCTGCATATCTAGGGATTCCATTGATGTCATAATACTGTCACCGGGGAAAGTTCCAAGTAAAGAAAAGCATGGGAGGTGTAGGCGAGCTAGATGGGTACTACTGACTTCTGCGATCAATAGATACTTGTACATACATTGTAGTAGTGGATAATGCTAAAAAAAAGATCTAATTCTTCATTATTTACTGTGATACATATATCTACTATATTAACTTTCAATGTATGTTTTTGTGCTGGAGGAATTACCGTAACTTCACTGGGATTGGAATATGATCTATTTAGTAAGAGGCCACCCAGCTGAAATAGAAAGATGTTGGCATGCTGAATTTCAACATGGCAGCTGCTTCTTCCTCTTTCTCTATTGAAATAAACATGCCCGCTAAGCCAAGCATCCATGTTTATCATAGAGTGCGGAGAAATAGGATTTACTGTGCATTGACTTGCCACATTATACTCATAACACTGTCCACTCTCTGATCCTTATAAATAATTCCCCGTCTTCTGGTTCAGATACAGAAGGGAGCAGCTAAAATGAACGACTTTGTGACAGTGTCCCTATTGAAACTGCAGGGGTTGGTGGTGGGTTGGACCCCTCACTTATCAATTTTAACTTACTTGAAAAGTGATTATTTGACTCAGCATGCCAGGGCCCGCCTCCATTGCACAAAGCCGGCATTCACCAATGGAGACTGATACAATGGGTGTCTCTGGAACAGGACCGCGAACCGGGTAAGTAATTCAGTTCACAAGGCACTATAACCTCCTGTATTGGGTTTAGTGAAGGTGAAACAACTGTCAGTTTCCCTGTAAATAATAAATAAAGAAGCGATAACTATAAAAATTCCCATTCAAATTGGTTTTATTTTTTAAAATGTAAAAAAAAAAAAACACACATGTTGTTGGCCACATTAATCTGAGAAAAAGTTAACACTTTACTGACATGACAATTCCCTTAAAATTTTTGAAGAAAAAAAAGATATATAAATGCTAATTCTTAAATCCTATGTACCTCAAAATAGTACTAATAAAAACTAAAAGCACCCTGCAAAAAAAATATATATAGCGCTAGGTGTGCAGACACATAAAAATGTAAAGTTTTTTCCAACAATATTTTATTGTGCATAAAGAAAAAAACAAAAGAAACTAGAAATACATGGCATTTTTGCATTTATGCCAATCTAGAAAATCAAGATAATTGCCCAGATTAATTAATCAGCCTGAAACCCTAATTGTCTGGTTTTTACCACAGCAACCAATCACAGCTCAACTTTCATACCTTAATTAGCTCTGGTAAAGTGAAAGTTGAGCTGTGATTGCTAGAGGAAAAAACAGACAATTAGGGTTTCATGCTTATTGATAAATATGGGCCAATATTTTAGTTTTACTCTGTGGTAAAAAGTGAAATTTTTTTTTTCATTTTGCCCAAATAAGTAAAAGCTATTCAATAGTATCTATCTATCTATCTATCTATCTATCTATCTATCTATCTATCTATCTATCTATCTATCTACACAGTGGGGCAAAAAAGTATTTAGTCAGCCACCAATTGTGCAAGTTCTCCTACATAAAAAGATGAGAGAGGCCTGTCATTTTCATCATAGGTATACCACCTCAACTATGAGAGACATAATGAGAAAAAAAATCCATAAACTTGCATTGTCTTATTTTTAAAGAATTATTTTTGCAAATTATGGTGGAATATAACAAAAGTTAATCTCAATACTTTGTTATATACCCTTTGTTGGCAATGACAGAGGTCAAATGTTTTCTGTATGTCTTCACAAGGTTTTCACACACTGTTGCTGGTATTTTGGCCCATTCCTCCATGCAGATTTCCTTTAGAGCAGTGATGTTTTGGGGCTGTCGCTGGGCAACACAGACTTTCAACTCCCTCCAAAGATTTTCTATAGGGTTGAGATCTGGAGACTGGCTAGGCCACTCCAGGACCTTGAAATGCTTTTTCATGCTGAAAGATCCAGCCACGTTTCATCTTCAATGTCCTTGCTGATGGAAGGAGGTTTTCATTCAAAATCTCATGATACATGGCCCCATTCATGCTTTCCTTTACATGGATCAGTTGTCCTGGTCCCTTTTCTGAAAAACAGCCCAAAGCATGATGTTTCCAACCCCATGCTTCACAGTAGGTATGGTGTTCTTTGGATGCAACTCAGCATTCTTTCTCCTCCAAACACGACGAGTTGAGTTTTTACCAAAAAGTTCTACTTTGGTTTCATCTAACCATATGACATTCTCTCAATCCTCTTTTGGATCATCCAAATGCTCTCTAGCAAACTTCAGACGGGCCTGGACATGTACTGACTAAAGCAGGGGGACACGTCTGGCACTGCATTATTTTAGTCCCTGGTGGCGTAGTGTGTTACTGATGGTAGCCTTTGTAACTTTGGTCCCAGCTCTCTGCAGGTCATTCACTAGGTCCTCCATGTGGTTCTGGGATTTTTTCCCACCGTTCTTGTGATTATTTTGACACCAGAGGGTGAGGTCTTGCGTGGAGCCTCAGATCGAGGGAGATTATCAGTGGTCTTGTATGTCTTCCTTTTTCCTTCTTCACACCAAACTGCTTGCCTATTGCAGATTCAGTCTTACCAGCCTGGTGCAGGTCTACAATTTTGTTTCTGGTGTCCTTCGACAGCTCTTTGGTCTAGACCATAGTAGAGTTTGGAGTGTGACTGTTCGAGGTTGTGGACAGGTGTCTTTTATACTGATAACAAGTTCAAACAGGTGCCATTAATACAGGTATTGAGTGGAGGACAGAGGAGACTCTTAAAGAAGAACTTACAGGTCTGCTTGTTTGTAGGTGATTTTCCACCATAATTTTCAAATAAATTCTTTAAAAATCAGACAATGTGATTTTTTTTTCTCATTATGTCTCTCATAGTTGAGGTATACCTATGATGAAAATGACAGGCCTCTCTCATCTTTTTAAGTGGGAGAACTTGCACAATTGGTGGCTGACTAAATACTTTTTGCCCCATTGTGTATATGTGTGTGTGTGTGTGTGTGTGTGTGTGTAAAAAAAAAACAAGATCTGAAACAGCCTTATGTAGAAATTTTTTATTAATCCTTAAAGTTAATAGTGAAGTACAGCGGCAGCAGGGTTAGTGAGGTCATAGGCTTTTCTGAAGACATGGGTTACTTCAGGTTACTTTAAATGTTGTAGATGGGTGAATGCCTAATGTGTCGTGGTAGAGGGTTCCAGTGTATGGGGGAAGCATGGGAGAAGTCTTGGACACGGTTATGTGACAATGAGTAGCCAGTGAAGGGACTGACAGAGGGGAGAGGAAGAGGAGAAGCGACGTGAGCGGTGGTTTAGTTGGGCAGCAGAGTTAAGAATGGATTGGAGAATCCCCAACTAGCCCTTCTTTATATAGTTTTACAAAATATACCCCTCCACTAAGATAATTATTTAGTATTATCACGATATTTGCTAAAAACACATTACTTAGTAACTGGAAAACTCCATTGGTCCCCTGTTTTGATATCATTCTGAATATAATAAATACTACATATTCATTCGAAAAGGTTATAGCTAGGGGTTCTGGAAAATTGGATAAATTCAACATTAGATGGTTATCATGGTCTCTGTCCTCTCATTGTAGAGATATTTAGATTAACAGTAATTTTTTTACTGAAATTATACTTACACAAAGACATTATGTTACAAGAGGCACATTGACACTCTTTTTCTATAAGTATTGTCTTGGCATTTGCACATTTCTACTGCTTTTCATTATGCATCAGATAAATAAGGATAAAAAAGAAAATATATAACGTTATTGGTACGCATGTATATTACTAGCTATGTAATGTCGGAGATGTTATATTTCCTTTATTTTTTTTTATTTTTTTATGTTTTCCTTTTGGTTTGGTTAAACAACTGCCTATCTGATATGTAAGATTGAGTCGACAATCAAGTCTACTTATATGCAGTAAACAACTGTTTGCTGTGTTTGTCTTCATGCGATAATAAGTTAAAAGCTGCATCTCTCCTTTATCCTCTTAAGGACTTAGGGCGTATCTGTACGTCCTAAGCCCGGTCCTGGTGTGAAAAACCGGGTCACGACGTGACCCCGCATCATACCGGGTTGGTCCCGGCTGCTAATGATAGCCGGGACCCTGGGCTAACAGCGTGCGGCACCGATCATTGTGCTGCGCGCTGTTAACCCTTCAGACGCGGCGATCAAAGTTGACCGCCGCATCTGAAAATGAAAGTAAACGCTTCCCGGCAGCTCAGTCGGGCTGATCGGGACATCGCAATAAAATCGCGATGTTCCAATTAGCTGGGACGCAGGCGGAAGTCTCTTCACCTGACTCCGCGGCGTCCGATCTATGGCTTTGCAGGGATCAGCATAGGAGATCAGTGTGTGCAGTGCTATAGCTCCCTATGGGAGCTATAGCACTGCAAAAAAAAAGTGAAAAAAAAAGTTAACAAAGGTCATTTAACCCCTTCCCTAATAAAAGTTTGAATCACCCCCCTTTTCCCATAAAAAAAAACTGTGTAAATAAAAATAAAAATTAACATATGTGATATTGCCGCGTGCGTAAATGTCCAAACTATAAAATGATATAATAAATTAAACCGCACAGGCAATGGCGTATGCGCAAAAAAATTCCAAAGTCCAAAATAGCGTTTTTTGGTCACTTTTTTTATCATAAAAAAATTAATAAAAAGCGATCAAAAAATCCGTTCAACACAAAAATGGTACCGATAAAAACTTCAGAACACAACGCAAAAAATGAGCCCTCATACCGGTCCGTACAAGGAAAAAATAAAAGGTTACAGGGGTCAGAAGATGACAATTTTTAACATATACATTTTCCTGCATGTAGTTATGATTTTTTTCAGAAGTGCGACAAAATCCAACCTATATAAGTAGGGTATCATTTGAACCATATGGACCTACAGAATAAAGATAAGGTGTTATTTTGACCAAAAAATGCACTGCGTAGAAACGGAAGCCCCAAAAATTTACAAAATGAAAATTTTTCTTCAATTTTGTCGCACAATGATTTATTTTTTTGTTTCGCTGTGGATTTGTTTGTAAAATGACTAATGTCACTGCAAAGTAGATTGATAGCGCAAAAAATAAGCCATCATATGGATTTTTAGGTGCAAAATTTAAAGCGTTATGATTTTTAGAAGGTGATGAGGAAAAAATGAAAATGCAAAAACGGAAAAACGCTGAGTCCTTAAGGGGTTGTACATGTTTATGTTTTTCTACTATGGTAAAATTCAATAAAAAACTATTGAAAGAAAAGAATGGATTGAAGAAGAGCAAGAGTGTTAAATGGAAGGTCACAGAGGAGGATGTTTCTGTAGTCTAAGCGGGAGATGATGAGGGCATGTATCAAAAGTTCAGTTGAGAAATGGGCAAATTTTAAAAATGTTTTTAAGGTTAAAGCAAGATTTTCATGTTGTCAGCATAGAAGTGGTACTTGAAGCCATGGCATTCTATATCTTTCCTAGGCCAAAAATATAGATAGAGAAGAGTAGAGGCCCCAGGACAGAGCCTTGGGGGACTCCAGCAGTAAGAGGGCCAGGTGAGACGGTGGTGTGTGAGTGGGAAACGCTGAATTTGCGGTTGAGGTGAGGCATTAGGAGATCCAGGAGAGGGGTAGATTTTTGAGATTGATTAGAGAGTTTTAAAACAGCAAGGAGTGCTCGACTGTGGCAGAGAAGAGGTCAAGTAAAGGGGTGCAGAATAATGAATGATGAAGGAAAACTGCTGGTGTTTACTATTAGATTAAAGAGACAGGTTAGGGCTGGGATAAATACTGTAGTCAGTTTGGGGATAAGGTAATTTGGATTGTGTCAAGTGCACAGGTGATAAGGTGTAAATTAGTTTGGATAGCTTGTATTCAATAACAATGGAGAAATGATTTTATATTTAGATAGAGGATTAGGTCGGTAAACTGAACCTTTGCCACAGGCCGGCATTTCCTTTGTGTTTGCGATGAGGACCAGGAAGTAGAAAAACAGTCCAAACCACAGGCATCGCCAGAACGTCAGCAGCAGTGGAGTTAGTGTTGATAAGTACAGCTTTTAAAAAAATTTTTAGCCAAAGCTGTCCCCTTTTTTTTTATTTTATCATTTTGGGCAACCCCTTTGTGCTGCATAGTCTCTGAAATAAAAATAAGTTTAAATACATACCTATAATACTGAAAGTCTTTCCAATAGTTGATTCATGACTCTTTGTAAAAGTTGATTCTTTCTGCAGAAAGAACTGGGTTCTGGTGCTTTCTCGATATGATATATGAGGCCACAAGTCATAAAGTCTTTGGTTAGGATAATGTAACACTGCTGCCATTAATCCTTCCCTCTACATTAAAAATGCAATCATTTCCCTGGTAGAATACTGGAACCTCTCCAGCACTTGCCAATGTATCACTAAGGTTGAAGTGCAGAAAGATTAATTTCTAATTGATTTGGCACCCACACAAGATTACCCATAAAGCATAATGGAAACTATCTCTATATGTAAGGGACACCCTCAGTGGTTTGCGGCTATCCATTTTAGTTAATGAATGATACTTTTAGCAAGGTGACACTTTTTTAAATCGTATCAATTCTGGAAGTGCTTTAACTTTAAATACTTGCAGCAAATATTATTAGCAAAACCCTTTGATTAATGTTTCCAGAAGGAGCTATTAACAGTATCTATACATCTGTTCATGGTATAATCAGAACCATTCATGGAGTGAGGGTTGAGATATCCTTTCCCAGCTTCTCACCACAAATAACAGGCTAATATATTAGCAACCAGGGTACGAGTTGGCTATTTTTCATTTGATAATTACAGGACAAAATTTCCCAAAACTCTCCTGGGTCCAGTTATAATGTACATCAAACATGACTATGATTTCTTTTGCTAAAACTTAGTGGTAGTATTTACTTTTGATTTAGTGGGTAACACAACATTTCCAGATAGAATGCTGAAATCTTTATTACTGATACGTACAGTATAATAAACTTTATGGAACATATTCTTTATATAGAAGAATTTGAGATTTAATAGCATGAGGATAATATGGTAATGGTAATATTTATAGTTCTCCTTTTCCATATGTGTACATAAAGAAATACTATGTTATATTATACAAAAGACTCTCAATTAAATTATATGAAATGCAGTTATAGAACATTAAAGACAGTTTTCCAGGACAAATTGATTGATGACCTACCCTAAGGATAGGCCATCAATCTCTGATAGGCAGGGTGCCGACACCTAGCACATATCAGTTATTTGACACTCTGCTATGCAGTGAACGGGTCCAAAAGACTCAGAGCAGGATCTGTCTGCTCAGCCAATCATTGGCCGCAGTGGTGTCCTGTCTTGGCCAGTTATTGGCTGAATGGACAGACAGGTCCTGCTTTAAGCACTCCCCACTAAAGCAAGCTGAAATACCATTGGCGGAATACCGAAAGGAGAAGAACGGCAGCTGCAGTGATACCAGTGGGGGACCCGGGATAGGTAGGTATGGCTTTTTTTTTTTCAATTTTCATATGGTTTAGAATTATATAGATTTTTTTAATGCTGGAAGGCCTCTTTATTAAACATAATAAAGGGATGTTGCTTTATAACAGCCTAAAGATTTCCTACATGTCAAGCTGCAACAGATCTATGACATTTTCATATGATGCAGCTTTTGGATAATCTCAGTAAATCATTGTACATATTCTCCTAGTGGGCCAGTACAGGCGTAGGGTGTAATTTTAGAAACCCATTGGCCAGCACCAACCATTGTATTCATCAGCAGAGACTCCTTCCAATTATTTGCTTTGGAATGGCATTGACTTTAAAAGGGAAGGAATGTAGTCAAACCCCTTCCTCATGTAAGGGCTCATAGGGAAGACCAGCTACTCTGAATGTTCATACCTACCACTGAGAAAACAGTTGACCATCTACAGAGGTCTTACCTTATCATAAATGGTGAATGGTATCAATATTGTTAGAATAAATCATAGGTTGTTTTTTAAAAGTGGTGAAACAAAACAAAAACTATGAAAATGTGGTATTGCTGTAATTGTACTAAACCACAGAATGAAATTATTTTGTAATTTCCCTGCATGTTTAATTTCAAAATTTGCCATTTTTTTTTGTGTTTTAATGTACATTCACATTGGCAGATACTGTATGTTGCCCATTTATTCAGAAGGCCTTACAGAATTGCAAATACATGCAGTAGAAACAATTCCAAAAAATTGAAACAGATTGTCAGTGGCAGAAAGTGTGAGCCTGCCCTTACATGTATATTAGATCTGAAAGACAAAATCTGAATAAATCATGGACATATCGTACAACAAAACATGAGTATTTATTAATGTTTCTATTTTGTTTATACCACATATGTATGATAAAATATAGAAGTGATAGTACAATCATTACAGTAGTACATGCAGTACAGTAAATTTAAAAGAGGCAAAAAACTGGTATATGAAATAGACAGTATTGGAACTTGAGATCCATACAAATTAGTCTCCAATTTTCTTGACACAATTCATATTTCGCCTGTGTATTTCATGACTTATAATTATTTAATAAAATGAATGGGCGGCTCAGTTTGTGGGCCAAAGTGATTTAAGGGCACTGCTTCAAAGCTCATAAAAATTTTCATTGAGCAAAGTTGTAAAATCTATACTCTGTCTATAAGCAATGTCTGAATCTGCCTCTGGTTTCAGAAATGACTATTAGTCTAGGGGACCCATTAACTGCCAATAAATTGTGTGTCTGACAGCGCCCTGCACAGAAATATTTCATCAAAATAAGTCAAAGGATTTGTTTAAAGCAATAAAGTAATATTTATAATGCAGGAAAATGAAACGAGTGCTTATTGGTAATGTCCACTTTGAATAAAATCTACAATAGCAAAAAAGCATAATAAAAAACTCATAAAAGAAATGAAGAATTAAAAATGGGAAATACTTAATATTGGATCTCTAAGGCTTGATTTTAAGTGATTAACTAAAATGAATAATATTTACCATTGCAAAAGAATCTAGAAATACTATATGAGAGTGACTTGTCGCATTCTGTATGCTGCCCACGCTGCTGGACAGACACGCTCATAATGTACAGTGAATTAGGAGAACTTACATCCAAAAGCATGCCAGAGAACTGTCATGGCTGTCTCTGACTCCACGAACTCACCAATGAATGACAGTTTTCTCCCTATGCACAGTGACACAGAGATATCTGTCAATCCTGGCAAGTGGCCTGTGTAAGTGGCAGCACTTCTCTGGCAGCATCACAGGTTTCTTGCTTTTGGATGAAAGTTCTCCCAAGTACATTACAGTACCAGGGGCAGACTGACCGGCCTGTACGATTGGACGTCGTCCGAGGGCCCGGCCTGGTTAAGGGCCCGCTGCCGCTACTGAGGATCCGAGACACTTGTCCCAGATCCCCAGCAGACAGCGCTGCCTTCTCCAGTATGTGCAATACACACACATACAGTAAAAGGCATCTGCAGCTTACACAGAGGAGACATGGCCTCCGCCCCCACGCAGCACGCAGCACGGGCACCGATGATGTAATTCATTGACGCCTGTACTGTGGAGGGGAGTAGACGCGGGCCCCATGCTGCTGAGGAGATCGCTGCGTGGGATATCAGGTGAGCATCACTTTTTTTTTTTTTTAACCCTGCCTATACCTAGGGAAGGGGCAGGGTAACTCTGCCTATACCTATGGGGAAAGGGGGAGGGGGGGGTAACTTTGCCTATACCTCTGAGGAAAGGGGGGTAACTCTGCCTATACCTATGTGGAAAGGGGGGGGGGGTAACTCTGCCTATACCTGTGGGGAAGGGGGGTAACTCTGCCTATACTTATGGGGAAAGGGGGAGGGGGGTAACTGTCTATACCTCTGAGGAAAGGGGGGTAACTCTGCCTATACCTTTGGGGAAAGGGGGGTAACTCTGCCTTTACCCATGGGGAATCGGTAACTCTGACTATACCTATGGGGAAAGGGGGGATAACTCTGCCTATAACTATGGGGAAAGGGGGGGTTAACTCTGCCTATACCCATGGGGAACGGGTAACTCTGCCTATACCTATGGGGAAAGGGGGGGGGGTAACTCTGCCTATACCTATGGGGAAAAGGGGGTTTAACTCTGCCTATACCAATGGGGAATGGGGGGTTAACTCTGTTCCTATACCTATGGGAAGGGGGGTTAAGTCTGCTGCCTATACCTATGGGGAAGGGTGGGGGGTTAACTCTGCTGCCTATACCTTTGGGGAAGGGGAGGGGTAAACTCTAGTGTCTATACCTACAGGGAAGGAGGGTTAACTCTGCTGCCTATCCCTACAGGGAAGGGTGGTTAACTCTGTTGCCTATACCTACAGGAAATGAGGGGCTACCTAACTTTATACCTGGATTCCTAACTACTTAACTACATACCAGGCTATCTAACTACCTACATACCCAGCTACCTAACTATGTACATACCTGGCCTTTATACGTGGCTGCCTAGCTAGCCCCCTAGCCTCCTACCTGGCTTGTCACCTACCTACATATCTGGCTTCCTGATCTACCTATCTAGTTACCTGTTTACCTGGCTACCTGCTCTTTTACTGTGCAGGACACTAAGGAGGGCATTATTACAGTTTGTGGGCCTATAGATGGAAAGATTATGTAGAGGAAGGGAGGGCACTGGGAAAATGCAGAACCGTTATAAATGGCATGTCTGCCTATATAGTTTACTGCCCATAACTAATGTGACAGGGTCCCTTTAATATCCACTTTACAAATACAGTCATAAGAAAAAGACCCTTTTGCTGGTTATAGGGGTACTCCAGGGAAATTTTTTATTCATATTAACTGGCTCCAGAAAGTTAAACAGATTTGTAAATTACTTGTATTAAAAAATCGTAATCCTTCCAGTACTTATCAGCTGCTGTATGCTACAAACGAAGTTGAGTTGTTCTTTTCTGTCTGACCACAGTGTTCTCTGCTGACACCTCTGTGCATGTCAGGAACTGTCCAAAGTAGGAGCAAATCCCCATAGCAAACCAATCCTGCTCTGGACAGTTCCTGACATGTACAGAGATGGCAGCAGAGAGCACTGTAGTCAGACTCAACTTCCTCTGGAGCATACAGCAGCTGAAAAGTACTCGAGGCATTAAGATTTTTTAATAGAAATTATTTACAAATCTGTTTAACTTTCTGGCACCAGCTGGTTTGAAAAAAAAAATTAGTTTTTCACCAGAGTACCCCTTTCATATTTCTACCAGAAATTTGGGATTAAAGATACAGATGTAGTTTCTGCCCTCAGTCCTATAGTTTGCATGGACTCTGCAATGCACCTGCTTAGCAGAAAGTGTGATGCAGAGGCCATGAATAATGTGGGACCCCAGACTACTGTCCTGTTAGGTTATATTACTCCTATAAGCAGGGGAATTCCCTGACACAGACTCATAAAGAGCAGAACAGCCGACTATCCTGTGAAGGACATGATGCACATACTTTTCCCTGCATTACTCTCTCTACTGGCGGCTATCCAGAACCAACCTTCTTGCTTTCATCAGGACATGTAGGCAATGTAGGATGGCCCGGCCTTTGGCTCAGGGGCTGGATTGGTATGATGACTTCATAGTACATTCAGTGGCACGCCAGTAGCATAGCACATCCCAGAAACCAGTACAGTTGCCAGATGCTACAACTGTATTTCTGGTGAATCAGGCAATAAAAATAATAGATGTTTATTTTATTTAGCATTAGAATTAAGAGAATTCTCAGACTTAATGGAACACTCAATCTTAGAATAATTGATAAAACTTTATAGATGATTTTCTCCCTGTCTCTGAAATAAACAAACAAAAGTCTTGCAGAGAATTCAAATGTTACCTCTTTTCAAATCTTTGACATTTTTGTCTTCCCGATAGCTGAAAGGTGGGATTTAGCTAAGGGGCAGGACTAAATCCCAAGCAGACAAGGAGGGGGACATCCAGTTTTGCTGCAGCCAGTTGTCCTACAGACAGACACAAAATGTAAGAAAGGAGGAAGAATGGCTGCTCTCCTGGGGCACTTATAGATAAATTCCTTATATGTTTCTTGCAGATTTAATTGAAATAGGAAAATATGATTATGGGAGAGAGTATAGAATTGCTAGGAATGTTTTTTTTTCTATTTTCTTTTTTAATTTTACTTACACATTTTTTAATGGACTGTTTCTGTTTTTGAGTTATAGTAAAATGAATCATAGATAGAAAAGACTTAATAAAAGACCCAGCAGTCTGTTTTGAACATCACATTAATCACCGCTAGGACCCCCAGAAATAAGGTAACTGATGCTAGGATGCTAACACTTAACCTATAGTAAATACCAATAATAAAAAAAATTGGATCCAGATGACATATATAACAAAAGAGTTCTATAGAAAAAGGAAAACTAGATAAATAGGATATTCAGAATACATGGGAGGGATGAGGGAAATAGGGTAGTACCCAGCCTACTCTTAATACCTCCCCCCCCAAAAAAAAATTACAACATTAAACCTACCTACCTCTCCTTAGCACCTTAGCAGCATGGCCCCACCAATGAGATGGTCCCTTCTTGTGATGGAGATAATAACATACCAAACCAAACAAGAACAATTATATTAATAAGGTGCAACAGCTAAGTTATCCCAGATAATGACCCAAAGGAAGTTAATAATAAAAAATCCCTATAGTGAATGACATATCTCAATCTATACACTATGTACACTTAATTTCGTTTAGTAAAATGTAAGACAAATGAGCTCCACTTTCAACATGTTTCTACCTCTTTAGTTTGGTAGGCTCATCAGGAAAAATAAGGAGACATGAAAATAAGGAGACATGGTCTGCTAATTTTTTTGCTATATACATTTTCTTGTAGGACTAAAAACCGTGGTCTTCTGCGGTTTCAGTCTGGCTACAAAAAATTATAAAATAAAAAAATAAGCCGACTGGAGTTACTATTTTACTCTTTCCGGCTCAGTGAAATGAATAGGGAGTGGCGCGAGGATACGGCAGCAGTCAGTTTTCAAATTCCACAAGATCTGACTGGTATGGACAAATCGCGGTGTGAATCCACCCTAAGACTAATTTTAGATGTATAGCAACATATAGTGCAGAGTGTAAATAAGGTAGACAACAACTACCTAGTGGCAGTGCACCAAAGTACTAATTAGGGTATGTTCACACTACAGAATTTCTGCTAACGGAATTGCGCTCAGAGACTCTACTCCACAATCCTAAACAATAAATGGGCCTTCTGTTGATTAATTTAAACTGGGGAATTTCAGCAGCGGAAAATTCCGCCATGGAAATTGATCCGCTGAAAGAATGAACATGTTTATTCTTTTGGCAGAATTTGCTAAGTTCCTTTGCTTAAAGGGAAAGTGACACCATATTTGCCCTCCCCTGCTAAAGCCCACTGTAATGTTAATGGACTTACAGTTTCTTTGGGCACTGGGAGTGGTCGCCCGGACTACTCTCCTGCCTCCTCCTGTAATACCTCTGGACCATCGAGCCTGAGCTGCCTCTTAGCAGTGAAGCCATGTGACAGTTCAACCGAGACACATTGCACGCCCACGATATTGCATTGGCCTTGGCTCCTGCCGAGAGTCACTGCTAAGAGGTGGCTTGATGGTCAGGTGGGGAAACAGGAGTGGTACAGTGGACCACCCCCAGTGCACCAAGGAACTACTAGTGCATTTACATCACAAAGGTATGTTTTTTAGCAGTGGAAGTGGCAGGATAAATGTGGTGTCAATGTCCTTTTGTTCGGCACTTATTACTGATGAAAATTGCTGTGGAAATCAGCCCCAATTCGGCATAATTACTGCTCCATTTACCATGGAGTAGAAAGGTGCAAGCCGTAACAGGAATTAAGTAAGGACATTTTCTGTACTTAATTCCGTAGTGTGAACATACTTTTAGAATGGACACATTAGATAGACATAAGTTCACACAAGCATGGCCAAAAACAAACAATATGGATCAGTGGTTCCCAACCTTTTGACACCCCCCCCCCCCCCCCACATACTGAATAATATTCAATGCGCGATAAAAAGAATGGCTAAAAAGAAGAAGCTATGCACATCACCTATATATCTGTTAACTATGTAGATTACAGTGCTGCTATATACAGGACTCACAGGTGATGTATTTTCTGATTGGAGTCATTCACTTTTCTTTTTCTGGCCCGGACCGTCATGATGGTTTCTACCAGCCACAACTCTTTACCGCAGAACCTGCCAAAATACGAAAAAGAATCATCCTATCTTTTTCCCCCCACAAATACCTCCAGTCTGACACACACAGTGCCTCCAGCAACCTCACAGCCACACACACACACACACACACAGTGCCTCCAGCAGCCTCACACACACACACACACACACACACAGTGCCTTCAGCAGCCTCAAACACACACATTGCCTCCAGCAACCACAAATATGCACACAATGCCCCTAGCAGCCTCACACAATGCCCCCAGCAGCCTCACACAATGCCCCCCGCAGCCTCACACAATGCCTCAGCAGCCTCACACAATGCCCCCAGCAGCCTCACACAATGCCTCCAGCAACCATGCACACAATGCCCCCAGTAGTCCCCCACACACAATGCCTCCAGCAGCCATACCAGCCATACACACAATGCCTCCAGTAGTTCCCCCACACACAATGCCTCAAGCAGCCTCACACACAATACCTCCACACAATATTCGTGAATATAGCACTATATATTTGTAATTACGAATATTCTTTTTTTCTTTTTTTCCCACAGTACACATCACAGTGATCACCCCTCTCTACTTCCAGCTTGTGTGGTGTAAAGAAGGCTCTAATACTACTGTGTGAGACAGGCGTGCGAATTTTCGCATATGCGAAATTTGCATATGCTAATTTTCGCTTATGCTAATTTTGGTATATGCTAATTTTCGCATGTTAATTTTCGCATGCGCGAATTTTCGCAGATGCGCCCCCCTCTCACACACAATGCCACCAGCCTCTTCCACACACAAATACCTCCAACCTCTCAAATGCCTCCAGCCTTTCACCCATTCCTATTGCCTCCAGCCTCCCAGCCACCCACCTTATTGCCTTTATACTCCCTAATTGCCTCCAGACTGCCAGACACCCACCACTATTGTCTCCAGCCAACCAACCATTGACAACTTTTGCCTTAAGCCTCCCACCCACATTGCTTCTAGCCTCCTGCCTCCCAGCGCCATTGCCTTCATTAACCCCCCCGCCATTGCTTCCATTCAGCCCCCCCATCCACCCTGCCACTGCTTCCATCCACACCCTGCCACTGCTTCCATTCAGCACCCAGCCACCCACCCTTGCCACTTCTTCCATTCACTCCGCAGCCAACCATCCCCCTGCCACTGATTCCATTCAGGGAAATTCAAATGTATAAACGGTTTACCCACCGGAGCCCGTGGCACCCCGGGCACTGCTGAACGGCATCCCAGTGTGCCAAGGCACCCTGGTTGGGAATCACTGATATAGGCCTATTGGAAACATGACACATGATAAATATATGATAAATATAAGTCCCTTGAGACAGCCACATACAGGTCATTCAGTACAGTGTGATTCCTTCTATAGTATAGCAGGCTCAACAAATTGCAGCCACATACGGGTCACTCATGCTGGATGTAGTATGGTAGGTGCAGCAAGGTTGCATATGTACTTATCTAGCCTGCCTCATCTTCACCTAGCAGGACATGGACAGACATCTGCCATACTATAGCTAGCAGCCATATATGTTGCATAAAAAATCTGATTCTTGCTATGCGAAGCATAGACATCTCCTTCACTGGAATTGTTTCCCAGAAAGGATTGATGTTGCTGTTTTTTTGACTTTTTGTCTGGATCATGTCTTCTTAATCTCTAGGTACAAAGATGTTTTAACAATTTTTTTTCCTCAATACTCAAAATTATTTGTAACCTTTTTTGTAACTTTAACTACTGAAGTGGATGACATAGTGTGTTTAATGTTGTGTAACTAGTTCACTTACACTGACATTTTTGACTATTTTTATGTTATAATTTAATTTAGCTTTTTAGAAGATTTCCTCTATGAAAACACAAATATAATTTAATGTGACCTAAAAGAATACATAAATGAGAATGCTATAACTTATATGTGTTTATATATGATACAGGCTTAACCAGAAATGTAATCATTATTCTCATCTGATGCTGCGTGTATTGCACTCCAAATATATTTCCTTCAATGCCATCTGCTCACAATCTATCCCTCATACCCCCTTTGGCCTCTCACCTTACTGAATTTTACATTTTACCCCTCAGGAAAATCCACTTCATTAAGAAAATTGAAATCCATAAATAGTTAATGTGGTAACATTTGTTGTGTGTGGGGTCTGTCAGTGACAGTTTGAAGTGCTGTTCAATACAATATATATATATATATATATATATATATATATATATATATATATAAACATGACAGATACACAAGTGGGAAAAGGTAATGCTCAGTATAACCAGTTTTAAGCTTACTGTAAAGTTTGATAAGAAGTGGTATCATAATAGTAATCATATCTCATATTTTGAAAAAAAAAACACTCCTATTATATTTTTTATTAAAAGTATGGTTAATTTAAGAAAAATTCAAAGAAGAACTAACTAATAAGAACTGGGTGAAGATCCTGGAGTCGTCTAGATATACTTACCTCTCATTGTATTGTCAATGTTATTAAACATTTCAGCACTGTGAATGATAGTCAGTTCCCTAAATGGCAGTAATTTTAAATTTGGTGCCTAAAAGGGGCACCATTTTCCCGACTCCCTGCCGCTGTATATAACTATGCAATAGAGGATGATGCTTCCCTCTCCGTCTACATTGCAATGCTTAAATCCATCAGGTCTTTCTCAAATGGGAATGTTCCCTTCTTCTTCATGCCCATGCTGCCACTATACATCTTTTCCATTTCTGAGTAATTTAGGTGGCCAGGTGATTATTACTTAATTTTTAATATTATTCTGTCTATTTGGCTGTTGGATAGTGAGCAATGACAGCACTATCAGTGTATTTTTATAAGGGAAGCTTTGTTTTGAGCTTCAACCCTTTGTTGGAAGTCTTTGATAATTCAGGCACTCTCGTAGGAGTGGATTGTGTACATAAAGTATATGTTCAGATTATAGCATTTATACTTCTTTTAGTAAAAAGGTTCATGTCCACCTGATTTTTCTGGGAAAAGTACAAATAGTCAACCAAATAGTAAAACTCCTATCTCTCAGAAATAAAGAAAAAGCATAAAAAACAAAGGCAAAAAAATCATTGTTGGAATGACAGCTACACAATGGTTTAAAATACTATCCATGCCCAGCCAATGAATAGCCGCAGCTTTGTCCCACCTCAGTCAGTGGTTGGCTGAACAGGGCAATTCTTGTAGGGACAATATATCACAAGAACAAAAAATAAATAAAATGTGGGGAGCAGGGGTTGGAGTGCTTCAAATGGCAGCTGTGGGGGATTGGGGCAGGTGAATATGATTTATTTTTTGTTTTTACACCACCCCCAGCCATATATCACTTTGTTTCATCCCTGGAGAAACCCAATACATTATGTCCTACATGGATTTTAAATAGTTTTTTTTTTATCCTTATCTGTTACCTTTCCAGTGCATGTTGTTATTTCTTGTTAAATAAAATTAAATTAAAGAACAAACAAGTGGTTAAAAAAACACATACCTGCCATGCCTCCTTACCCTTCAAATGTTGTTCAGCAGGCAGCATAATCCTAACAATAATACTGTAAGACAAGGCTCAAGTATTTAGCTTGAAGTGGATTTATCCTTTACTGACAGTGAGAAAGGGGAAAAGCAGCTTGATGGTGAAGCCATTGAATTCCCTGTTGCATGCTAATTATGGTGCCTCCCAGTGGATGGCCTGAGGCACTGCATGGTTGCAGCCACACACTTATGTGCTGAAGGGAGTTGCAGCTTTCGTACAGGGCTGTATATGTTATATTGAAGTTGGTTGACAGACCTCACCTTACACAACTGGTTATTTTTTAACCCCACCAAATTGGCTGCAACATAGTTTATTACATTTTTTGTACCAAGGAAACCGTCCACGCACTCTTGTATTGTTTGTTTCTTTAAAATATTTCCCATTAGTTATATAACTCCAACAGCAGCTGTATTGAGAATGCATGTATATTTATTCACGTTCCCAAAGGAAGCTAATCTCTCTACTTCATACGCACATAGGCATAGTCTAGGGCCAAGTACAATAATTAATCTAGTAGAATTATTTCTTCATTTATTTATTTATTTACAATGTGTATACAAAAGAAAGCCCATGTAAGCACGTGGGGAACATACAAATTCCATGTAAATGTTGCCATGCAGCCCAGTTCATAGATAGATACAATGTTCAGTCATAATACAACCTGCCTAATAATATGCTGGATCCCATCATGCAGCCAAAACCGATCTGACCCTCAAGGCATTGACTGTAAAAGACCTCTGAAGGTGTCTTGAGGCATCAGGCACCAATATATCAGCAGTAGATCTTTTGAGTCCTGCAAGTTGTGAGGTAGGACCACCACCATTTGGACTAGTTTTTCCAACACATCCCACACATAAGAGAGAGATCTGGAGAATTTAGAGGCCATGTCAATTTGAACTGTTAAACGTCACCACGAGCGACGTGATCTTCAATCCATTGGAAACAAGAAGCCACTGCCATTATTAAATACCATTGCCATAAATGGGTGTACTTGGGGTGTACAATCTTTAGGCGAGTAACATTTATATGAATACAAAAATCCAAGGTTATCCAGCAGAACATAACCCAGAGCACCATGCTGCCTGCATCAGTTTGCCTTCTTTTGATTTTCCCAGCGCTATCTCTTCGCCAGGTAAACAACTCACACGCATGGCTATCCACATAATGTAAAAGAAAACGGGATTCATCAACAATCACAAGTGTGTTCTGACATATCTCCCATGGACTTTTTAGCAGGGTACTTTTGGTAGGTACTAAACACTCCATACTAAAAACTACCCTCACAATATTTTGAAGATGCTCTGACCCTGTTGTCTAGTCTGTACAATTTTTTCCTTGTCACAATGTATCAGATCCTTGCACATTGTTCCACTTTCCGAAGCATTAACTTTAAGAACTGACACCTTACTAGTTGCCTAATATATCCTAATAGACTACATCATTGACAGGGGCCATTGTTATTCATTATTATGAACTAGATCTATCTATCTATCTATCTATCTATGATTTAACCTTCTATCTATCTATCAATCTATTTATGATTTATCCATCTATCTACTTATCTTTTATCTATTTATTTATTTATCTATCTACCTATGATGTATCTGTCTATCTATCATCTATCTATCTATCTATCTATCTATCTATCTTTCTGTCTGATAGATTGATAAGGTCATAAGCAAAAAGTACAAATGTTAAATATTGGTTGTAAATAAAAATAAATTTGCCAGTCTACTTAAATAGTTATTTCATTTCCTATGCTATATAATGTGAAACAAAGTTCTATTAAAGCTGAGCAGTTTTTACATATAATACCACTGTTCCTACTTATTTGTGCCTTGTAAAAAGCCCAGGACCTAATTAACTGTATCCTACATGGTACCCATTAAATGTGTATGTGTAGTTTATATTAAGGATTGCTAACTACCATGCAGGCATTCCTGGTCCACGTAATCTGCACGTGTCAAACACTGTTCCTTAACACAATATGTTTCAATAATAGATGTTTATTCTTCCCTTGGGTTTTCTATCTCAAAAGCATCAGCCCATTTAGCAAAATGTACTGGATATGCAATAAAACGTCTCTGGAATTTTTAGCATTTGTGTCATAATTCAGCATGTATTTAAAAGCCATACGCTTAATGACATGGAGCTAGATAGCTGGGAATATTTCACATAAATGGCCTTTTCATGAAGGCACATATATAAGCAGGAATTTATGCTGATCCTGCATTGCCATGTTCATTGGTCTTTATGTAGAAACTGTGTGACCTGAATGAATTACATTTTACCCCGACGGCATTTAAATATTCAGTACGCCAAGCAACACCTGCCAAGACACTTTCCACTGCTTTATCGTAGCCATATCTGAAAACAAACCAAATATTCTGCATTATGGAATGTACATTACGTGAGTGGGATGTCCAATAAATCAAAACGGCAGGTATGGTAAACACAGAAAATAACTCCAGCTGTTCTCTTACTCATCCTGAGTTAGCTGCGGCTCTACTCCTGGGAATAGTTCTAGTTGTACTGTCAACATTTTCAGAACAAAGAAACAACTACAACTGGCAAATGAGGAGCCCAGCTGGTGCTAACTTTAAGCTCCCGAAGAATATACTTTAATCCTGACACCTGCAAGCTATTTCATGAAGATTTACAACTGGACATGAAGAATGAGGGTTCTTGAGGGCCATGAGATTTTTCCTTGTATAATAATGTTGTTGTTGGATTTTGTTGTTATTTGAAGTTCTGTGCCCTCAAGGTCCCAATAGTCTCCTGACCACAAAGAGTTTATCATTCCACAACAAAGGCTATAAAAATGGTGCCATGGTTTTGTTCCGATTTGAAATCCCCCCTAACCTCATCCTGTAATTTGCCATAAGAGAGCCTTGGATTTATCAGCAAAACAAATGCACATGCTCCAGTTGATCACCACCGACTCTGTAGAAAAGTCTGCATTCTTTCTTCACATTTACATGGAGCAAATGTTTTGGTTGTTATGCCTTAAGGGAAGTAAGATAGTTTCATAGTTGGAAATATTGCTTGAATTTAAAACATAGTTGAATACAAAAAAGGGAAACTTCGGTATGTTGGTATTAAACAAACATGCAAGTCAGTAAAAATGAGTGTTGTAGGTTGATCAGGTCTTTCCACAATTCCTTTTAGTAAGAGTTCCCTATTAACATCAAGTCAGATGGTGTTCCCCTGTTGGAAAGTACAGAGATCAGCAGTAATGTTTGCATTACACACACTTTCCACTAAAATGATGGGCTTAATATGTAAATCACAAATCTACTTCGTCCATCAGCACCAGAGACAATTATTGTAGCAGCGCTCTTCCATAACAAATGCCTTCCTAATATAAGGACAGAGCAGAGGCTGAACTTGTAGCTTCTAGACCCCAATGCAAAATCTACAACAGGGCCCCATGTGCCATTTATAAAAATGGTGTCTCATGGGGCAGATGGGCACCAGGACCCTGGTACACCTGCTACCTCTGTACCTCTTATAGTTATGTCCCAGGGACAGAGGAAAATGATTTTACTGATTCAAGAGGTGTCAGTATCTCAAATTAGGTGCATTATATCCGTGTCATTGCCAAAAAGCATTAAGATACACTATAGGGACACAAATATTGGGACATCTATAAAGCATAACTCGATGGGGTTAAAGTCAGGGCTCTGTGCATGTAAAAAAATAAATGTCTGATCGCGGAGGGTCCGAACACTGGGACCGCCCAGCGATCTCCTGCACGGGGCCCCGGCATTTCCGTGGCTCTCCTGTACAGGAGGCGTGTCAGCCGCAGCATGATGTTGTGGCCGACATGCCCCCTCCATGTACCTCTATGGGAGAGGCGGGGATGCAGCTTTCATGCCTCCCCACCTCTCACATAGAGCTGAGCTTGAGCTGGTGCACAGCACCGCAACGCCGGGCCCCGTTCGGGAGATCGCAGGGGGTCCAAGTAGTCAGACCCTCCCCCCCCGTGATCAGACACATATCCCCTATCCTGTGGATAGGGGATATGTTTTTTTCCCTGCAGATGTCCTTTAATGGACTATGCTTTGCACACTGGGTCACAGTCATGCTGGAACAGAAAAGAACCTTCACCAAAATATTCCCACAAAGTTAGCAGCATACAATTGTACAAAATGTCTTGGTATAAGAAAGCAATAAGCTGGAACTGAGGAACCTAGGCCAACCACTGAAAAACAACCCATAGCTTTACTCCTCCACCACCAACTGGACACAATAGAGTCAGACAGGTAACATTCTTGTGGCATTCATCAAACCCAGACCTACAATGCATAGTGAAAGTATTCGGTCCCCTTGAACTTTTCGAACTTTTGCCACATTTCAGACTTAAAACATAAAGATATAAACCGGTAATTTGTTGTGAAGAATCAACAACAAGTGGGACACTGTCACGATGCCGGCTGGCAGGTAGTGGATCCTCTGTGCCAGAGAGGGATTGGCGTGGACCGTGCTAGTGGATCGGTTCTAAGTCACTACTGGTTTTCACCAGAGCCCGCCGCAAAGCGGGATGGTCTTGCTGCGGCGGTAGTGACCAGGTCGTATCCACTAGCAACGGCTCACCTCTCTGGCTGCTGAAGATAGGTGCGGTACAAGGGAGTAGACAGAAGCAAGGTCGGACGTAGCAGAAGGTCGGGGCAGGCAGCAAGGATCGTAGTCAGGGGCAACGGCAGGAGGTCTGGAACACAGGCTAGGAACACACAAGGAAACGCTTTCACTGGCACGATGGCAACAAGATCCGGCAAGGAAGTGCAGGGGAAGTGAGGTGATATAGGGAAGTGCACAGGTGAACACACTAATTGGAATCACTGCGCCAATCAGCGGCGCAGTGGCCCTTTAAATCGCAAAGACCCGGCGCGCGCGCGCCCTAGGGAGCGGGGCCGCGCGCGCCGGGACAGGACTGACGGAGAGCGAGTCAGGTACGGGAGCCGGGGTGCGCATCGCGAGCGGGCGCTACCCGCATCGCGAATCGCATCCCGGCCGGAGGCAGTATCGCAGCGCCCCGGGTCAGTGGATCTGACCGGAGCGCTGCAGTGAGGAGAGTGTAGCGAGCGCTCCGGGGAGGAGCGGGGACCCGGAGCGCTCGGCGTAACAGTACCCCCCCCCTTGGGTCTCCCCCTCTTCTTAGAGCCTGAGAACCTGAGGAGCAGACTTTTGTCTAGGATATTGTCCTCAGGTTCCCAGGATCTCTCTTCTGGACCACAACCCTCCCAATCCACCAAAAAAAAGGTTTTCCCTCTGACCTTTTTTGATGCCAGGATCTCTTTGACGGAGAAGATGTCCGAGGAGCCGGAAACAGGAGTGGGAGGAACAGATTTGGGAGAGAAACGGTTGAGGATGAGTGGTTTAAGAAGAGAAACGTGAAAGGCATTAGGGATACGAAGAGAAGGAGGAAGAAGAAGTTTGTAAGAGACAGGATTAATCTGACACAAAATTTTGAAAGGACCAAGATAGCGTGGTCCCAACTTGTAGCTAGGGACACGGAAGCGGACATATTTAGCGGAGAGCCATACCTTGTCTCCAGGGGAAAAAATGGGAGGGGCTCTTCTTTTCTTATCCGCGAACTTCTTCATGCGTGATGAAGCCTGTAAGAGAGAATTTTGGGTCTCTCTCCATATGATGGAAAGGTCACGAGAAATTTCATCCACAGCGGGCAGACCAGAGGGCAAGGGGGTAGGGAGGGGGGGAAGAGGGTGACGGCCGTACACCACGAAAAATGGGGATTTGGAGGAAGATTCAGAGACTCTGAAGTTATACGAGAATTCGGCCCATGGAAGGAGATCTGCCCAGTCATCCTGGCGGGAGGAAACAAAATGTCGTGAATAATCACCCAAGACCTGGTTAATTCTTTCTACTTGTCCATTGGATTGGGGATGATATGCAGAAGAAAAATTTAATTTAATCTTGAGTTGTTTACAGAGAGCCCTCCAGAATTTAGACACGAATTGGACGCCTCTATCCGAGACGATCTGCGTAGGCAACCCGTGAAGACGAAAAATGTGTACAAAAAATTGTTTAGCCAACTGAGGCGCTGAAGGAAGACCAGGAAGAGGGATGAAATGTGCCATTTTGGAGAATCGATCAACGACCACCCAAATAACAGTGTTGCCACGGGAAGGGGGTAAATCAGTAATAAAATCCATACCAATCAGAGACCAAGGCTGTTCGGGGACAGGCAGGGGATGAAGAAAACCAGCGGGCTTCTGGCGAGGAGTCTTATCCCGGGCACAGATAGTGCAGGCTCGCACAAAGTCCACAACATCCGTCTCCAGAGTCGGCCACCAATAGTAGCGAGAGATGAGTTGCACAGATTTCTTGATGCCCACATGACCTGCGAGATGGGAGGAGTGACCCCATTTGAGGATTCCGAGGCGTTGGCGTGGAGAAACAAAGGTCTTTCCTGGAGGAGTTTGCCTGATGGAGGCTGGAGAAGTGGAGATCAGGCAGTCAGGTGGAATGATGTGTTGCGGAGAGAGTTCAACTTCTGAGGCATCAGAGGAACGAGAGAGAGCATCGGCCCTAATGTTCTTATCGGCAGGCCGAAAGTGAATTTCAAAATTAAATCGGGCAAAGAACAGAGACCACCGGGCCTGGCGAGGATTCAGCCGTTGGGCAGACTGGAGGTAGGAGAGGTTCTTGTGGTCGGTGTAAATAATAACTGGAAATCTTGATCCCTCCAGCAGATGCCTCCATTCCTCAAGTGCTAATTTGATGGCTAGAAGCTCTCGATCCCCGATGGAGTAGTTCCTCTCCGCCGGAGAGAAGGTCCTAGAAAAAAAACCACAAGTGACAGCATGCCCGGAAGAATTTTTTTGTAGAAGAACAGCTCCAGCTCCCACTGAGGAGGCATCAACCTCCAATAGGAAGGGTTTGGAAGGGTCAGGTCTGGAGAGCACGGGAGCCGAAGAAAAGGCAGACTTGAGTCGTTTAAAGGCGTCTTCCGCTTGAGGAGGCCAAGACTTGGGATCGGCATTTTTTTTGGTTAAAGCCACGATAGGAGCCACAACGGTAGAAAAATGTGGAATAAATTGCCTGTAATAATTGGCGAACCCCAAAAAGCGTTGGATAGCACGGAGTCCGGAGGGGCGTGGCCAATCTAAGACGGCAGAGAGTTTGTCTGGATCCATTTGTAGTCCCTGGCCAGAGACCAAGTATCCTAGAAAAGGAAGAGATTGGCATTCAAACAGACATTTCTCAATTTTGGCATAGAGTTGATTGTCACGAAGTCTCTGAAGAACCATACGGACATGCTGGCGGTGTTCTTCTAGATTGGCAGAAAAAATTAGGATATCGTCCAGATATACAACAACACAGGAGTATAACAGATCACGAAAAATTTCATTAACAAAGTCTTGGAAGACAGCAGGGGCGTTGCACAGGCCAAAGGGCATGACCAGATACTCAAAGTGTCCATCTCTGGTGTTAAATGCCGTTTTCCACTCATCCCCCTCTCTGATGCGGATGAGGTTATAAGCACCTCTTAAGTCCAGTTTAGTAAAGATGTGGGCACCTTGGAGGCGATCAAAGAGTTCAGAGATGAGGGGTAGGGGGTAGCGGTTCTTAACCGTGATTTTATTAAGACCGCGGTAGTCAATGCAAGGACGTAGGGAGCCATCTTTTTTGGACACAAAGAAAAATCCGGCTGCGGCAGGAGAGGAGGATTTACGGATAAAGCCCTTTTTTAAATTTTCCTGGACGTATTCAGACATGGCAAGAGTCTCTGGGGCAGAGAGAGGATAAATTCTGCCCCGGGGTGGAGTAGTGCCCGGGAGGAGGTCGATAGGACAATCATAAGGCCTGTGAGGAGGTAGAGTCTCAGCTTGTTTTTTGCAGAAAACATCCGCGAAGTCCATATAGGCCTTAGGGAGACCGGTTACTGGAGGAACCACAGAGTCACGGCAAGGGTTACTGGGAACCGGTTTTAGACAGTCCTTGGAACAAGAGGGCCCCCAACTCTTGATCTCCCCAGTGGACCAATCCAGGGTTGGGGAATGAAGTTGAAGCCAGGGAAGTCCAAGGAGAATTTCCGAAGTGCAATTGGGGAGGACCAAAAGTTCAATCCTCTCGTGATGAGATCCGATGCTCATTAGAAGGGGCTCCGTGCGGAAACGTATGGTACAGTCCAATCTTTCATTGTTTACACAATTGATGTAAAGGGGTCTGGCGAGACTGGTCACTGGGATGTTGAACCTGTTGACGAGAGAGGCCAAAATAAAATTTCCTGCAGATCCAGAGTCCAAGAAGGCCACAGTAGAGAAGGAGAAGGCAGAGGCAGACATCCGCACAGGCACAGTAAGACGTGGAGAAGCAGAGTAGACATCAAGGACTGTCTCACCTTTGTGCGGAGTCAGCGTACGTCTTTCCAGGCGGGGAGGACGGATAGGACAATCCCTCAGGAAGTGTTCGGTACTAGCACAGTACAGGCAGAGGTTCTCCATGCGGCGTCGTGTCCTCTCTTGAGGTGTCAGGCGAGACCGGTCGACCTGCATAGCCTCCACGGCGGGAGGCCCAGGAACGGATTGCAGGGGACCAGAGGAGAGAGGAGCCGAGGAGAAGAAACGCCTCGTGCGAACAGAGTCCATATCTTGGCGGAGCTCCTGACGCCTTTCGGAAAAACGCATGTCAATGCGAGTGGCTAGGTGAATGAGTTCATGTAGATTAGCAGGAATTTCTCGTGCGGCCAGAACATCTTTAATGTTGCTGGATAGGCCTTTTTTAAAGGTCGCGCAGAGGGCCTCATTATTCCAGGATAATTCTGAAGCAAGAGTACGGAATTGTACGGCATACTCGCCAACGGAAGAATTACCCTGGACCAGGTTCAACAGGGCAGTCTCAGCAGAAGAGGCTCGGGCAGGTTCCTCAAAGACACTTCGGATTTCCGAGAAGGAGTGTACAGAGGCAGTGACGGGGTCATTGTGGTCCCAGAGCGGTGTGGCCCATGACAGGGCTTTTCCAGACAGAAGGCTGACTACGAAAGCCACCTTAGACCTTTCAGTGGGAAACTGATCCGACATCATCTCCAGATGCAGGGAACATTGGGAAAGAAAGCCACGGCAAAACTTAGAGTCCCCATCAAATTTATCCGGCAAGGATAGGCGTAGACCAGGAGCGGCCACTCGCTGCGGAGGAGGTGCAGGAGCTGGCGGAGGAGATGACTGCTGAAGCTGTGGTAGTAACTGCTGTAGCATAACGGTCAGTTGAGACAGCTGTTGGCCTTGTTGCGCTATCTGTTGTGACTGCTGGGCGACCACCGTGGTGAGGTCAGCGACAACTGGCAGAGGAACTTCAGCGGGATCCATGGCCGGATCTACTGTCACGATGCCGGCTGGCAGGTAGTGGATCCTCTGTGCCAGAGAGGGATTGGCGTGGACCGTGCTAGTGGATCGGTTCTAAGTCACTACTGGTTTTCACCAGAGCCCGCCGCAAAGCGGGATGGTCTTGCTGCGGCGGTAGTGACCAGGTCGTATCCACTAGCAACGGCTCACCTCTCTGGCTGCTGAAGATAGGCGCGGTACAAGGGAGTAGACAGAAGCAAGGTCGGACGTAGCAGAAGGTCGGGGCAGGCAGCAAGGATCGTAGTCAGGGGCAACGGCAGGAGGTCTGGAACACAGGCTAGGAACACACAAGGAAACGCTTTCACTGGCACGATGGCAACAAGATCCGGCAAGGAAGTGCAGGGGAAGTGAGGTGATATAGGGAAGTGCACAGGTGAACACACTAATTGGAATCACTGCGCCAATCAGCGGCGCAGTGGCCCTTTAAATCGCAAAGACCCGGCGCGCGCGCGCCCTAGGGAGCGGGTCCGCGCGCGCCGGGACAGGACTGACGGAGAGCGAGTCAGGTACGGGAGCCGGGGTGCGCATCGCGAGCGGGCGCTACCCGCATCGCGAATCGCATCCCGGCCGGAGGCAGTATCGCAGCGCCCCGGGTCAGTGGATCTGACCGGAGCGCTGCAGTGAGGAGAGAGTAGCGAGCGCTCCGGGGAGGAGCGGGGACCCGGAGCGCTCGGCGTAACAGACACAATCATAAAGTGGAATGAAATTTATTGGATATTTCAAACTTTTTTAACAAATAATAAACTGAAAAATTGGGCGTGCTAAATTATTCAGCCCCTTTACTTTCAGTGCAGCAAACTCTCTCCAGAAGTTCAGTGAGGATCTCTGAATGATCCAATGTTGACCTAAATGACTAATGATGATAAATAGAATCCACCTGTGTGTAATCAAGTCTCTGTATAAATGCACCTGCACTGTGATAGTCTCAGAGGTCCCTTTAAAGCGCAGAGAGAATCATGAAGAACAAGGAACACACCAGGCAGGTACAAGATACTGTTGTGGAGAAGTTTAAAGCCGGATTTGGATACAAAAAGATTTCCCAAGCTTTAAACATCCCAAGGAGCACTGTGCAAGTGATAATATTGAAATGGAAGGAGTATCAGACCACTGAAAATCTATGAAGACCTGGCCATCCCTCTAAACTTTCAGCTCATACAAGGAGAAGACTGATCAGAGATGCGGCCAAGAGGCCCATGATCACTCTGGATGAACTGCAGAGATCTACAGCTGAGGTAGGAGACTCTGTCCATAGGACAACAATCAGTCATATACTGCACAAATCTGGCCTTTATGGAAGAGTGGCAAGAAGAAAGCCATTACTTAAAGATATCCATAAAAAGTGTCGTTTAAAGTTTGCCACAAGCCACCTGGGAGACACACCAAACATGTGGAAGAAGGGGCTCTGGTTAGATGAAACCAAAATCAAACTTTTTGGTAACAAGGCAAAACTTTATGTTTGGCGTAAAAACAAAACAGCTCATCACCCTGAACACACCATCCCCACTGTCAAACATGGTGGTGGCAGCATCATGGTTTGGGCCTGCTTTTCTTCAGCAGGGACAGGGAAGATGGTTAAAATTGATGGGAAGATGGATGGAGCCAAATACAGGACCATTCTGGAAGAAAACCTGATGGAGTCTGCAAAAGACCTGAGACTGGGACGGAGATTTGTCTTCCAACAAGACAATGATCCAAAACATAAAGCAAAATCTACAATGGAATGGTTCACAAAAAAACATATCCAGGTGTTAGAATGGCCAAGTCAAAGTCCAGATCTGAATCCAATCGAGAATCTGTGGAAAGAACTGAGCTCGAGCTGGTTTGCAAGGAGGAATGGGCAAAAATTTCAGTCTCTCGATGTGCAAAACTGATAGAGACATACCCCAAGTGACTTACAGCTGTAATCACAGCAAAAGGTGGTGCTACAAAGTATTAACTTAAGGGGGCTGAATCATTTTGCACGCCCAATTTTTCAGTTTTTTATTTGTTAAAAAAGCTTGAAATATCCAATAAATTTTGTTCCACTTCCTGATTGTGTCCCACTTGTTGATGATTCTTCACAAAAAATTACGGTTTTATATCTTTATGTTTGAAGCCTGAAATGTGGCAAAAGGTCGAAAAGCTCAAGGGGGCTGAATACTCACTATGCACTGTATCCATATAGAGAAGCATTATTCATCACTCACCACTCATCACGTGGCTGTTGTCGAATGTTCATTTGAATGAAGGGAGGGGGAGATAACTTTGGCCAATCAATACCCTCTCTCCCAATAAAGCATTGGTTAATTAAAATGAGTAGCTAGAAAACAACAGCAGAAGAACACCATAGATCTCACAACTATATTTGTAGAAGATATTCATGCTACAATGAATGCTAGCTCAAAAATCCCAAATGAACCCCTTGGTCCTGCTCCCGTGATATAACGCGGGGTTACACGGTAACCCCGCATCATATCACAGCGGGCCCGGTGTCATAATGAAGCCGGGACCCGCCGCTAATAGCGCGCAGCACCGATCGCGGCGCCGCGCGCTATTAACCCTTTAGCTGCGCGCTCAGAGCTGAGCCACGCGGCTAAAAGTGAAAGTAAAAAGTGCCGGTTAACTCAGTGGGCTGTTCGGGATAGCTGTGGCATCCCGAACAGCTTAAAGGACAGCGGGAGGGTCCCTACCTGCCTCCTCGCTGTCCGATCGCCAAATGACATCTCAGTGCCTGAGATCCAGGCATGAGTAGTCAAGCGGCAGAATCATCGATCACTGGTTTCCTATGAGAAACCAGTGATCAATGATAAAGATCAGTGTGTGCAGTGTTATAGGTCCCTATGGGAGCTATAACACTGCAAAAAAAAAGTGAAAAAAAGTGAATGAATATCATTTAACCCCTCCCCTATTAAAAGTGTGAATCACTCCCCTTTTCCCATAAAAAAAACACAGTGTAAATAAAAATAAACATATATGGTATCACCGCGTGCGGAAATGAATTATAAAAATATATTGTTAATTAAACCGCTCGGTCAATGGCGTACGCGCAAAAAAATTCCAAAGTCCAAAATAGTGCATTTTTGGTCACTTTTTATATCATTTAAAAATGAATGATCAATAAGTCCTATCAATGCAAAAATGGTACCATTAAAAACTTCAGATCACGGCGCAAAAAATGAGCCCTCATACTACCCTATATACGGAAAAATAAAAAAGTTATAGGGGTCAGAAGATGACAATTTTAAACGTATTAATTTTCCTGCATGTAGTTATGATTTTTTCCAGAAGTCCGACAAAATCAAACCTATATAAGTAGGGTATCATTTTAATGGTATGGACCTACAGAATACATTTTACCGAAAAATGTACTACGTAGAAATGGAAGCCCCCAAAAGTTACAAAACTGCGTTTTTTTTCTCAATTTTGTCACACAATGATTTTTTTTTCCGTTTCACTGTAGATTTTTGGGCAAAATGACTGACGTCATTACATAGTAGAATTGGTGGCGCAAAAAATAAGCAATCATATGGATTTTTAGGTGCAAAATTGAAAGAGTTATGGCAAGGAGCAAAAAACGAAAATGCAAAAACGGAAAAAACCCCGGTCCTTAAGGGGTTAAGATTGAAAATCTAGTGAACCTGGATCTCTGCTGCATCACTGAAATGCACATATGAACTCAGTTGTCTCCTACTACACACTCAGATTAGTGTTGGTAGGGCAGTGGTGTGGGACTTTGCCTCTTTGCAGTCATTAGGTCCATAAATACCAAGCATGGTTTAGATACCACAACCTTCCTGAAAAGGGCATGGAATTGTAACTGTTTACCTATCTTCTAATGGCTTCTCCCAGCAGAATTATGGCAAATTTAGAAGATTTGTTGCAAAGATCCTTTTAAGACATGTACCCAAAAAACAGAAAGACGTGAATAAAGTGGCCACTGAGTGCATAGTAATCATCAATTGTATTTATTGGCTAAATACACAAATAATGTTGTCCAATGAGCTTCTCAAACACATAATAGCTACATTTTTGTTACAGATAAGTAAAGATTTACAAGTCCCATTTATGAATCTTATTATTGTTTGGACAGCAATGAATGGTTTGTAGATTATGGTGTTTAGATTTTTTTGCACCTGGTGTAACAGCCGCCAGCTGCCGATCCTAGCCACTTTTTCACAAACTCTTTCCACAAACCTTTCAGTTGTTCTGAATTATGCATTATGTTGAAACTGGCTTACACCTCTGATGTCATTGGGTCCAGCAGGATGGAAAATACATGGGGTAAAGCAATCCATTTTCTCTTTCTTTCATTTACACTGAAGAACAATTACTTGGAGAAAATGCTGTATAGGATTGTAAATTATTATTCTTAGAAAAATTTAGGGGCTTTATCAATGTTTTCACCAGAAAAATGGTTTAAAAAAGTCCCAAACATTTGAGCAATGGTCTAAATTTTGTGTTGTAAAATGCAGAAAAAGTCGCAAATTTGTGAGCAAAACGAAGTCTGTGCAAACATTTGTGACTTTTTTTTACTCCAGAAAACTAGCAAGCAAGCCTCGCCTAAAATGTTATGCAGAACCTATATGACAACATATTGGCATCACAAGAAAAGATTTAGGGCGTCATGTCCTATGTGTGGCGCACATAAATTAAGCTCGGCTCATATTCTCTTTGGGCTAGTTTTCCACACAATTTTTTTTTTCTTAGTTTTTTGGAGTACTGCAACTGCAGTTTTTTTAACCAAAGCCTGAAGTGGATTTAAATGAAACGGGAAATATAGAGAAGGACTTATACTTCTCCTTCCTGCTGAATTCACTTCTGACTTTGGCTCAAAAACTGCAGTGAGAGTTTCCCCAAAAACGCCAGAAAAAAAAACAGTGTGGAAACCTAGACTAAAGAGAATATGGCAGAGCTTAATTTATGTGCGTCTCACATAGTACATGACCCCCTAAATCTTTTCTGGTGATGCCAATATGTTGTCATATAGGAGCTGTGTCTTTATGCCAGGTCGAGCCCCCTTCCTGCCCCCTTTATCACCCCTAGGCTTGGGCAGCGTACATGCTGAAAAAGTCAAAAATGTTTGTCTAAAAATGCTAACTGTTGAGCATGAACATTGTTGGCTCACCTTAGTACATTACCCCTTATCTTTTAAAACCATACATATTTGCTTGTACAGGCTGAACTGCAAACTAAAATTTAATGCAGCAAAACAAAAAAGAGAATATCTGGGGCATGCAAGGCAAGTGCATAGAAAAAAGGTAAATGCAATAAATATGGCCAATATTAACCCCTTAATGACCACGGATGTAAAGGTACGTCCTGGTTTGGCAGTACTTCGCGCACCAGGATGTACATTTACGTCTTGTGTATGATTACGAGCATCGGAGTGGTGCTCGCGTCATACATGGCAGGTTCCGGCTGCTATCAGCAGCCAGGGATCCGCTGGTAATGGCCAACATTATGGCCAGCGGATGACCGCCATTAACCCCTCAGATGCAGATCAGTGCAGATCACGGCATATGCGGCAATGCGCACGTTACAATAGATGATCGGATCGCCCGCAGCGCTGCCGCGGGGATCCGATCATCTGTAATGGCGGATGGAGGTCCCCTCACCTGCCTCTGTCCGTCTCCCAGCGTCTCCTGCTCTGGTCTGAGATCGAGCAGACCAGAGCAGTAGATTGCCTATAATACTGATCAGTGTTATGCTCTATGCACAGCACTGAACAGTATTAGCAATCAAATGATTGCTATAGATAGTCCCCAATCGGGACATAAAAAGTGTAAAAAAAAAGTAAAAAAATGTTTAAAAAAAAGTGAAAAATCCCCTCCCCCAATAAAAATGAAAATTGTCTGTTTTTCCCCCAAAAAGTGTAATTTTTTTAATAAACATATTTGGTATCCCCACATGCATAAATGTCCAAACTATCAAAATATAATGTTAATGATCCCCTACAGTGAACGGCGTAAATGTAAAAAAAAAAAAAAAAGTCCAAAAATTCTGCTTTTTTGTCACATTTTATTCCCCCAAAAATTAGCCCTCATACCGCCCTACGTACGGAAAATTAAAAAGTTATAGGTGGTCAAATAGGGTGATTTTAGATTTTTTTAAGCGGTACAAAAATATAAAAGTATCTAGCCATGGGTATCAATTTAATCCTATTGATCCACAGAATAAAGAACACGTCATTATTACCCTAAACAGTAAATTGTGAAAACGAAACCCTCCGAAATGTGCAAAATTGTGGTTTTCTTTAAAATTTCCATTTTTGGGTTCGCCATACATTTTATGGTAAAATGAGAGGTTTCATTACAAAGTACAATTGGTCACGCAAAAAACAAGCCCCTATATGGGTCTGTAGATGGATATATAAAAGAGTTATGGATTTTAGAAGGCGAGGAGGAAAAAACAAAAACTCAAAAATAAAATTGCCCTTGTCCTTAAAGGGGTACTCCGCCCCTAGACATCTTATCCCCTATCCAAAGGATAGGGGATAAGATGTCAGATCGCAGCTGTGCCGCTGCTGGGGAGCCCCGGGATCCCGCTGCGGCACCCCGCTATCATTACAGCACAGAGCGAGTTCGCTCTGCACGTAATGACGCGCAATACAGGGGCCGGAGCATCGTTACGTCACGGCTCCGCCCCTCGTGATGTCAGGACCCGCCCCTTTCAATACAAGTCTATGAGAGGGTGCGTCAGATCACACCCCCTGCCATAGACTTGCATTAAGGGGACGGGCTGTGATGTCATGTGGGGCGGAGCCATGACATCACGCGGCTCCGTCCCCTGTATCGCCCGTCATTACGCACAGAGCGAACTCGCTCTGTGCTGTAATGATAGCGGGGCGCCGCAGCTGGAATCCCGGGGCTCCCCAGCAGCGGCACCGCGGCGATCTGACATCTTATCCCTTATCCTTTGGATAGGAGATAAGATGTCTAGGGCGGAGTACCCCTTTAAAGGGGTTATCCAGAAAAAAAAACTTTATATACATCAACTGGCTCCAGAAAGTTAAACAGATTTGTAAATTACTTCTATTAAATAATCTTAATCCTTTCAGTACTTATTAGCTGCTGAAGTTGAGTTTTCCTGTCTAAGTGCTCTCTGATGACACCTTTCTTGGGAACTGTCCAGAGTAGAAGCAAATCCCCATAGCAAACCTCTTCTGTTGCAAGACAGAAAAGAACAACTCAACTTCAGCAGCTGATAATTATTGGAAGGATTCAGGTTTTTTAATAGAAGTAATTTATAAATATGTTTAGCTTTCTGGAGCCAGTTGATAAATAAAAAAAAAGTTTTTTTCCTGGAATTCCCCTTTAAGGTTAAAATGGGCTTGGTCCTTAAAAAGGTACTCTGGTGAAAACCTTTTTTCTTTTAAATCAACTGGCTCCGGAAAGTTAAACAGATTTGTAAATTACTTCTATTAAAAAATCTTAATCCTTCCTATACTTATTAGCTGCTGTATACTACAAAGGAAATTCTTTTTTTTTGGAACGCTCTCTGATGACATCACGAGCACAGTTCTCTCTGCTGACGTTATTATAATATTAAGCCTTTATTTATTGTTGTCCTTAGTGGGATTTGAACCCAAGGCCCCAGCACTGCAAGGCAGCAGTGCTAACCACTAAGCCACCATGCTGCCCTTAGCATACTTCTGCTATGCACGGTTGCTAAAATGGACAGAGATGTCAGCAGAGAGCACTGTGCACGTGATGTCATCAGTGTTCCAAAAAGAAAGGAATTTCCTCTGTAGCATTCAGCAGCTAATAAGAACTGGAATGATTAAGATTTTTTAATAGAAGTAATTTACAAATATGTTTAACTTTCTGGCACCAGTTGATTTTAAAGAAAAAAAGGCTTTCACCGGAGTACCCCTTTAACCCCTTAACGACGCAGGACTTATATTTACGTCCTGCGCCGGCTCCCGCGATATGAAGCGGGATCGCGCCGCGATCCCGCATCATATCGCGTCGGTCCCGGCGCTAATCAACGGCCGGGACCCGCGGCTAATACCACACATCGCCGATCGCGGCGATGTGCGGTATTAACCCTTTAGAAGCGGCGGTCAAAGCTGACCGCCGCTTCTAAAGTGAAAGTGAAAGTGACCCGGCTGCTCAGTCGGGCTGTTCGGGACCGCCGCGGAACAGCTGATCGGACACCGGGAGGGCTCTTACCTGCCTCCCCGGTGTCCGATCGACGAATGACTGCTCCGTGCCTGAGATCCAGGCAGGAGCAGTCAAGCGCCGATAATGCTGATCACAGGCGTGTTAATGCACGCCAGTGATCAGCATTAGAGATCAGTGTGTGCAGTGTTATAGGTCCCTATGGGACCTATAACACTGCAAAAAAAATGTAAAAAAAAAGTGTTAATAAAGGTCATTTAACCCCTTCCCTAATAAAAGTTTGAATCACCCCCCTTTTCCCATAAAAAAAATAAAACAGTGTAAAAAAAATAAAAAATAAACATATGTGGTATCGCCGCGTGCGTAAATGTCCGAACTATAAAAATATATCATTAATTAAACCGCACGGTCAATGGCGTACGCGCAAAAAAAATTCCAAAGTCCAAAAAAGCGTATTTTGGTCACTTTTTATATCATTAAAAAATGAATAAAAAGTGATCAAAAAGTCCGATCAAAACAAAAATCATACCGATAAAAACTTCAGATCACGGCGCAAAAAATGAGTCCTCATACTACCCTATATACGGAAAAATAAAAAAGTTATAGGGGTCAGAAGATGACATTTTTAAACGTATAAATTTTCCTGCATGTAGTTATGATTTTTTCCAGAAGTGCGACAAAATCAAACCTATATAAGTAGGGTATCATTTTAACCGTATGGACCTACAGAATAATGATAAGGTGTAATTTTTACCGAAATATGCACTGCGTAGAAACGAAAGCCCCCAAAAGTTACAAAATGGCGTTTTTTTTTCGATTTTGTCGCACAATGATTTTTTTTCCGTTTCGCCGTGCATTTTTGGGTAAAATGACTAATGTCACTGCAAAGTAGAATTGGCGACGCAAAAAATAAGCCATAATATGGATTTTTAGGTGGAAAATTGAAAGGGTTATGATTTTTAAAAGGTAAGGAGGAAAAAACGAAAGTGCAAAAACGGAAAAACCCTGAGTCCTTAAGGGGTTAAGGGGTTAAATAATTGTCATAGATAATAATATGCTATTTAAATCCAAAAGGACTCAAATTCCTACAGGCCACAAAACTAATTTTAAAACATTTATAAACCACAACATGAGAAGTAATCCGTAATAACCCTTCACAGTTACCTGATGTCAACAAAGACACAATATATATATATATATATATATATATATATATATATATATATATATATATAGTGCCCCTACAGAAAAAAAAAAACAATATGATATGAAATTAAGTCCATACAAAAATGACACAAAACTTAATATAACTGTTTAGCCACAAGACATGGCTTCCCTAAAGAAGAACAGATTTGTCAATGTATTCATAAAAGTTTTCTTGTGCACATATACTAAACATTACGGTGCCATTTTTTTTATATGCATATATCCAAGCCTCTTGATGTGGTATCATAGATATATATATATATATATATATATATATATATATATATATATATACATATATAGTGTTTGTTGGTCTACACTTCTACTTGGTCACTACAGGCTTTAAGCTTTTACCAAGACAAGAATGTGTAAATGTTGAAACATTAGTTTGATTTTGTTTTTTTTTTTGGCTTTTTCCCAACCTTACCTCATTTAGAGAAGAATAATCAGAGAATAATGTTTGGAATGTGTGAAGTCACAAATATTGCCTCAGACACTGGATGTCAAGGTTGGGATGTTTACAAGATTTAGTCAGAGTTAACCCCTCTGAGTCCTTTAAATATTTTTGTATACATTGGAAAGGATTTAATTAGACTGGGACTAGTATAACATAAAATAATATGTATATAATAAATTGTACAAAATTATTAGGATATCTCATAGCCTTAAAACATTATGTTGTGTTGGCTAAAAGGGCATTTAATAATATATATGAAAGATGTAGACCCATAATCTATATATGTACATTTTATCTCCCTACCTATCATTGTCATTGTATGTTCTATGTCTGAGCAACATTATTGGCAGCTAATTTTTCTCTATATGTATGTGTTTATTGAGATTTTATTCTTTCTCTAAATGTCTCTATTCATTTTTTTCCTTTTGTAAGGACTTTCTTAAAGGGGTATTCCAGGATTTTAGTTAGTGTAGTTCATAATATAGTGTCTGCCCCTGTGTGTGACGGTTTTCTTGCAATTATTCTGTGATTTTCACCCCACTATTTATTTTTACCAGCATACAAAATGACGGTTGTCTCGGATTTTCCCAGCTTGCAATGCGGCCGAGACCTGACTCACTAGTCAGCTGATGACAGGGAGCCTGTCTGCTTCAATGGGTGGAGCGATCGCTTGGTGGGAGAGAGGTCAATCTGCAACTAATGCAACAGCTGTAGGCACCCTGATTGAAAACCACAGGTCTTTTGTTTCAATGGGTGGGGTGGCAGATGTGTGGGAGGGAGGAAAATGGTATTGTAGGATTTGTAGTCAAAAAAAGAAAAGTCAAACAGGAAATACCAGTTCACAAATAGCTAGCCACAGTGTCATGGTAATCTTATGACATAGCCATTTAGCCCCAAGACAAGTGCAGATCCTTCCTATGCATGTCCATTACTGCCTGTTAGGTAAGTACTAAAATCACCTTATGCTGCATACCCCCTTTAAATAAAAAAATAAACAAAAAAACAGATCTAACCCCTTACTTTCTAACTTATGGCAATGGGTTGGTTTAAATTATTATTATGAAATTCATTACTACACAACAAGGGCATTGTTTAATTGGGGGCTATATTGAGATACTGTATATTTTTTTATGCAAAATGTCTTTTGATCATGAGTTTCCTAACGAATATATTAGCAAACTAATTTGAATCACTAGATGGACAAAAAGAAAGACCTTTGATTTAAAAAAAAAAAAAAAAAAAGGATTTAATTTCTATTAAGCTATTACAATACATGTACCTTTTGTGGAAACTTGTAGAATTTTTTATCTTTTAAGTATATTCCTGATTTGTAACCCATTCTGGAGAGTGTGAAATTATTGTCACTGAGGCTACTGTGACAATAATCTGACAAATTTGTATGTGTCCTATTAGGTAATGTAGGTTTGCACAAACAAAATTACTTTGTGCAAACAATTAAATAAAAATAACACTTCTAAATTAAATTTGTGCAAATTATAAATCCACTGCAAAAAGTGGTGTATGGTGCACCAAACAGTAGACAACTTTGAAAGATGTTCTACTGAAAATTGGGGGAAAAAAAGTGCACAAAAAAATGGATTTACGCAAAATTTGCAGGGACATTTAGAATATTAAATGCTGTAAAGCCAATGATAACTGTCCCCCATTGTCCTGTTGGAAAGTCCAATAATGCCTAGCCCAACTTCCTTACATTTTATCCTAGGATTTCCTGATCCTTAAATTTAAATCCATCTCACTCTCCACATGCTGAGGTTTACAGTGCCAGAACACTGCGGAGCCACCACAATACTGTAGGCAGGATGTAATTTTCAGTGTGTGCTTCATTCTTCCCTTTCAGAACATATTGTCTTGACCAGGGGTGGGACCTGTAGAAAGAGAAAAAAGGGGAGAGGGCTGCTTCTCGTGTATTATCCAGGGTACCAGTGTCCCAGACAGGGACTCGGGGAGCGACGTATCTATAAAATGGCTGCTCACCAGATATAAGTTGAAACTAGCATAGCACCCCTTAGGGTTACTTAGCAGGAGTGAACTGCACAGCCCAGGGTCCAACAGGAGAGGATGAAATCTTCTCCCATGCAATTAAGAAGGAACAAAGAGAAAAAAGGTGGAACCTTGTCTAGGCGCTGTTCGCAGATCCAGGGTATTCAAACACACTTGTGTATGGAAAAAAAGTGCCAGGAGTCACTATGTTTATTAAAATAACTTCCAATGACGTGTATCGGAGGGTATTTCCTCCTTCCTCAGATTGGCAAATTTTTTCCATACACAATTGTTTTTGATTACCCTGGATCTGCGAACAGCGCCTAGACAAGGTTCCACCTTTTTTCTCTTTGTTCCTTCTTGACCAGGGGTGGACAGGGAGAGTGAGCCCTAAGCTGTCCCTAGAGCCCTAAGCTGTGACTAGAAACACTCTCCCTGCCTACTTTCCCTTCCAGCCTAAATGGAGGATTGACAACTTAGAGCTGGTCCCTCCCTGCGCTAAAGTGCAATGGGAAGAAAGGTACACAAATAATACCATACATGGTAGGGGGCAGGTCAGAAATTTAACAGGAAAACAACCAAACAACCAGATATAAATGTGGTATGCCTTTGGGGGGTGTATAGTAGTTGGGATGTTGTGGTAGGTAAGGGGTTAATGTACTTGAACTTGAACAAACTTTACTTAAGTGCTTGCAGTACATCCAATGAACAATGACAGTCTCAGGCAAAAAGTCTCTATAGATCTCAATGACTGACAATTGTTGCGGACCTTGAGTGATATTAAAAGTCTCTGAATTTAGGGTATTTATTGCAGATCTGTCCAAATTTAGGGGATAAATAAGGTCCTGCAGAGTGTGTGGGGATTGATACACTCAGTAATTAGAAGTTATCGGCCGTAAGGTTCAGGCCTAGACTCACAGATCTCAGCAGCGCAGATGCTTCTTGCTTGCTTGCACAGGAACAAGAGCGAACAAGAGAGTGAGAAGATGGCCGCCACTCCCTTATATGGGCAGGGTGCGGGGCTAATCTCATTGGTCCGAACACCTGTCACTCACTGTTACACAGTGTGATAGATTTGACTACGTCACAGGGACCTCCAAAGGTCCTCAAGCAGAAATACCATAGAGTTCTCCTGATCACATGATCCGCAGGTCCTGCTACGCTATGGCAAGGTAATTAACTATTTATTTACAGTTATACAATCCTATAGACATAAATCCCAAATGGTTACTGGATAGTCACTATCTGGATAAGAGGTGACTAGGGGTGAACTAGACAATTGGGACCCCGAAGTCCTAGTGACTCTGGCTATGGGGACCCACAATAGAAGGTACCGGATAGGATACGGTACCGGGACACCACAAACCCCTTACTTAAGATAAGGTGACCTCGACGTCTGTCCCCTAAGACAGAGGGACTAGGACAAGGACAGGATGCTCTATAAACTCACTATACATCCTAAGTAAATATTGAACACATTTACATTCTTTTGATACTCTTACTAGTATCTGGACTAGACAATTAGAGTCTATCTAGGCATTGGTGCTATCTAGACAAAAATTCTATCTAGACATTTGAAGAAGCTATCTATCCTTTAGTTTCTAGCTTCCTAGACAACTTTATTAAGCTTATTATGCATTCCAAAGCTTACTAGACAATTAGGCAGCTATCTGACATGTAGTTGCTAGCTCCTAAGACATCCTACCAGCTCTCTACACATTCTACCAGGCTAAGCTGAACATTAGTATTACTCTTTATACATGAGACTATCTAGACATTAGTACAGCTCTATTTAGCTTTAGTTTCAAGCTGACTTAGACACTTTTATTATCTCACACATTTTATTTCTTTGCCAACAATAAGTTACCTGTAAGTACACATAAGGTTATACTGGCTAGCCGGAAGCTAGGTCACAGTAAGGGTGGCTGCTAGGGTCTATCGGCTACACGCTACTTATCCCTAGAGCACTTTCAAAACAACCTAACAAGGTTATTCTTAGAATTACGTGATTAATTCTGTATTAGCAAGAGCACCTACTGGCCAGGCAGAGCATCTCACACATGCAATGAAGGAGAAGAAGAAGTGTACCTTACAGTGGCAGGAATTGGGTATCAATATGCTACAATTCCTAAATGTTTTCTTAAGTGAGATATTTATTTTGGTGTATGTACTAGAGAAACTTGAGGTAGTACATTTAAGTTAGTAATCTAGGGTACTGAAAAGTAATTGGCAGAGCATTGAAGTGGGTTATCAAAGGTAATATGTGTGCAGGTACTAAATGTGAATCCTGGTACCTTATGGGTAGTTTGCCCTGTGTAGTCCTTTGAGACCGCCGCAACACCACCTCCGAGTCATCAGGAGTTCCTTCACATGAGGATTCTTCAAGAACTTCAGTCCCCGAGGGACCAGCTGTAGGGCTGGAAACGGAAGCAACATCTTCGGTTGAACTGAGGGGTTCTCTTAAGACAAGTGGAGTTGTTACGCCGAGCGCTCCGGGTCCCCGCTCCTCCCCGGAGCGCTCGCTTCACTCCCTCCGCTGCAGCGCTCCGGTCACGTCCTCTGACCCGGGGCGCTGCGATCCCGCTGCCAGCCGGGATGCGATTCGCGATGCGGGTAGCGCCCGCTCGCGATGCGCACCCCGGATCCCCTACCTGACTCGCTCCCCGTCTGTTCTGTCCCGGCGCGCGCGGCCCCGCTCCCTAGGGCGCGCGCGCGCCGGGTCTCTGCGATTTAAAGGGCCACTGCGCCGCTGATTGGCGCAGTGGTTCCAATTAGGGTAATCACCTGTGCACTTCCCTATATTACCTCACTTCCCTTGCACTCCCTTGCCGGATCTTGTTGCCTTAGTGCCAGTGAAAGCGTTCCTTGTGTGTTCCTTGCCTGTGTTTCCAGACCTTCTGCCGTTGCCCCTGACTACGATCCTTGCTGCCTGCCCCGACCTTCTGCTACGTCCGACCTTGCTTCTGCCTACTCCCTTGTACCGCGCCTATCTTCAGCAGCCAGAGAGGTGAGCCGTTGCTAGTGGATACGACCTGGTCACTACCGCCGCAGCAAGACCATCCCGCTTTGCGGCGGGCTCTGGTGAAAACCAGTAGTGGCTTAGAACCGGTCCACTAGCACGGTCCACGCCAATCCCTCTCTGGCACAGAGGGTCCACTACCTGCCAGCCGGCATCGTGACAGTAGATCCGGCCATGGATCCCGCTGAAGTTCCTCTGCCAGTTGTCGCTGACCTCACCACGGTGGTCGCCCAG
The DNA here is from genome assembly GCF_029499605.1 of Hyla sarda. Lineage (NCBI taxonomy): Eukaryota > Metazoa > Chordata > Amphibia > Anura > Hylidae > Hyla > Hyla sarda. The sequence goes on from NC_079192.1 coordinate 152,160,661, forward strand.
CAGTCACAACAGATAGCGCAACAAGGCCAACAGCTGTCTCAACTGACCGTTATGCTACAACAGTTACTACCACAGCTTCAGCAGTCATCTCCTCCGCCAGCTCCTGCACCTCCTCCGCAGCGAGTGGCCGCTCCTGGGATACGCTTATCCTTGCCGGATAAATTTGATGGGGACTCTAAGTTTTGCCGTGGCTTTCTTTCCCAATGTTCCCTGCATCTGGAGATGATGTCGGACCTGTTTCCCACTGAAAGGTCTAAGGTGGCTTTCGTAGTCAGTCTTCTGTCCGGAAAAGCCCTGTCATGGGCCACACCGCTCTGGGACCGCAATGACCCCGTCACTGCCTCTGTACACTCCTTCTTCTCGGAAATCCGAAGTGTCTTTGAGGAACCTGCCCGAGCCTCTTCTGCTGAGACTGCCCTGTTGAACCTGGTCCAGGGTAATTCTTCCGTTGGCGAGTATGCCGTACAGTTCCGTACACTTGCTTCAGAATTGTCCTGGAATAATGAGGCCCTCTGCGCGACCTTCAAAAAAGGCCTATCCAGCAACATTAAAGATGTTCTGGCCGCACGAGAAATTCCTGCTAATCTACATGAACTTATTCACCTAGCCACTCGCATTGACATGCGTTTTTCTGAAAGGCGTCAGGAACTCCGCCAAGATATGGACTCTGTTCGCACGAGGCGTTTCGTCTCCTCGGCTCCTCTCTCCTCTGGTCCCCTGCAATCTGTTCCTGTGCCTCCCGCCGTGGAGGCTATGCAGGTCGACCGGTCTCGCCTGACACCTCAAGAGAGGACACGACGCCGTATGGAGAACCTCTGCCTGTACTGTGCTAGTACCGAACACTTCCTGAGGGATTGTCCTATCCGTCCTCCCCGCCTGGAAAGACGTACGCTGACTCCGCACAAAGGTGAGACAGTCCTTGATGTCTTCTCTGCTTCTCCACGTCTTACTGTGCCTGTGCGGATGTCTGCCTCTGCCTTCTCCTTCTCTACGGTGGCCTTCTTGGACTCTGGATCTGCAGGAAATTTTATTTTGGCCTCTCTCGTCTACAGGTTCAACATCCCGGTGACCAGTCTTGCCAGACCCCTCTACATCAATTGTGTAAATAATGAAAGATTGGACTGTACCATACGTTTCCGCACGGAGCCCCTTCTTATGAGCATCGGAGCTCATCATGAGAGGATTGAACTTTTGGTCCTCCCCAATTGCACCTCAGAAATTCTCCTTGGACTTCCCTGGCTTCAACTTCATTCCCCAACCCTGGATTGGTCCACTGGGGAGATCAAGAGTTGGGGGTCCTCTTGTTCCAAGAACTGTCTAAAACCGGTTCCCAGTAACCCTTGCCGTAACTCTCTGGTTCCTCCAGTAACCGGTCTCCCTAAGGCCTATATGGACTTCGCGGATGTTTTCTGCAAAAAACAAGCTGAGACTCTACCTCCTCACAGGCCTTATGATTGCCCTATCGACCTCCTCCCGGGCACTACTCCACCCCGGGGCAGAATTTATCCTCTCTCTGCCCCAGAGACTCTTGCCATGTCCGAATACGTCCAGGAGAATCTAAAAAAGGGCTTTATCCGTAAATCCTCCTCTCCTGCCGGAGCCGGATTTTTCTTTGTGTCCAAAAAAGATGGCTCCCTACGTCCTTGCATTGACTACCGCGGTCTTAATAAAATCACGGTTAAGAACCGCTACCCCTTACCCCTCATCTCTGAACTCTTTGATCGCCTCCAAGGTGCCCACATCTTCACTAAATTGGACTTAAGAGGCGCCTATAACCTCATCCGCATCAGAGAGGGGGACGAGTGGAAAACGGCATTTAACACCAGAGATGGACACTTTGAGTATCTGGTCATGCCCTTTGGACTGTGCAATGCCCCTGCCGTCTTCCAAGACTTTGTCAATGAAATTTTTCGTGATCTGTTATACTCCTGTGTTGTTGTATATCTGGACGATATCCTAATTTTTTCTGCCAATCTAGAAGAACACCGCCAGCATGTCCGTATGGTTCTTCAGAGACTTCGTGACAACCAACTCTATGCCAAAATTGAGAAATGTCTGTTTGAATGCCAATCTCTTCCTTTTCTAGGATATTTGGTCTCTGGCCAGGGACTACAGATGGATCCAGACAAACTCTCTGCCGTCTTAGATTGGCCACGCCCCTCCGGACTCCGTGCTATCCAACGCTTTTTGGGGTTCGCCAATTATTACAGGCAATTTATTCCACATTTTTCTACCATTGTGGCTCCTATCGTGGCTTTAACCAAAAAAAATGCTGATCCCAAGTCCTGGCCTCCTCAAGCAGAAGACGCCTTTAAACGACTCAAGTCTGCCTTTTCTTCGGCTCCCGTGCTCTCCAGACCTGACCCTTCCAAACCCTTCCTATTGGAGGTTGATGCCTCCTCAGTGGGAGCTGGAGCTGTTCTTCTACAAAAAAATTCTTCCGGGCATGCTGTCACTTGTGGTTTTTTCTCTAGGACCTTCTCTCCAGCGGAGAGGAACTACTCCATCGGGGATCGAGAGCTTTTAGCCCTTAAATTAGCACTTGAGGAATGGAGGCATCTGCTGGAGGGATCAAGATTTCCTGTTATTATCTACACCGACCACAAGAACCTCTCCTACCTCCAGTCTGCCCAACGGCTGAATCCTCGCCAGGCCCGGTGGTCTCTGTTCTTTGCCCGATTTAATTTTGAGATTCACTTTCGTCCTGCCGATAAGAACATTAGGGCCGATGCTCTCTCTCGTTCCTCGGATGCCTCAGAAGTTGATCTCCCTCCGCAACACATCATTCCACCTGACTGCCTGATCTCCACTTCTCCTGCCTCCATCAGGCAGACTCCTCCAGGAAAGACCTTTGTTTCTCCACGCCAACGCCTCGGAATCCTCAAATGGGGTCACTCCTCCCATCTCGCAGGTCATGCGGGCATCAAGAAATCTGTGCAACTCATCTCCCGCTTCTATTGGTGGCCGACTCTGGAGACGGATGTTGGGGACTTTGTGCAAGCCTGCACTATCTGTGCCCGGGATAAGACTCCTCGCCAGAAGCCCGCTGGTTTTCTTCATCCTCTGCCTGTCCCCGAACAGCCTTGGTCTCTGATTGGTATGGATTTTATTACTGATTTACCCCCTTCCCGTGGCAACACTGTTATTTGGGTGGTCGTTGATCGATTCTCCAAAATGGCACATTTCATCCCTCTTCCTGGTCTTCCTTCTGCGCCTCAGTTGGTAAACAATTTTTTGTACACATTTTTCGTCTTCACGGGTTGCCTACGCAGATTGTCTCGGATAGAGGTGTCCAATTCGTGTCTAAATTCTGGAGGGCTCTCTGTAAACAACTCAAGATTAAATTAAATTTTTCCTCTGCATATCATCCTCAATCCAATGGAAAAGTAGAAAGAATTAACCAGATCTTGGGTGATTATTTGCGACATTTTGTTTCCTCCCGCCAGGATGACTGGGCAGATCTCCTTCCATGGGCCGAATTCTCGTATAACTTCAGGGTCTCTGAATCTTCCTCCAAATCCCCATTTTTCGTGGTGTACGGCCGTCACCCTCTTCCCCCCCTCCCTACCCCCTTGCCCTCTGGTCTGCCCGCTGTGGATGAAATTTCTCGTGACCTTTCCATTATATGGAGAGAGACCCAAAATTCTCTCTTACAGGCTTCTTCACGCATGAAGAGGTTCGCGGATAAGAAAAGAAGAGCTCCCCCCGTTTTTTCCCCTGGAGACAAGGTATGGCTCTCCGCTAAATATGTCCGCTTCCGTGTCCCTAGCTACAAGTTGGGACCACGCTATCTTGGTCCTTTCAAAATTTTGTGTCAAATTAATCCTGTCTCTTATAAACTTCTTCTTCCTCCTTCTCTTCGTATCCCTAATGCCTTTCACGTCTCTCTTCTCAAACCACTCATCCTCAACCGTTTTTCTCCCAAATCTGTTCCTCCCACTCCTGTTTCCGGCTCCTCGGACGTCTTCTCGGTCAAGGAAATTTTGGCTGCCAAAAAGGTCAGAGGGAAAAATTTTTTTTTAGTAGACTGGGAGGGTTGTGGTCCTGAAGAGAGATCCTGGGAACCTGAGGACAACATCCTTGACAAAAGTCTGCTCCTCAGGTTCTCAGGCTCCAAGAAGAGGGGGAGACCCAAGGGGGGGGGGTACTGTTACGCCGAGCGCTCCGGGTCCCCGCTCCTCCCCGGAGCGCTCGCTTCACTCCCTCCGCTGCAGCGCTCCGGTCACGTCCTCTGACCCGGGGCGCTGCGATCCCGCTGCCAGCCGGGATGCGATTCGCGATGCGGGTAGCGCCCGCTCGCGATGCGCACCCCGGATCCCCTACCTGACTCGCTCCCCGTCTGTTCTGTCCCGGCGCGCGCGGCCCCGCTCCCTAGGGCGCGCGCGCGCCGGGTCTCTGCGATTTAAAGGGCCACTGCGCCGCTGATTGGCGCAGTGGTTCCAATTAGGGTAATCACCTGTGCACTTCCCTATATTACCTCACTTCCCTTGCACTCCCTTGCCGGATCTTGTTGCCTTAGTGCCAGTGAAAGCGTTCCTTGTGTGTTCCTTGCCTGTGTTTCCAGACCTTCTGCCGTTGCCCCTGACTACGATCCTTGCTGCCTGCCCCGACCTTCTGCTACGTCCGACCTTGCTTCTGCCTACTCCCTTGTACCGCGCCTATCTTCAGCAGCCAGAGAGGTGAGCCGTTGCTAGTGGATACGACCTGGTCACTACCGCCGCAGCAAGACCATCCCGCTTTGCGGCGGGCTCTGGTGAAAACCAGTAGTGGCTTAGAACCGGTCCACTAGCACGGTCCACGCCAATCCCTCTCTGGCACAGAGGGTCCACTACCTGCCAGCCGGCATCGTGACAGGAGTAGTGGCATCGCTATCTGGAGCAGTCACTGGAGGAGGACTGATGTTGGGTGTAGCAACCAATGGTGGTTGACAGGGAGCAACAGCTACTGGCAACTGACTGGGTGGTACAACCAGTGGCGGCTGGCTGGATGGAGCTGGGAATGGTATTCCCCAATCCATGGTAGGCTGCTGAGATGGGAACAAAGAAACATCCATAGTGGGATGAATCCCTTCCCCCGGCACATATTCTCTCATGGGCCTTGGTGGAGGTGGAGTAGAAGTAGCAGGAGGATCATGAGGAGTAGGAGGAGAGTGGCCAAGCATATCTTCTTTCAGGCACACTTTTATCCTATTCCGGTGAACCACCTGTGGCTCGAACCCGTCTTTTTGTATCTCGTACACGTCCGTTTCAGGATAAGGAACCGTAGTAATGGTGTATGGCTCCGTTTCCCACAAGTAGTCCAATTTATGGGTTCTAGGAAATTTTCTGAGCCACACTTTATCTCCAAGTTGCAAGGGCTAAGCCTAAGCATGTCGATTATAATCTTTCTGCTGACATTCATGAACTTCACCCATTTTCTTCTCAACAATGTCCTTGGCTTCCTCAATTCTTCGTTGATGCTCTGACACCCAACCTTGGGAAGCTTGAGGAGAATTGTTGAAAGGTGCCTGTAGCCCGAAGGTTTGATCCTTTGGCAATTGGCCGTGTCGGCCCATCATCAAGAAAAAGGGTGTATACCCCGTAGAGCAGTGGACTGTGTTGTTGTAAATTTCCAGGAGTTCAGGCAACAGCTGAGGCCACTCTTCCTGCTTTGAGACAGAGGCAGCTCTGAGCATCTGGATGAAAACTTGATTGATCCTCTCGCAGAGCCCATTCCCTTGGGGATGGTAGGCCGTTGTCCGGAGCTTCTTGCAATCGTGCAACCGGCAAAGTTCCTGGAACAACTGGGCTTCAAAGGCGGTCCCCCAATCCGTGAGGACTGATTCGGGACACCCCAGAGGTTGGATCCAATGTCGATAAAATAGCTGAGCAGCAGTCTTGGCGGTAAGATCCTTGACAGGGACCATGACCACCCACTTGGAATAATGATCCACCATAGTTAGAGCATGACAGTAGCCAGATCGAGTGGGGGCCAGCTTCACATGATCCAAAGCAACAATTTGATTCAGCCTTTCTGTACAGATGGGATGCAAAGGGGCTCTTGCGTCCCTCCTGGGGTTCTTTATCACGTTGCACACGGAGCACTCGGCACACCATTTCTCGATGTCTCCCCGCATCCCAATCCAGTAGAATCTCCCTCTGATGGTGATCTCTGTCTTATGGATCCCGAAGTGTCCGGATTGATCATGATAGGCATTCAGGACCATGGCTGCATCTCTTCTGGGAACCACAATCTGGTGTATGCGGTCTCCGGAAACTGGGTCCAGGGAGTTTCGTTAAACCAGACCCTTGTGCAGGAAAAGGCGATTCCTCTGCCGCCACAACCGCTTCAATTTGAAGTCCCCGTGGGCCTTGGGCACCCGAGTGGGCACTTTCTTGTGGAGGCAATAGTCTAGGAGGTCCCCGATAACCCGGCTTTTCATCCTGAAGTGTCTTCCAGGTGGACAGATCTTCAGGGACTTTGGGAGATTCAGGTCCGTCACCCACCTGGGCAGTTAGAGCACTCTGGCTCACGAACCTTCGGTAGAAGGGAGGCATTTCCACATCTTCCCACACATCTTCAGCAGGAGGTGCTTCCCCCGGGGCCATGCGAGAAAGCACATCCGCGTTAACATTGGTTTTTCCACTACGATACTTAATGTTGAAATCATAGCTGGCCATCCGAGAGGCCCAACGCTGTTCCAGAGCTCCCAACTTAGCAGTGTTCAAATGGGCCAAGGGGTTGTTATCAGTGTAGACCGTGAAGGGAGTAGCAGCCAGATAGTCCTTAAACTTCTCAGCAATGGCCCAGACCAGGGCCAGGAGTTCCAGCTTGAAGGAGCTATAGTTGGCATCATTCTCAGCACCTCGAAGATGCCGGCTGGCATAGGCGACCACCCTCTCTTTGCCATCTTGCACTTGAGATAAGACCGCCCCCAGACCTTCAAAGCTAGCGTCTGTGTATAAACGGAACGGCAGGCTGTAGTCAGGATATGCCAAAATGGGGGTTTCCGTGAGGAGGTACATCAGGGCTCGAAAGACATCTTCTTGTTCTTCGGCCCACTGTACGGGAAGCCTCCCATTAAAATTATCCCGGGCAGACCCTCTCAGTAATTCGGTCAAGGGTCCAGCAATTTGAGCAAAATGGGGGATGAAGCGCCGGTAATATCCAGCAAACCCCAGGAAACTTCGGACGTCTCGCACCGTTCTGGGTGTAGGCCACTCTTTCACAGCACTCACTTTGTCTGGATCAGGCTGGACTCCTTATGCACTGACGACATGTCCCAGTGCACTTGTGGCTTCAGCAAGTGACATTTGGAAGGTTTAACCTTAAGTCCATGCTGGATAGTGTTGAGCGGCATAGGCCATATTCGAATTCGCGAATATTCGCGAATAAATGGGCAAATATTCGTCATATATTCGCGAATATTCGCATATTCGTTATATTCTCCTCTTATTTTCGCATATGCGAAAATTCGCGTATGCGAAAATTAACATATGTGAATATTCGCATATGCGAAAAGTAGCATATGCAAAAATTAGCATATGCGAATTTTCGCACGCCAGTCTCACACAGTAGTATTACAGCCTTCTTTACACCACACAAGCTGGAAGCAGAGAGGGGTGATCACTGTGATGTGTACTGTGAAAAAAAAAACAAAAAAAAACAAACGAATATTCGTAATTACAAATATATAGCGCTATATTCGCGAATTCGCGAATATGCGATATTCGCGAATAATATTCGAATTGCGAATATTCGTGAGCAACACTAATGCTGGATAAGGACTTGGAAGACTTCTTTCAGGTGATCCAGGTGTTCCTGATATGTCCGAGAATAGACGATGACGTAATCTAAATACAGCAGAACACTCTGGAAGTTAAGATGCCCCAAACATCGTTCCATTAGGCATTGGAAAGTAGCTGGTGCATTGCACAGTCCAAAGGGCATACTCTTGAACTCGAAGAGACCCATAGGGGTCACAAATGCAGTCTTCTCTCTATCCTCTTCTGCCATTGGCACTTGCCAGTAGCCGCTCGTCAGATCCAGTGTAGAAAAGTAGGCGGCCGACCCCAATGCAGTACAGGATTCTTCGATGCGAGGGAGAGGATAGGCATCCTTATGAGTTATGTTGTTCAACTTCCGGTAATCCACGCAAAAGCGGATAGTGGCATCCTTTTTCTTCACCAGGACCAAAGGTGCAGCCCAAGGACTCTGGCTTTCCTGGATGACATCGGCCTCTTTCATCTCCACAAGCATTTTCTGTATGATCTGATACATCCCAGGAGCCACAGGGCGATGTCTCTCTTTAATGGATGGATTGTCTCCAGTGATAATCCTATGTTTGATCATGGTGGTCCTGCCAAAGTCTGTGCTGAAAGCTTCTTGATATTTCTTAGCCACCTGGATGACTCCTACCTGTTCCTTGGGGGTATCTTCACCTCCAATCTGTAGTTGGCTCCACCAAGGTTCCACACTATTCTGGTCAGGTCCTCGTTGAACCACTTGTGACTTCGAGACCACATCTCTGACGTCTAAATGGTGTAGAGTAGCCACTGGGGTATACTTGGGTAGTTGGACCGCAACTTGACAGAGGTTAATAAGTCTCACTGGAACCTTCCCATTACGTACGGTTACTAGGCTTCTAGCGGCTTGCACCAAGGGACAATCTTCCAGTAGAAGGGGTTCTAAGAGCGCTTTCTTAATCTTGATTTCTCACCCCGGGTCGTGCATGGCATCAAATAACTGTCTCCGTCTGTAGACTAACGGCTCGGATATCTTGAATCCTTACTCGACATTTTTCTCCTTGATGATTCACGAACTTCTGTTCTGCTTGGAGGATTTTGAGGTGGTGTTGGGCAGTTCGCCGGCCTGGGGGTGACAGGTGAGGGAGAGATGCATGTAGTGCACAGACAATATCATCAAAACAGTGCCTCATGATATTCATGCCTAAAATGAAATCAGCTGCCCCCTCATCCCTAACATTGGTAACAATCACACCCTGCCTTCCTAACACATGTTTTCCCACCTGCACCGTGGGCTCCCAGTAACCATGCCTGGGTACTGGTTTCCCGTTCCCTGCGATTACTCTAAAATCCACTTCCTGAGGGTCACACAACCTTTCTGGGCCCCAATACTTATAGAAAACCCCCTGCGGAATAGTGGACACCTGAGACCCCGTATCTACCAGAGCTTGTAACCGGATACCTTCAATCATCACCTGTACATAAGGACAAGAAGCTACATACATAGACAGTCCCTTCTTGTCGCTGGTTGATTCTGGACCTTCAGCCTCTACTCCTGGGGTGCGGTCCTCGACCCCAGGGGACGCCCGTTTAAATCTCAGCATTGGCTCTTCCAGTGTCCATTCTTGTTACAATAGCTACAGACGGGTCTCTGACTCCCAGTTGGTCTCACAGGAGGGGTACCAGGTGGACCAACAGGGCGATGGTCAGCCTTCTTAGATGGTGGTGTTGCAGATCTTGAAGGATTTGGCCGTACAGCCATTTCTTTGAAGGCCTTGGCTAACTGTTCAATGTCCTGTTTAATGTCTTGTAAGTCAGCTGTCCAAGGGCTAGAAGAAGGTGTTGGCGGGGATGATTGAGAAGGGACAGGCGGCTGGTGCGTGGGCCCCGGAGATTTGGTAGCGGGGACACTAGTTTCTTCTGTCTGAGGTCCCGACTCTATTGCTTTAACCGCGAGTCTCTTACAAGCTGGGAAAGCCATGTTGGGATTTTGCACGGCCAGCATCCTAAGTTGGGCCTTGTCCCATTTATTCAGTGCCCCTTCTATAAAACGGTCCATCAGTACTTGATTGCCCTGATCGGGCGTGATGCTGTCCAACTTCTGTACCGCCTCTAATGCGCTCTGTAAAGCTACTGCATATGCTCTGAGAGTCTCACCTGGCTTCTTACGCCGTTCATATAGTCTAAGGCGTACCTTCGAGGGAGAATGAGATTCAAACACTTGAGAAAGTCCTTCAAAAATCTGTCCCACTGTAGCTTTATCAGCCGCTGGCCATGTGTGAAGTTCTTCCAAGGCGGGTCCCTGGAGCTGTCCCAGAAGCAGCTGTATCTGTTGATGAGGAGGGAGTGCATAAAATTCAAAGAGGCTGTAGAACTTTTCTTTAAAGTCTCTTAATGTAAAAGGGTCACCAGTGTAGGTGGGAAGCACAGGATTCCCCAAGAAGACAGGTGCAGCAACAGGGGCTCCCAATACATAGGGAGAAACTGGAGGGGGACTTGCTGGGTCTTGCTCCACCGGTGATGAAGGTCTTGCTGGTATCACAGGTAGAGTACGTCTTTGTGAAGTAGAAGGTGTCGGTGACACTCTCCTAACTTGGGGTGGAGACCCCATTGGTGGGGCCACTGGAGCATCGCCCCCTTGCTGTTCGAATGAGGACTGTGGAGCTGCAGGGTCTGACATTTCTGTATTTGGTATGCTGGCCCTTTAAATGTATCTCGAATTCCCAGGTCTCCAGAAGATACGCAGTTGTTCTCTGATATGGAACTACAGAGCGTAGATTTCAAATTTGAGGGCGGTGACTTGAAACCCAACAGCTTTTAGTTGAATTATGAGTGCGTTGATCGGTAGCTGAAGTGATTCTAGATAGGACTTCAATTAGGCAATCTGGTGTCTCAAAGTCCCGTACTGTTCCGGCTCTTAACAGCTTCCAGCCCGTTATCGCACTCTGCGTCTTTTCCCGCGCTGAACTGTCTCTCTTTCTTGGTTTCTGGCACTAGACTCCAATAAAATGGCCGCCGCGGCACCGAGATCTTCGGTGGGCGGGGTCTCTGGATCACGTGCGCAGGGATGTCCCGCGCTGAACTGTAACTCCGCTGTACTGTTCGCCTCCCCCTTACTTTACATGCGCACTTCCTCCACACAGCACCGTGTGTGCAACCCCTTACTCCGGAGTATAAGTCACAGTACATGAATAAAGTTATTTTCTGGGGGGGGTACACTTTCACTAATGGCGACTGTAGCAGGCACACACCTGTATCCTGTTCGTGCAATGCCAAAAAGACTTTGTGGTATGCCTTTGGGGGGGGTGTATGGTAGTTGAGATGTTGTGGTAGGTAAGGGGTTAATGTTAACCCTAGAGTTCGTGACGCCAGACTGAGGGCTGGTATGCTGAGGTAATTCTCCGGCCTTTCGCCGCCCTTCCCAGAAATGATAGGTGCATGAAATAAAATGACTGAAGGTCCACAAGGTACTTGAACTTGAACAAACTTTACTTAAGTGCTTGCAGTACATCCAATGAACAATGACAGTCTCAGGCAAATAGTCTGTATAGATCTCAATGACTGACAATTGTTGCGGACCTTGAGTGATATTAAAAGTCTCTGAATTTAGGGTAGTTATTGCAGATCCGTCTGGATTTAGGGGATAGATAAGGTCCGGTGATCCTGCAGAGTGCGTGGGGATTGATACACTCAGTAATTAGAAGTTATCGGCCGTCGCCGCAAGGTTCAGGCCTAGACTCACAGATCTCAGCAGCGCAGATGCTTCTTGCTTGCTTGCACAGGAACAAGAGCGAACAAGAGAGCGAGAAGATGGCCGCCGCTCCCTTATATGGGCAGGGTGCGGGGCTAATCTCATTAATCCAAACACCTGTCACTCACTGTTACACAGTGTGATAGATTTGACTACGTCACAGGGACCTCCAAAGGTCCTCAAGCAGAAATACCATAGAGTTCTCCTGATCACATGACCCGCAGGTCCTGCTACGCTATGGCAAGGTAATTAACTATTTATTTATATTTATACAATCCTATAGACATAAATCCCAAATGGTTACTGGATAGTTACTATCTGGATAAGAGGTGAATAGGGGTGAACTAGACAATTGGAACCCCAAAGTCCTAGGGACTCTGGCTATGGGGACCCAAAATAGAAGGTACCGGATAGGATACGGTACTGGGACACAACATAAATATACAAACAGGACAGGATATGACGTACTAACATACAGTTCAGCAACCGGAATCAAGATAAACGGCAGATATGAATAAATGAACAAGACTAGATATCGAATAAGTATACAGCAGAAACCAGGAGATGCAGGGGATGAACAGGTGAACCGAATGTAAAACACTAAACAGGTCAGGAAACATAGAACACAGTTCACACTGGACACTGAACAAAGAACAAACTAGGCTCCCCACTCCAAACATGGAGGGACATCAATACTAAAGCCAAATAGACTACAAGTCAGAGGGCACACTCCACCGTGTGATCAAGATACTGTCCTAGAAGGAAACAGAAATATAATACAGGGAACACTAGACTGAGAACATCATGAGTCTAACCAGACTCCACAAAAGCCAAACTCCAAAACATGGAGGAATAAAGGTATACTAAATGCAGAGCATGGGTACAAGCAAAACACACAGTGTGAACACATACTAAAATATGACAAGATACTAAAAGCTGACAAATCTACATAAAACCAAGCAGACTAAAATCGATCTCATAAACAGGAATCAACCAAGGTTAATACTCAAACAGACATAGCAAAGGTAAAACTAATAACCAGCACAGAGTTCAGCAGAGCTCAGGTTTACATAGTCCCACCCAAGTACCCATTGGCTAATAGCATTAACTATTCCCTAGCCAGGGGGAATAGCACAGAAAACAGTTCATACATAAAAACAAAGTCTGAATAGGGCCTAAAAAAAAAAAAAAAAAAAAAAAAACAGACATTACACATACAGCATAACACTAATCCATAGGCCAATAAGTTCCAGTTTTGTTTAACCCCTTAAGGACCAAGGATGTACCCGTACATCCTAGCTACCTGGTAGTTAAGAATTTCGTAGTAGTGGGAATTTCGGTCCCTGCCGCGTGCCGGGCGGGGACCGGACCGGGGTGACTTCTGATATCTTTCAGCTGGCACCCCGTGCAAATGCCCACAGGGGTCATCAGACCCCCCCCTCCCATGTTGGCGATCGCCTCAAATTGCCAGTGAATTCACACTGGCAATTTGTGGCGATTCGGGGTCATACGGGTCTCCGGTAACCCGGTGACCCGGAAAATAAGGTGGATCAGGGATGTCCAAGACACCCATGATCCCCCTGAACGGATAGGAGTGATTCAGTGGTCTCTAAACTGTTGCCCTCCAGATGTTGCAATACTACAACTCCCAGCATGCCCAGCTATTTGCTATTTGGGCATGCTGGGATTTGCAGTTTTGCAACAGCTGGGGGGCTACAGTTTGGAGATCACTGTGCAGTGATCTCTAAACTGTGGCCCTCTAGATCTTGCAAAACTACAACTCCCAGCATGCCCACAAAGCAATTTGCTGTCTGGGCATGCTGGGATTTGTAGTTTTGCAACATCTAGAGGGCCACAGTTTGGAGGTCACTGTGCAGTGGTCTCTAAACTGTAGCCCTCCAGATGTTGCAAAACTGCAAATCCAAGCATGCCCAAACAGCAAACAGCTGTCTTGGCATGCTGGGAGTTGTAGTTGCGTACCTCCAGCTGTTGCATAACTACATCTCCCAGCATGCCCTTTGGTGACCAGTACATGCTGGGAGTTGTAGTTTTGCAACAGCTGTAGGCACACTGGTTGGAAAATACTAAGTTAGGTAACAGAACCTAACTGAAGGTTTTCCATCCAGTGTACCTCCAGCTGTTGCAAAAGTACAACTCCCAGCATGCATGGTCTGTCAGTACATACTGGGAGCTGTAGTTTTGAACCAGCTGGAGGTTTGCCCCCCATGTGAATGTACAGGGTACATTCACAGGGGTGGGTTTACAGTGAGTTGAGTTTCCTGCTTCAAGTATGTGCTGGGGCAAATTTTTCGCCACAGCTCCAACTCATAGCGGGAAACTCACTGTAAACCTCTGCCCGTGTGAATATACCCTAAAAACACTACACTACACTAACACATAATAAAGGGTTAAACACTACATATACACCCCTTACACTGTCCCCCCCCAATAAAAATGAAAAATGTATCGTACGGCAGTGTTTCCAAAATGGAGCCTCCAGCTGTTGCAAAACAACAACACCCAGCATTTCCGGACAGCCACTGACTGTCCACGCATGCTGGGAGTTTAGCAACAGCTGGAGGCACCCTGTTTGGGAATCACTGGCGTAGAATGCCCCTAGGTCCACCCCTATGCAATCCCTAACTTAGTCCTCAAATGCGCATGGCGCTCTCTCAGTTCGGAGCCCTGTCGTATTGCAAGGAAACAGTTTAGTGCCACATATGGGGTATTTCCATACTCAGAAGAAATTGCACTACAAATTTTGGGGGGCTTTATCTCCTTTTACCCCTTATGAAAAGGAAAAGTTGGGGGCTACACCAGCCTGTTAGTGTAGAAAAATAAAAAAATTTACACTAACATGCTGGTGTTGCCCCATACTTTTTTTTTTCACAAGAGGTAAAAGGAAAAAAGACCCCCAAAATGTGTAACAAAATTTCTCCTGAGTACGGAAATATCCCATATGTGGGAGTAAAACGCTCTGGGAGCGCACAACAAGGCTCAGGAGTGAGAGCGCACTATGTACATTTGAGGCCTAAATTGGTGATTTGCACAGGGGTGGCTTATTTTACAGTGGTTCTGACATAAACGCAAAAAAAGAAATACCCACATGTGACCGCATTTTGGAAACTACACCCCTCACGGAACGTAACAAGGGGTATAGTGAGCCTTAATACCCCACAGGTGTTTGACGAATTTTCCTTAAAGTTGGATGGGAAAAATGAAAAAAAAATAATTGTTTCACTAAAATGCTGGTGTTACCCTAAATTTTTCCTTTTCACAAGAGAAAATAGGAAAAAAGCCCCCCAAAATTTGTAACCTCATTTCTTCTGAGTAAGACCATACCCCATATGTGGATGTGAAGTACTCTCCTGGCGCACTACAATGCTCAGAAGAGAAGGAGCGCCATTGGGCTTTTGGAGAGAAAATTTGTCCGGTATTGAAGGCCACGTGTGTTTACAAAGCCCCCATAGTGCCAGAACAATGCCCCCCCCCCCACATGCGACCCCATTTTGGAAACTAAACCCCTCATGTAATGTAATAAGGGGTACAGTGAGCAATTACACCCCACAGGTGTCTGACAGATTTTTGGAACAGTGGTCCGTGAAAAAGAATTTGCATAGCCCACTGTTCCAAAGATCTGTCAAATGCCAGTGCCCCCCTTATTAAATTCTGTGAGGTGTAGTTTCCAAAATGGGGTCATATGTGGGGGGTTCCCTGTGCTGGCACCACAGGGGGCTTTGTAAACGCACATGGCCCCTGACTTTCATTCCAAACAAATTCTCTTTCCAAAAGTTCAGTGGTGCTCCTCCTCTTCTGAGCATTGTAGTGCGCCAGCAGAGCACTTGATGTCCACACGTGAGGTATTTCCATACTCAGAAAAAATGGGGTGACAAATTTTGGGGGTAATTTTCTCCTATTACCCCCTGTAAAAATGTAAAATTTGGGGGAAAAAACTGCATTTTAGTGAAAAAAAATTATTATTTTTTCATTTACACATCCAACTATCACAAAAAGTCGGCAAACACCTGTGAGGTGTTAAGGCTCACTGTACGCCTTGTTACATTCCTTGAGGTGCGTAGTTTCCAAAATAGTATGCCATGCATTTTTTTTTGCTGTTATGGCACCATAGGGGCGACATGCCCCCAAAAAATCATTTCAGCAAAATTTGCTTTCCAAAAGCCAAATATGACTCCTTCTCTTGTGAGCATTGTAATTCGCCCACAGATCATTTTATGTCCTAACATGGGGTATTTCCATACTCAGAAGAGATGGGGTTACAAATTTTGGGGGGCATTTTCTCCCATTACCCTTTGTAAAAATGGTAAATTGGGGAAAAAACCTGCACTTTAGGGAAAACATATTTTTTTCATTTACACATCTGACTTTAATGAAAAGTCGTCAAACACCTGTGGGGCTCACTGGACCCCTTGTTACTTGCCTTGAGGGGTGTCGTTTCCAAAATGGTATGCCATGTGGGTTTTTCTGCTGTTCTGGCACCATAGGGGCTTCCTAAATATGACATGCCCCCCAAAAACCATTTCAGAAAAACTCACTCTCCAAAATCCCTTTGTCGCTCCTTCCCTTCTGAGCCCTTTACTGCGCCCACCAAACACTTGACATACACATGAGGTATTTCCTTACTCTAGAGAAATTGGGTTACACATTTTGAGAGGATTTTCTCCGTTTACCCCTTGTAAAAATTCAAAAACTGGGTTTCCAAGAACATGCGAGTATAAAACAATGAAGAATTTGAATTTTCTACTTCACTTTGCTTCTATTCCTATGAAACACCTAAAGGGTTAACACACGTACTGAATGTCATTTTGAATACTTTGAGGGGTGCAGTTTTTATAATGGGGTAATTTGTGGGGTATTTCTAATATGAAGGCCCTTGAAATCCACTTCAAACCTGAACTGGTCCATGAAAAATTCTAATTTTGAAAATTTTGTGAAAAATTGGAAAATTGCTGCTGAACTTTGAAGCCCTCTCATGTCTTCCAAAAGTAAAAACATGTCAACTTTATGATGCAAACATAAAGTAGACATATTGTATATGTGAATCAATATACAATTTGGAATGTCTAGTTTCCTTACAAGCAGAGAGCTTCAAAGTTAGAAAAATGGTAATTTTTCAATTTTCACCAAAAATTTTGGAATTTTTCACCAAGAAATTATGTAAGTTTCGACGAAAATTTACCACTGACATAAAGTAGAATATGTCACGAAAAAACAATCTCGGAATCAGAATGCAAGGTAAAAGCATCCCAGAGTTATTAATGCTTAAAGTGACAGTGAAAATTGGCCTGGTCCTTAAAGGGTTAATTGCTCCACAAAAGACAACCCCAAAAAATCTGTGGCTTGTTTATATATTATATATATATATATATATATATATATATATATACATATATATATATATATATATATATATATATATATATATATATATAGTTTAGAGCATATCTAAGATTTACTAAGATTTACTAAGTGCAGTGTTTTCATATTCTGCTCTTACACAAAGCTCCAACCATTCTCACTGTGCTGGATTTACTAAGTGGCACATGCTTCTCAATGAATCCCACAGATCTGTGGCTGCCTATGTGCCCTGTAAAGACATCTGAACCAGCTTTGAGCTGTCCTAAATTTCGGAGACATTTGCGGTCGCTACTCTCTTGCTTTAGTTATATTTCTAACATGCCATCAAATGTTACAGTCAACAAAGACCTAGCAACCAAGACCTAGCCAGCCGAGGTATGTGATGGGTTTTATCTCAAGCACACCGGATAAAACTTATGAAGCCCTTGATGCTGAAGACCTGATTTACATACATATACTCCTATGAAAGATTTTGTAAAAGGGGCTGAATCAGTCTGATCTTGTAGCAGCCATTAAAAGTGAGAACATTTTTTATATTATTTTGTTTGTTTGATTGTTTTGTTTTTACAAACAGTTTTACAATGTTGCTAATGAATCTAATTTGCATTCAGACAATATATTAAATAATTTTGATTGCAACTGCAACTTATATTTTAAGTCATTTTTCTATTTTAACAATCTGAACAATTGTGTCAGGTCCAGTACATAAAATATAAATTAAAATCTGTTGTAATGCAACATTTCAGGAAAACAGCTGGAGAGTGTGTGTGTGTGTGCACGAGAATACTTTTGCAACACATATGGCATATACATAAAGAACAACTTGTCCTACAAAACACAAAAATTCATACAGTGGCTGTAAGAGTTAACTGCCATAATGCAAAAAGAAAAAAAAAATCTTAAAACAAAAATTAACATCCTCAAGGCCAATATTGTCCTGTGTAATAGAACCGGTAGTTATCAACTTTTTTTATAATTTTTTTTTTTATATTCAAATTTTTATTAATATTGAAACAAGAAAAAGACAAACAATAACAGTCAAGAATTGGGAGCATGTGACAAATGATGGCAGGTAAAAGGGGATAACTAGTGCATATAACACTATTATCCAACAATTGCCAAAACAAAAGCGAGTAACAAACGGAAAATTACACTTAACTCAAAAATGGCCAACCGGAACATAGCACTGCAATCTCAGGAATTTTTATGCAAATAACATGAATGATATGATCTATTAGTTTTCACTTGCTAAAAAAGCATTGTCCATTGGCCACACATCTCCCCATGTTGTAGGAAATGTGCAGCCGATGTAGGATGGAAGCAAGATGGATGAGCCTTGTGATAGGATTTTTTCATGAGTGCCGATCTATAGGATCGGTATTTGTGTACAGCAAGTGTCGGGCCAAGTAACATGGAGCATTTATCAGCTGAACGAACTTTCGTACAAATGTTTCTTCCCAATTATTGTTCTACATAAAGGGTTCTGCGGATAAGGCTAGCTCTGGTGGGCCTGCATGACCCTATCTTCATTTCTTTGAACAGTGTTACAGCTTTCAAACCAGTTACTGTTGTTTGCTTATTTGTGTAGCTTTCAGTTCCCTCTCCATTAGTACCTTTGAGTTGTTTATGGAGACAGTAGAATACTGGAAATAAACAAGTAATGTTTGTTTCTGTTATAAAATAGTTTTACGATCAATGCAAAGCGAGTGGCAAAATTTACAAGTATATCCAGTGGACATGTGTTATAAGGAGAGTAGATCAGTCAGCTGGAATGAATTGTACTGTGCAAGTGATGGATGTGGGCTGATGAGATGTATGGAGATGTGATGGAGACACTTTTACAGCACAAGCCCAATCAACCACATAAATAAATACAGTCCTAGGGTTTTTTGGCAATATACCATTTGCCCAGAGAAAAAAATGCTGTAAAGATTTATGACTTTGCATTTTCCATCTGATAAACCTATCACCCTTATCACTTTACACCACAGATTGCCACAGTCCAGACCTTAGGATTCCATTTAATCACTTCTGTAAAGGCTGCTTTGGCACATTTTCTACATCCTGAGCTATTTCAGGGATAAATTGAATATCTGAAAACCTAATTATTGAAACATGTGAGGATGTGAGATGTTCAACTCAGCAAAACAAAAAGTTCATTAGGATTTGGGATTTAGTGAAACCGATTTTACAAGGAATGAGGAACACATACTGTACATAGAATGTAAATTTGGTGCAGGGGAGGCCATGCCTCCATTGTGCCATGCTGTGTCCCTGCACTACCTAAATGTATACATTTTGTGCTTTACAAATTACAGATACAACATTTAATTAATAAACACAGATGTAGCAGAGATACATTTCCTTTATACTGTTTTCTTTAGTGTGATATCCTGCTGATTCAGACCTGCAGTCTCATGGAAAATATGGATGCAATGATTTTAGGTTTAATTCACTCGGGGCTCAAGTTCTGCAGGAACGCATGGGAATGGAGTTCCTGCACTCTCTCCACAGCAGAAACACCAATCCCATTAGCAGGAGTCCTGCAGGACCAACCCTTGAGTGAAAATCTTGGGTAAATTCCCACATATTTTCCCCAGAACTTAACCCCTGAATACACTACTATATAATATCTATTCTATTCTGTCTTTAAGGAATGGACACAGTGAAGGACCACCATGTAGAAAAAGTGTATGCTCTTCTAGCATTATAAAGCGATAATGAGGGATAATGCTTTGGACCCCCCACATATATGGTATTCTAAAGATAAGCCATCAAATTTAAAGTCCTGGAAATCCTCTATAAAGGGGTACTCCAGTGGAGGACACATTTGTAAATGACTTCTTTTTAAAAACTGGAAAACGTATTTTTAATCAACTGGTGCCAGAAAGTTAAACAGATTTGTAAATTACTTCTATTTAAAAATCTTAATCCTTGCAGTACTTATCAGCTGCTGTATGTTCCACAGTAAATTATTTTCTTTTTGAATTTCTTTTCTGTCTGACCACAGTGTTCTCTGCTGACACCTCTGTCCATTTTTGGAACTGTCCAGAGTAGGAGCAAGTCTCCATAGCAAACCAATCTTGCTTTGGACAGTTCCTGACATGGACAGAGGTGTCAGCAGAGATCACTGTGGTCAGACAGAAAAGAAATTCAAAAAGAAAGTAATTTCCTGTGGAGCATACAGCAGCTGATAAGTACTGGAAGGATTAAGATTTTTAAATAGAAGTAATTTACAAATCTAACTTTTTGACACCAGTTGATTAAAATAATAATAAAACTTTTTCCAGCGGAGTACCCCATTAATCCTTCCAGTACTTATCAGCTACTGTATGCTCCAGAGGAATTTGAGCATTTATTTTCTGTCTGACCACAGTGCTGTCTGCTGACATATCTGTCCATGTCAGGAATTGTCCACAGCAGGAACAAATCCCCATAGCAAATCTCTCCTGCTCTGGACAGTTTCTGACATGGACAGAGGTGTTATCAGAGAGCACTGTGCTCAGACAGAAAAGAACTATACAACTTCGTCTGCAGCATACAGCAGCTGATATGTACTGGAAGGATTAAAATTTTTCAGCAGTAATAATTTACAAATCTGTTAAATTTTTGGCACCAGTTGACCTTAAAAAATGTCTTTTCCACCGGAGTACCCCTTTAAGGTGACAATGACTCCCATTATCTACTGGGATCCTATGCAGTATCCAATATTGCACACATCTAACATTTATTTTGTCTATCTATTTATCTAAAAACCCAGTTTATAAGCAACACTCAACCACTGGAACCTCTTATTTCTTTCTCTAAATATTTGGTAAAAAGCATAAACATTATTACATGATAGTTTTAGTTACATTAATTTCCCATTGGCTATTGGCACACATTTTTTAAAAATATTTTTGGAAAGACGAAGGCAAAAATTTCACTTTCACATTTATCATACCATATTTTGTTTAAGTTCCCTAGTTATCATATCATATTTAATGAAAGCATGGTTTTACTTCCCGATAGGAAAAAGATCAGCAGAAGAAAATATTAGATTTGTGTATATCAGCAATATTCTACTGTAATTTCGTGGTTTCTCATACGACAGCGGAGACTGATGGGCCATTAACCCCTTAAGGACTCAGCCCATTTTGGCCTTAAGGACTCAGACAATTAAATTTTTACGTTTTCATTTTTTCCTCCTCGCCTTCTAAAAATCATAACTCTTTTATATTTTCATCCACAGACTAGTATGAGGACTTGTTTTTTGCGCAACCAGTTGTTCTTTGTAATGACATAACTCATTATATCATAAAATGTATGGCGCAACCAAAAAACACTATTTTTGTGGGGAAATTAAAAAGAAAAACGCAATTTTGCTAATTTTGGAAGGTTTCGTTTTCACGTCGTAGAATTTATGGTAAAAATGAAATGTGTTCTTTATTCTGAGGGTCAATATGATTAAAATGATACCCATTATTACATACTTTTCTATTATTGTTGCGCTTAAAAAAAAATCACAAACGTAACCAAATTAGTACGTTTATAATCCCTTTATTTTGATGACCTATAACTTTTTTTTTTTTCGGTATAAGCGGCGGTATGAGGGCTCATTTTTTGCGCCATGATCTGTACTTTTTTTTGATACCACATTTGCATATAAAAAACTTTTAATACATTTTCTATAATTTTTTTTTAAATAAAATGTATTAAAAAAAAGTAGCAATTTTTGACTTTTTTTCGTTCACGCCGTTCACCGTACGGGATCATTAACATTTTATTTTAATAGTTCGGACATTTCCACACGTGGCGATACCAAATATGTCTATAAAATTTATTTTTTACGCTTTTTGGGGGTAAAATAGAAAAAAACTGACATTTTACTTTTTTATTGGGGGAGGGGATTTTTCACTTTTTTTTAACCTTTTGTTCTACACTTGAATAGTCCCCATAGGGGACTATTCATAGCAATACCATGATTGCTAATACTGATCTGTTCTATGTATAGGACATAGAACAGATCAGTGTTTTCGGTGATCTTCTGTTCTGGTCTGCTCGATCTCAGATCAGAGCAGAAGACACCGGAAGCCGGAAGGAGGAAGGTGAGGGGACCTCCGTGCGGCGTTCTGAATGATCGGATCCCCGCAGCAGCGCTGCGGGCGATCCGATCATTCATTGAAATCGCGCACTGCCGCAAATCCCGGCACCTGAGGGGTTAATGGCGGGCGCCCGCGAGATCGCGGGCGTCGGCCATTGCCGGCAGGTCCCTGGCTGCGATCAGCAGCCGGGATCAGCCACGCATGACACGGGCATCGCTCTGATGCCCGCGGTTATGCACAGGACGTAAATGTATATCCTGGTGCGTTAAGTACCACCGCACCAGGACGTACATTTACGTCCTGCGTCCTTAAGGGGTTAAGGGGGTTATCTAGGAAAAAACTTTTTTTTTATATATCAACTGGATCCAGAAAGTTAAACAGATTTGTAAATTACTTCTATTAAAAAATCCTTTCAGTACTTATGAGCTTCTGAAGTTTAGGTTGTTCTTTTCTGTCTAAGTAATCTCTGATGACACGTGTCTCGGGAACCGCCCAGTTTAGAAGAGGTTTGCTATGGGAATTTGCTTCTAAACTGGGCGTTTCCTGAGACACGTGTCATCAGAGAGCACTTAGACAGAAAAGAATAACCTTAACTTCAGAAGCTCATAAGTACTGAAAGGATTAAGGTTTTTTAATAGAAGTAATTTACAAATCTGTTTAACTTTCTGGAACCAGTTGATATATATATATAAAAAAGTTTTTTTTCCTGGAATACCCCTTTAACCACTAATCCCTCTAGATCAGTGGTATCAAACTGTGGCCCTCCAGATGTTGCAAAACTTCAACTCCCAGCATGCCCGGACAGCCGCTGGCTGTCCGGGCATGCTGGGAGTTGAAGTTTTGCAACATCTGGAGGACCACAGTTTGAGACCACTGATCTAGATGATCTCTAGGACTTTTCTTCAATCATTATACCAACATTGCCAATATGTAAACTTTAATACATTATGTAAGAAGAATATGTGTTTTTACTTGACAGATCACAAAGTAGTTGATATAGTTGGATAGCAGTGGTTCAGCGGTTAAAGTTTTTTTATTTTTTATTTTTATTAAATCAACTGGTGCCAGAAAGTTAAACAGATTTGTAAATTAGCTTCAAATTCTGTGCCTTAGAAAAAATTACACCTAGTAAAAGAGGTGATGATAACATCAGACACCTCCATAACAGGGAGGCTTTGTGGATCTACTTGTTTAATAGTAAATTTCCTTATGGTCTGAATAATAGGACTGATCTGATTCTTCACTATTAAACCTTGTGGATGATGCAGAGAATTTTTTTCGCATCCTCCATGCGCTAAAATATAATACTTTTCTTTATATGGCTTTTTCCAGTTTTCATATATTTAGTTTACCCCTTATGCATTGTCTTATTTATAATGTTTTTTTTCTACTATTTGCAAATATTTCTCATTTTTATATATGTTTGTTTTAATACGCATTGGACAATAAAGCTTTTTGTTCTAAGTGATCAGTTTCCGGTGTTCCCTCCCCTTGTGGGAGGTGAACACCTGAGCTACCTCAGTATAAAAGAATGTGTTGAAGTGATCACATGTATGCCATGACTAAGGGCCTATTGGCCTGAAACGCGTCGGCATTGAGGACTTCCAGCTATGCCGTTTTGCACTTTTGTCCTTGTGTCACATTTTTTGCCTGCCATGGAATTTTAATATGGATATAAATAAAAGGATATTTTATTCAGTGCTGTCTCCACCCTTCTTCTGAACCAGATTTGTAAATTACTTCTATTAAAAAATCTTAATCCTTCCAGTACTTATCAGATGCTGTGAAAGGTAAACAGATTTGTAGATTGCTTCCATTAAAAAATCTTAATCCTTCCAGTACTTATCAGCTGCTGTGTGAAACACAGGAAGTTTTTTTCTTTTTGAATTTCTTTTCTGTCTGACCACAGTGCTCTCTGCTGACACCTCTGTCTATGTCAGGAACTGTCTAGAGCAGGATAGATTTGCTATTGGAATTCACTTCTGCTCTGGACAGTTCCTGACAAGGACAGAGGTGTCAACAAAGAGCACTGTGGTCAGACAGAAAATAAACTCAAAAAGAAAAGAACTTCCTCTGTAGTATACAGCAGCTTAAGATTTTTAAATAGAAGTAATTTACAAATCTGTTTAACTTTCTGCCACCAGTTGGTCTTAAAAAAAACTGTTTTCCACAAGAGCACCCCTTTAAATGGAGTTAGGACAAGCTTGGCCCATATGCTCTGTGGGGAATATCTGTTTTGTTTTTTCCTTATTGCATCTATTATAACTATTTTGTAGTAATTCTTCATACGACTCCTATGTTGATGACAATCCAGAAATAGTAAGATGATAGTAATAATGATAATAATAATAATATAAATCATCATCCTCAAATATGGGTAGCCTACACATACCTCTAAATCCCACTTATAGGTTTTATAGGTTGATGTCCTCAATGAATTTACTGCCATACAAGATTTAATTTCAACTGCTAAAATACATTGACATATAAATCTATTTATATGTCTTGTTATTGACAATGTTATTGAAATGTAAAGTGGGTAAAGGAAAATTGATGTATCAGGCTTCAAAGTGGATGCCACATTTTCTTCTTTATCATTGTATAATGGATTATATTTACAATATTGACATGTCATAGTGCATTTATATATAGTGTATGGTAAATGGCAGAAAGTACAAAAATAAATAAATGCATCACTTTATTGCATGGCTTTAAACTGTAAACATTATTTTTAAACAAAAAAATGCAAACAGAATTTGAAAGTGACATACAATACAAAACCATTGCTTGTTTACTGCTCAACATCCCCAGAAGCCCAAAAGTCTGTCTGCCCCTAGAGAATTGGTTAGCTACAGTGGGGCAAAAAAGTATTTAGTCAGCCACCAATTGTGCAAGTTCTCCCTCTTAAAAAGATGAGAGTGGCCTGTAATTTTCATCATAGGTATACCTCAACTATGAGAGACATAATGAGAAAAAAAATCCATAAAATCACATTGTCTGATTTTTAAAGAATTTGTTTGCAAATTATGGTGGAAAATAAGTATATGGGCAACAACAAAAGTTAATCTCAATACTTTGTTATATACCCTTTGTTGGCAATGACAGAGGTGAAAGTTTTCTGTAAGTCTTCACAAGGTTTTCTCACACTGTTGCTGGTATTTTGGCCCATTCCTCAATACAGATCTCCTCTAGAGCAGTGATGTTTTGGGGCTGTCGCTGGGCAACATGGACTTTCAACTCCCTCCAAAGGTTTTCTATGGGGTTGAGATCTGGAGACTGGCTAGGTCACTCCAGGACCTTGAAATGCTTCTTATGAAGCCACTCCTTCATTGCCCGGGCCTTGTGTTTGGGATGATTGTCTTGCTGAAAGAACCAGCCACGTTTCATCTTCAATGCCCTTGCTGATGGAAGGAAGTTTTCACTCAAAATCTCTCAAACCACGGCCCCATTTATTCTTTTCTTTACATGGATCAGTCGTCCTTGTCCCTTAGCAGAAAAACAACCCCAAAGCATGATGTTTCCCCCCCATGCTTCACAGTAGGTATGGTGTTCTTTGGATGCAACTCAGCATTCATTCTCCCCCAAAACACAACGAGTTGTGTTTTTAACAAAAAGTTCTACTTTGGTTTCATCTGACCATATGACATTCTCCCAATCCTCTTCTGGATCATCCAAATGCTCTCTAACAAACTTCAGAGAGGCCCGGACATGTACTGGCTTAAGCAGGGGGACATGATTGGCACTGCATGATTTGAGTCCCTGGCGGTATAGTGTGTTACTGATGGTAGCCTTTGTTACTTTGGTCCCAGCTCTCTGCAGGTCATTCACTAGGTTCCCTCTGTGTGGTTCTGGGATTTTTGCTCATCATTCTTGTGATAATTTTGACACCATGGGGTGAGATCTTGTGTGGAGCACGAGATCGAGGGAGATTATCAGTGGCCTTGTATGTCTTCCATTTTCTAATAATTGCTCCCACAGTTGATTTCTACACACCAAGCTGCTTGCCTATTGCAGATTCAGTCTTCCCAGCCTGGTGCAGGTCTACAATTTTGTTTCTGGTGTCATTCGACAGCTCGGCCATAGTGGAGATTTGAGTGTGACTGTTTGAGGTTGTGGACAGGTGTCTTTTATACTGATAACAAGTTCAAACAGGTGCCATTAATACAGGTAACGAGTGGAGGACAAAGGAGACTCTTAAAGGGGTACTCCGCTGCTCAGCATTTGGAACAAACTGTTCCAAACACTGGAGCCAGCACCTGGAGCTCGTGATGTCATATCCCCGCCTCCTGATGACATCACGCCCCTCAATGCAAGTCTATGGAAGGGGGCGGTGCAGACTTAGAGTAGAAAGTATAAGATGCATCAGATTTTTAAACAGCCTTCGCTACAAATGAAAACCTGATGCTATCTTAGACTGCTTATTGTAATTAAGGCAGTATTTATAAATCTCCCCCAATAACTCTGTAATACGGTATGGATGGAACTAGACATAATTTAATTTGTAATCTGAAAGAAGAAAACCCTAATATGGCCCTGTGCTTGAGGCCTTAGAGATACTTTTCCCATACACATATATTCCATTTTATATTGTTATATGTATATTTGTGAACAGTGAAAGTAAATCAGAGGTAAGTCTAAACTTCAAATTAAAAGAAGCCTAATCCAGAGAATATGCATATTTTATTATGTTTTTTTGACAGTATGTACACTTTATACTTTCTCACAATAAACACAAATTTTAATTTAATTAAAAAATATCACAGATATTATTGTATGTTTGCATGATTTTCATTATCATTGCTAATAATTATCACTATTATTTGTTAAGGCTTTATTTTTTGTAGATTTTTGCTAAAATGGAAATGCACTAGTTAAATGAGTTTCTAAATTCAGTAGTTTGTTAAATGAAAACATACGTTCAAATATTGTTTTGTATTTTTTATATCATATGGTGCAGTGCAAAAAAAGACCTATCCATATTGTTTGATCAAATAAGACCATTAATTGTGACAAAAACTACTTAGTGTGTCACATGACATTGGCAGCAAGCCGGAACAAGGAGACGAGCAAACAAATGTCAACCTTCAGGAAAAGGTGAGGGAACAAAAATAACAAATAATCCTTCCTAACATTTCACCCATAATATGTGATGACAAATTGATGCATATTGTTAGGATTCTTATACCAAAGTAAAGGAAAGAAAGACTTCTATGAATTGTAATAGTTCAGAAGAGAGAATAACACATTTTATATGCATCAAAAGCAGCAAAGCATTTATGTAACAAGATGTAAATACATTAGAACTGTTAAGAGTTTTTTGTGGTCAGTGTTGTTTCTTGTGGATTAACCAGGGTTCTAATCAGACATACCTCCATTATCAGTTCCCAGGTTTGCTTCCTATTTCATAATGCACCGATAAAGGGAAGACAGCATGATTTATGGGTTTACAAAAGAATATGAATATATTTGGGGTCATGGAGCCAACAGAGGTGCTGCTGCAGCCATATATCTATTGTAGGGTGACCACCACATACAAGGCATATAAATAGAATTCATAACAACATAAGGAATATTTGGGGAAGGGGTTTGGGGAGAGGAGGTACTTAATTATTGTCCATCTTTCAACCTTACACTAAACATAAAAACTATTGCATATGCAGTATATGTATCATGGAATTGATTATTTTGAAGGCTATGAAAGACATAGACTCTCAGCACCAGAGTATGGGTGTGTGGGAGGTCGCTAGGAGATGATGAGCGTGGATATCCGTGGGTGGAATTGATTATTTTAGTACCTGAAATTATATCATTTTCTAATATTATTTAATACTAGCAGAGTACTCAGTGCTGCACAGTCTTCCTACCTAACCCTTCTCGGGTAGAAGAAAGGAAAAAACAGTGACAAGCCACTGTTCATTGAGAAAGAGGCGGATGCCTCGAAACACGTGTGATTTGGCAAAATAAAGAAGTTTTATCCTGAATGGATGCTTGATTCATTCTGCGGCACGCGCCTGAACACCCGTTTTTTTTCTTTCTTCTCCCCGATGCTCAAGACCAGCTGGGTGAACCCAAGCCTCATTCCCGGGAGGCAGCTCTGCTACATACATCTGTAAAGCGCTTCATGGTGGTTGTGTCTGGCACACAACCCCGTAAGGTGAGCACACATCAATCGGATGC
Source organism: Hyla sarda (assembly GCF_029499605.1). NCBI lineage: Eukaryota > Metazoa > Chordata > Amphibia > Anura > Hylidae > Hyla > Hyla sarda. The sequence continues at coordinate 152,188,773 of NC_079192.1, forward strand.
AACCCTATGTGATTAGCTCTACACCTTTATACACCCACTACCCTTAGAGGAAGCTCTGCTCTATCTTTTCTTGCATTCGGACATACCTAACCCTTCTGAAAGAGGAAAAGGAACAATTATGATTTTGTCATTTTGTCCCAGCCTCATATCCCGTCCTCATATCCTGTCATTATATCCCATTCTCCTATCCCGTCGTCATATCCCATCCTCACATCCTGACCTCATATCCTTTCGTAATATTCCCACCTTATATCCTATCCTCATATCCCGTCCTCATTTACTGTTCTCATATTTCATCCTTATATCCCATCCTTTTAGGCCATACTCATATCCCGTCTTTCTACCTAAAACCTGTGGGAGGGGGTAAGAAACAATGACACTCTTCTTCTTGTATTCAGTTTTACAGAAATGGCCATAAATGTTGGCACTGAAATTTTTCAAGAAAATGAAGTATTTCTCACAGAAAAGGATTGCAGTAACACGTGTTTTGCTATTCACATGTTTATTCCCTTTGTGTGAATTGGAACTAAACCAAAAAAGGAGGAAAAAAAGCTAATTGGACATAATGTCGCATTAAACGGCAAAATTTGGCTGGACAAACTTAATATTTGGTTGCACACCCTTTGGAACAAATAACTGAAATCAGTCGCTTCCTATAATCATCAATAAGCTTCTTACACCTCTCAGCCGGAATGTTGGATCACTCTTCCTTTGTAAACTGCTCCAGGTCTCTCTTATTGGAAGGGCACCTTTTCCCAACAGCAATTTTAAGATGTCTCCACAGGTGTTCAATGGGATTTAGATCTTGACTCATTGCAGGCCACTTCAGAACTCTAAAAAAAACACAACTTATGGTATGGATAGTAGGTACCAAAACCTTACAACGATATAGAACTCTTGGTGATAAGAATTGAGTTTCAAGCACCACTTAGTTTAAACACCATTCGAGTTAGGTTAAAACATAGCTTTTACTGATATTAGTAAAAAATAATAATAAGGGGTACACACATGAATTGGGGGCATAAGGAAAAAAGGGGTACAGGTGAAACCCTATTCTTAACGTCCCTAATCAATTCTACTCCTAATATAAGTGTGGAAATAGAAAAAGAACAATATAAAGGGGGTAGTACAATACAATCTTAAAATTGTGGTAAGTCTCTTTTACCTACGCGTTTCGCCCTCCTTAATGAAGGGGGGACTCATCAGGGATAAGAGAACCACATAACACAAATGATATAGATGGGTGTACCTAATAAGACATATACAATAAAGTAATCAATAGTATGATAAAGAGTGACAGAAATTAGCAGGCGTCTCAGAGAGGAAGTCTGTGTCAGTCTTAGTCAGAGATCTGTCTTTGAAGATATGGTCAAATTGACATAATAGATGATGCAGATATAACGAACATATATATCCAATAAGTGATAATGATACACATCCACTATAGAAATTGATGGCTTCAGAGGGTATTACACAAATAATAGCCTGTATTGTGCATATAAAAGGTAACAGCCGCACTGTTGATAAAAATAAAGAGAGAGAGAAAATTTCACTTAGAGATAAATGTTCATAGGTTGAAATTAATGATATTACTCATAGAACGTTTAGAGGGCTTACCCAAAATTGGATATTGCACAGCAGGCTGCCAAATATATAATTCAAATAACCACATACATGACCACAGATTCCTACAGATAACAATAATAGAAAGAATTACAGATAGACCCCCATTAGATGTAAAGGGAACACTGTGTTTAACAAGAATTTATGTATGGCTCACCTGGATAGTAGGCCAGAATGCAGTTAAATATGTGGCACATCCAGTGGAAAACAGATGTAGATTAGTCTAGGGCTCTAGATCAAAACAAGATCACGGCATAACCATAGTATAAAATGAGCTTTTATAAAAAATAAGCCAATTAAATACAAACAAGTAGCAATTCAAAAGAAAATCCTACCTGAGATATTTATGGTAGGAAAAAATACACCTGATGCTGGTGGTAGAATTGTGCCCTATGGCGGTGTGGTATCCCGCACTATAAAGTAAAATCCAGCATGGATTTAATAAGACATGAATACTGGCAAAAAGATATACCAAGGAAAAAATATATATTTGCAAACCTGATAGTGATGCCGTGTAGAGGATCTGGATGTGCCACGAGGACGCCGCATACTGTCTTGGTAGGCGCTCAGGTTTAAATACCCTGCCCGGATATTGGTAGGCAGTGTTATTTCCGGTCTTAAGGAACGCATGCTGCGTTCCACATACACGCAAAAAGGCGCAGGTGGCTAGACCGGAAATAGGCGCAAGTTGCCGAACCGGAAGTTGACGAATATCGTCACTTCCGGGGCCGTGGAGCGCAATATGCGTTCCACAGCCGGAAAATGTACTTCCGATACGTAATGTTTGGAACGCAAAGCGTTCCACATTGACAGATAGAATATCCCAAATAGAGAAGTACATCAAATCGTTCTGTATGGATGTAGAAAGTTGTTGGCTTAGATGGAGACATACTAGGCATACTGTATGTATGCGATATACACAGTCAGGGGGAAAAAAAAGAGTATAAAAAGAAACAAATTAATAGACAATAAGTCAAATAGAATAAGCCAAAAAGAGCCTGCATTACTGTCAGATGAACCAGATATGTTAGGGCGAGGAAGTTTTTCCGATACATGTCACGATAGACCTGGAGTAAGTGAAATAAGGCTGTTCAAATTAATGAAGTAAATGATAGACAATCATTGAGTCCAGAAGGTGTAATCGTATGGAGGCGATAGATCCATCTGGCCTCCGTTTGTAAAAGTAATTTGTCCACGTCACCTCCTCTAGTATCTAGTTTAACAGTTTCTATCATCTGAAATCGAATTTGAAGGGGGGCACTGGCATGAAACCTGTGCATATGATTCGCCAAGGTTTTGTCGCGTTTATTTTTAATATCCCCCACATGTTCAAGGATGCGCCTCCTGAATTCCCTATGTGTCTTACCCACATAGCCTTTAGGGCAATTGCATGTGGCTAGGTATACCACATTATTGGTCTTACAGTTAGCGTAATGGAAGTTTTTAAAGGTCTTATTGTCCGTATATCGATTGAAGGTTTTTGTTACCTTCACAAAGTTGCATGCCTTGCAGGACCCACATTTGTAGGTACCTACAGTTTTTACATCTAGCCAACATCCCATTTTTTGTGGTGTGGTCAGATGACTATGTACTAGAATGTCCCCGATGTTTTTGGATCTCCTGTAGGTAATAGAGGCATGATCTTCTACCAGTGAGCCCACAAGTGTGTCAGATTTTAATATTGGCCAGTATTTTTTGATGACCTGGCTAATTTCACCTGCTGCTGCATCAAAGGTTGCAATAATACGAGAATGATTTTCTATCGATGTAGCGTGTTCTCTTGGTTGTAGCAACTGCGTCCTCATCTGTTTAGCATTAACATAAGCTTCTTTCAATACCTTATCCGGGTAGCCCCTCTCCAGCGCTTTGTTGCCATTCATTTCTGTGTGCATTTTGACGTATGTTTGGGGTGATTGTCCTGCTTGAAGGCCCAAGATCTCAGATGCAAACCCAGCTTTCTGACACTTGGCTGTACAATGCGACCCAAAATCCGTTGGTAATCTTCAGATTTCATGATGCCTTCCACATATTTAAGGCACTCCGTGCCAGAGGCAGCAAAACAACCCCAACACATCATTGAACTTCCACCATATTTCACTGTAGGTACTGTGTTATTTTCTTTGTAGGCCTCATTCTGTTTTTGGTAAATAATAGAAAGATGTGCTTTACCAAAAAGCTCTATCTTGGTTTCATCTGTCCACAATACATTTTTCCACAACGATTTTGGCTTACTCAAGTTAATTTTGGCAAAATGTAGTCTTGCTTTTTTATGTCTCTGTGTCAGCAGTGGCATCCTCCTGGGTCTCCTGCCATAGTGTTTCATTTCATTTAATTGTCAACTGATAGTTGGTGCTGACACTGATGCTCCCTGAGTCTGCAGGACAGCTTGAATATCTTTGGAACTTGTTTGGGGCTGCTTATGCACCATCCGGACTATCCTGCGTTGACACCTTTCATCAATTTTTCTTTTCTGTCCATGCCCAGGGAGATTAGGTACAGTGCCATGGGTTGCAATCTTCTTGATAATGTTGCGCACTGTGGACAAAGGCAAGTCTAGATCTAGGTTCTCAAGTTCTCAGACAGTTCTCCTCTCTTTCTGTTGTCCATGCTTAGTGTGGCACACACAGACACACAATGCAAAGACTTAGTGAAATGATGTGCTTTCAGGTGGGATTTTTATATTGCCCACACCTGTTACTTGCCCCAGGTGAGTTTAACCCCTTAAGGACCATGGGCGTATAGGTACGCCCTTGCTCGCTGGTACTTAAGGACCAAAGGCGTACCTGTACGCCCATGGGAATTTCGGTCCCTGCCGCGTGCCGGGCAGGGACCAGACCAGGGTGACTGCTGATATCTATCAGCAGGCACCCCGTGCAAATTCCCAGGGGTTCCTGAGACCCCCCCATGTCGTCAATCACCGCAAATTGCCGGTGAATTCACACCAGCAATTTGCTGCGATTTCGGGTCATAGGGTCTACCAGCATGCACAATTCTACAACTTCCAGCATGCACGGTCTGTCAGTACATGCTGGGAGTTGCAGTTTTGAAACAGCTGGAGGTTTCCCCCCCCCATTAGAATGTACAGGGTACATTCACACAGGCGGGTTTACAGTGAGTTTCCTGCTTCAAGTTTGTGCAGCGCAAACTCCTAGTGGGAAACTCACCATAAACCCCATCCATGTGAATGTACCCTAAAAACACTACACTAACACATAATAAAGGATTATACACTACATATACACCCCCTTACACTGTCACCCCCCAATAAAAATGAAAACGTATCGTACGGCAGTGTTTCCAAAATGGAGCCTCCAGCCAGTGGCATAGATATAGAGGTCGCAGAGGTCGCCATGGTGACCGGGCCCCCTTGCCATATTTGCATGATGGCCACCTGTCGCCAACCTTACTAAGGGGTCAGTGCTGTTGCCAGACATTCCCGTCCGGCAGCAGCAGAGACCAGATAAAGGCAGGGCAAGGACAGCGCAGCGCATAATGCCCTTACTGTCCACCCCTGCCTTGCTCTGTTTTGTTAAATAAAAGTGTCCCTGGCAGCTCTGATCCCCACAGGGCCCCCTTCTCTGGTGGCGCTGAAGGGGTCCTCTCTCAGATCGGTCGCCCGGCCCAATGTAAAGTCAGCCGGGGTAGGGACACTGCCGCTTTAAGAGCAGCAGATGTCGCAAGTACTTACCTGATGTCACGGTCCCTGCCCCAGCTGCGCAGGAAGAGGAAGACATCCCGCCGCCACCTACAGCTGCTGCATCTTCTCCGCAAGGTGAGGAGGTGGATGGAGGGTCAGAGGTGAGAGTGGCTGTGCCAGCCGGGTGCGGCAGGGGGGGGGGGCGGGGGATAGGAGCATTTGCAGGTAACATGGAGGAGGACAGAGAAAGAGGGGGTTGGGGGTTGTAAAAGGAATATGGAGGAGGACAGAGAAAGAGGGGGTTGGGGGTTGTAAAAGGAATATGGAGGAGGACAGAGAAAGAGGGGGTGGGGGGGTTGTAAAAAGAATATGGAGGAGGACAGAGAAATGGGGGGTTGTAAAAGGAATATGGAGGAGGACAGAGAAAGAGGGGGTGGGGTGGGGGGTTGTAAAAGGAATATGGAGGACGACAGAGAAAGAGGGGGTGGGGGGTTGTAAAAGGAATATGGAGGAGGACAGAGAAAGAGGGGGTGGGGGGTTGTAAATGGAATATGGAGGAGGAAAGAGAAAGAGGGGGTGGGGGGTTGTAAAAGGAATATGGAGGAGTACAGAGAAAGAGGGGGTGGGGGGTTGTAAAAGGAATATGGAGGAGTACAGAGAAAGAGGGGGTGGGGGTGTAAAAGGAATATGGAGGAGGACAGAGGGGGGTTGGAAAAGGAGTATGGAGGAGGACAGGGGGATCTGAAAACTAAAGAGTCTGGAGGAGGACTTAGCGCTTGTCCACACTGCGGACATTCTGCTGGCATGCATGCTTGCAGCAGAGTCCTATTGTTTTCAATGGGATTCTGCTGCTCTGTGCATACTATGGAGTCACTGCAGCGGAATTCTGCTGACAGAAATTTGCCCAGAGAATGAACATATTTATTCTGCCAGATTGCGTTACTGTCTAAGAGACGTGCACATCCTGTGGTCCTAATGCTGATACTTTGGCGGTGCCTGCTGCAAGTGGACATTCTGCTGACTAAATGTCTGCAGTGCGGACAAGCCCTTAGGGGTCTAAAGGAGATAAAAGATGGGTCTGGGGGGACTTAGAGGGTCATTTTCAGGGTTATGATGTCTGGCAAGGTATATTTAGGGGGCACATTTTGTGATGGGAGGGCTATATTTAGAGAGCACAGTGTTGGACAGGGTTATAATAAGTTTTGTTGTCATACAAAGAAAGAGGATCTGCTGACAAAGTGAGGATCCACTAATTTCCTGACATCAGACTCGGCAGAGGAAGAAGAAGTCCTGGCTTCTGGACCAGATGAAGAAGAAAAGAAAAGTAAAGAGACAGAGAAGACGTCTCTTGTGAGTCAAATCATTGCTTAGTCTGTAGGTTTCCCATCATTGCTGTAGTCACTTGTAAGATTTGCAGATTTACTTGTCAAGCTATACCCCAATCTGCAGCTTTCCAGTTGTTACATAACTACAACTCCCATAATGTCTGAAGCTCTCCAGGCATGATGGGAGTTGTAGCTTTGCAACAGCTGGAAAGCCACTTGAACCATATTGGCTGCGGCGGGCTGGCCAGGATAGTGGTTTGGACGAAGAGACATGTCAGTTGACTTCTCAAGTGCAGGGCACACAACACACTAGAGGAGGAAGGGCAGTGGTTCCTGGATGGGGCTTGTGTGTGCCCTGCTCCTCCTCCTCTCCACTCATTTGATGTGGCAAGCAGGGCCGGACTGGGACCAAAAATAGGCTCAGGCATATTAAACTATGCAGCCCATGTCTTTTTGGTGGGGTCCCAGCAGTCAGAATCCCACCAAAATAAAATGGGCTGCATAGTCTAAAATCACCTTGGTTCAAGTGGCTTTCCAGCTGTTGCAAAGCTACAACTCCCATCATGCCTGGAGAGCTTCAGACATTATGGGAGTTGTAGTTTTGTAACAACTGGAAAGCTGCAGATTGGGGTATAGCTTGACAAATAAATCTGCAAATCTTACAAGTGACTACAGCAATGATGGGAAACCTACAGACTAAGCAATGATTTGAGGTTCCCTTTAAGGACACGGCATGCTGTAAATATACAGCGCTGCAGCATGTCACTTTGCGCTCAGTGCCGTGTATTTAAGGCTCGGTTATAAAGGGAGCGCAGGAGCTTTAAGGTTAGTAGGGGGCCCAGGGCAATTTTTTGCATTAGGGCCCTGTGGTTTCTAGCTATGCCCCTGCCTCCAGCTATTGCAAAACAACAGCTCCCAGCATTTCCGGACAGCCACTGACTGTCCAGACATGCTGGGAATTTAGCAACAGCTGGAGGCACCCTGTTTGGGAATCACTGGCATAGAAAACCCCTATGTCCACCCCTATGCAATCCCTAATTTAGTCCTCCAATGCGCATTGCGCTCTCTCCCTTCGGAGTCCTGTCGTACTTGGGAGAAATTGCACTGCAAATTTTGGGGGGCTTTTTCTCCTTTTACCCCTTATGAAAAGGATAAGTTGGGATCTATACCAGCCTGTTAGTGTAAAAAAAAAAAAAAAAAAATTGTACACAACATGCTGGTGTTGCCCCATACTTTTTATTTTCACGAGCGGTAAAAGGAAAAAAAGACTTCCAAAATTTGCAACGCAATTTCTCCTGAGTACGGAAATACTCCAGATGTGGTCGTAAAATGCTCTGTGGATGCACAACAAGGCTCAGGAGTGAGAGCGGACCATGTACATTTGAGGCCTAAATTGGTGATTTGCACAGGGGTGGCTGACTTTACAGCGGTTCTGACATAAATGCAAAAAAATAAATACCCACATGTGACCCCATTTTGGAAAGTACACCACTCACGAAATGTGGCAAGGGCTATAGTGAGCCTTAACACCCCACAGGTGTTTAACGAACTTTCATTAAAGTTGGATGGGAAAATGAAAAATAAAAAATTCCACTAAAATGCTGGTGTTACCCTAAATTTTTCATTTTCACAAGGAAAAATAGGAAAAAAGCCCACCAAAATTTGTAACCCCATTTCTTCTGAGTAAGAATATACCCCATATGTGAATGTAAAGTGCTCTTCTGGCGCACTACAATGCTCAGAAGAGAAGGCGCACCATTGGGCTTTTGGAGAGAAAATTTGTCCAGAACTGAAGGCCACGTGTGATTACAAAGCTCCCATAGTGCCAGAACAATGGACCACCCAACATGTGACCCCATTTTGGAAACTACACCCCTCACATAATGTAAATAGGGGTACAGTGAGCATTTACACCCCACAGGTGTCTGACAGATTTTTGGAACAGTGGTCTGGGAAAATGAAAAATTAAAATTTTCATTTGCACAGCCCACTGTTCCAAAGATCTGTCAAATGTCAGTGGGGTGTAAATACTCACTGCACCCCTTCTGTGAAATTCTGTGAGGGGTGTAGTTTCCAAAATGGGGTCACATGTGTGGGGGGTCCACTGTTCTGGCACCACGGGGGGCTTAGTAAACGCACATGGCCCCTGACTTCCATTCCAAACAAATTCTCTCTCTAAAAGCTCAATGGTGCTCCTCCTCTGCATCCACATATGGGGTATTTCCATACTCAGAAGAAATTGTGTTACAAATTTTGGGTGTAATTTTCTCCTATTACTCCTTGCAAAATGTAATTTAAAAATTTACCACTAACATAATAATATTTCACAAAAAAAACAAAAACAATCACGGAATTTTTTCTTCTTCATTTACACATCCAACTTTAACAAAAAGTCGTTAAACACCTTTGAGGTGTTAAGGCTCACTGTACCCCTTGTTACGTTCCTTGAGGGGTGTAGTTTCCAAAATAGTATGCCATGTCGTTTCTTTTTTGCTGTTCTGGCACCATAGGGGCTTCCTAAATGCAACATGCCCCCCAAAAACCATTTCAGCAAAATTTGCTTTCCAAAAGCCAAATGTGACTCCTTCTCTTCTGAGCATTGTAGTGCGCCCACAGAGCATTTTATGTCCTAAAATGGAGAATTTCCATACTCAGAAGAGATGGGGTTACACATTATGGGGTGCATTTCCCCATTACCCTTTGTAGAAATTGTAAATTTGGGGGAAAAAAACTGCACTTTAGTGAAAAAAAACTAATTCTCATTTACAAATCTGCCTTTAACAAAAAGTTGTCAAACACCTGTGGGGTGTTAAGGCTTACTGGACCCCTTGTTACGTGCCTTGAGGGGTGTAGTTTCCAAAATGGTATGCCATGTGGGGGTGCTGTTCTGGCACCATAGGGGCTTCCTAAATGCGACATGCCCCCCAAAAACCATTTCAGCTAAATTCACTCTCCAAAATCCCATCCTTCCCTTCTGATCTCTCAATTGTGCCCGCAAAACACTTGACATACACATATGGGGTATTTCCTTAAGAGAGATATCGGGTTACAAATTTTGGGGGGCTTTTTCTCCTATTACCCTTTGTAAAAATTCAAAAACTGGGTCTTCAAGAACATGAGAGTGTAAATTTTTTTTTATTTTATACTTCACTTTGCTGATATTCCTGTGAAACACCTAAAGGGTTAACACACTTACTGAATTTCATTTTGAATACTTTGAGGGGTGCAGTTTTTATAATGGGGTCATTTGTGGGGTATTTTAAAATTAACTTCAAAACTGAACCGGTCCCTGTAAAATTCTGATTTAGAAAATGTTGTGAAAAGTTGGAAAATTGCTGCTGAACTTTATGATGTAAACATAAAGTAGACATATTGTATATCTGAATCTATATATAATTTATTTGGAATGTCTATTTTCCTTACAAGCAGAGAGCTTCAAAGTTGGAAAAATGCTAAATTTTCTATTTTTCATAAAATTTTGAATTTTTCCCCAAGAAATGATGCAGGTATCGACAAAAATTTACCACTAACATAAAATAGAATATGTCACAAAAAAAAATAATCTCGGAATCAGAATGAAAAGTAAAAGCATCCCAGAATTATTAATGCTTAAAGGGTACCTTTCATCATATAAACCTTTGATATATTTTAGATTAATGAATGTTGAATAACTTTCCAATAGCATGTTAATGAAAAATATGCTTCTTTCTATTGTATTTTTCCCGATCAGTCCTGTCAGCAAGCATTTCTGACTCATGCTGGAGTCCTAAACACTTAGAGCTGCCAGCCTGCTTTGTTCACAGCCAAACAGGCTGTGAACAAAGCAGGCTGGCAGCTCTGAGTGTTCTCCTTTGTGAACAAAGCAGTCTGGCAGCTCGTAGTGTTTAGGACTCCAGCATGAGTCTGAAATGCTTTCTGCCAGGACTGGTAGGGAGACCCCTAGTGGTCATTTCTTCAAAGTGGAGAATTAAATAGAAAGAAGCATATTTTTTAATAACATGCAATTGTAAAGTTATTCTGCATACATTAATCTATAATATATCAAAAGTCTTTTTGACGAGCGGTACCCTTTAAAGTGACAGTGGTCAGATGTGCAAAAAATGCTCTGGTCCTTAAGGTGAAAATGGGCTTGGTCCTTAAAGGGGTTCTCCGCTGCTTAGACATCTTATCCCCTATCCAAAGGATAGGGGATAAGATGCCTGATCGCGGGAGTCCTGCTGCTGGGGACCCCTGTGATCTAGCACGCGGCACCCCGTGTTCGCTCCGGGTCTGATTACTGTCGATCACGGGGACGGCGGCATGTGATGTCACGCCTCCGCCTCCGTGTGACCTCATGCTCCGCCCCTCAATGCAAGTCTATGGGAGGGGGCATGACAGCTATCACGCCCCCTCCCGTAGGCTTGCATTGAGGGGCGGAGCGTGATGTCACAAGGGGGCGGAGGCGTGACTTCACACGCCGTCGGCTCCGTGGTCGCCGGTAATCAGACCCGGAGCGACTGTTTACAAACGGGGTGCAGCGTGCAAGATCACAGGGGTCCCCAGCAGCGGGACTCCCGCGATCAGGCATCTAATCCCCTATCCTTTGGATAGGGGATAAGATGTCTAAGCACCGGAGTACCCCTTTAAGGGGTTAAAGGAGCATCACATGCTTGAAACAATCTTATTTTCCCCCAATTTTGAAAGGGTGCCAATAATTTTGCCCAGCCCCCTTTTGGAGTTCGGTGTGACATTATGTCCAATTTGATTTTTTCCCCACCCTTTTTTGGTTTAGCTCCAATACACACAAAGGGAATAAACATGTGTATAGCAAAACATGTGTTACTGAAATCCTTTTCTGGGAGAAATACTTAATTTTCTAGAAAAATTTCACGGCTGCCAAAATTTACGGCCATGACTGTAGATCCCATCCTTATTGCCTGTCCTCATATCCCAAACGCATATCCAGACCTCATATCCCATCCTCATATCCCTTCCTTATCTCATATCCTCATATCCCGACCTCATAGAATGTCCTCATATTCCAACTTCACATTCTGTCCTTATATCGCGACCTTATAACCCCACCTCATATTCAGTCCTAATATCCCATACTCATATCATGTACTATCCTGACTAATTCTTCCTACCTAAACTTTGTGGGAAAGTATAACGCTCCATGGGGTGTGAATCCTCTGTGTCACTTACGGAGTTCATTTTAGCCAGAATCCAGATGATGGAAACGGCCTCGGCTAGATGACGGATGGCAGAAGAAGATCAGGAACTCTGGAAGGAGAGGTCAATGCAGAAGGACCTGGCTGACACCAGATGGCGCTGGTGAGCACCAGGACTGGAAACTGGAACAGTTCAGGTGTTTTTAGCAAGAGCTGTAAGAGTGCAGGTGAAGTAGAAGTAATAGCTCCAACAGCAAGTAGAATGGTAAGGCAGTCTGAATCAATCTAGGAGAGGCAAAACAGGAACAGAGATAAAGCAGGAGCAAAGTCAGGAACAGGCTGAGGTCAATAAACTGGATACAGTAAGTCAGATAGCAGGTGCCTAGCTCAAGGTGGAAACACTAGAAGATCAGACTGGAAGTTCAGGGGCTCCTTATATAACAGGAACTAGAGTGTGATTGGAGAGAGGGCTGGATCATGGGCGTGCACGGATCTTCAGAGCAACTGACCCAGTGTGACCTCTGCTGAAGGCATCAGGAACAGCTGCAGATGTCATTAATCTTAGTCTGCAGCGAGCCGGATGAGTGGTGCGTGCTGCACGTCCCTGGACGATGGTGGATCGAGGTACAGGTCGGCGGAGCCAACCGCCGGCGTTACAGAGAGAAAAAGGATCAATAACCCTCTTATTCTTATATCTCGAGCTCATATCCTGTCTTCATATCCCATCCTCATGTCCCAACCTCATATCCCGACTTCATATTATGTCCTTATATCTCGAGATCATATCCTGTCCTCATATCCTCTCTGTATATCTCAACCTCATATCCCATCCTTATATCCCAACCTCATATGTCGTTCTTATATTTCATCCCTCGTACTGTAAATTTTTGCACCTGCCTGCCGGACAGTAGGATGTTTAAAAGTCCCAGGCAATCTCTGCAGCCTGAGAGTAAGGGGATCAAAGATGTATCAGTAGTCCTATACTTGTATGGGACCAAGTTTCATAGAAATACATGCAGCCAATTGGAAGTTAAAGGGGTACTCCGGTGGAAAACTTTTTTTTTTTAAATCAACTGGTGTCAGAAAGTTAAACAGATTTGTAAATGACTTCTTTTAAAAACTCTTAATCCTTCCATTACTTGTTAGCGTCTGTATACTACAGAGGAAATTCTTTTTGTTTTGGATGTCTTTTCTGTCACGACCACAGTGCTCCCTGCTAACACCTCTGTCCATGTCAGGAACTGTCCAGAGCAGGAGAAAATCCCCATAGCAAACATATGTTGCTCTGGACATTTCCTAAAATGGACAGAGGTGTCAGCAGAGAGCACTGTGGTCGTGACAGAAAAGACATCCCAAAAGAAAATAATTTTCTCTGTATTATACAGCCTCTAAAAAGAACTGGAAGGAATAAGATTTTTTAATAGAAGTAATTTACAAATCTGTTTAACTTTCTGGCATCAGTTTATTTAAAAAAAAAATAGATTTTCCAACGGAGAACCCCTTTAAAGGGGTATTCCGCCCCTACACATCTTATCCCCTATCCAAAGGATAGGGGATAAGATGTCAGATCGCCGCGGTCCCGCTGCTGGGGACCCCCGGGATCCCCGCTGCGGCACCGCGCTATCATTACAGCACAGAGCGAGTTTGCTCTGTGCGTAATGACGGGCGATACGGGGGACGGAGCAGCGTGATGTCATGGCGCCGCCCCTCGTGACATCACAGCCCGTCCCCGAACTCGCTCTGTGCTGTAGTGATAGCGTGGTGCCGCAGAGGGACCGCAGCGATCTGACATCTTATCCCCTATCCTTTGGATAGGGGATAAGATGTCTAGGGGCGTAATACCCCTTTAAGCTGGGAGAAACATACATAGATAAATACACATATACACACATACATGTACGCGTTGAGTTATTAACAAATATATATATATATATATATATATATATATATATATATTACACAAAAAGGGACCGCACTCCCAAAACGATGCTCGGGTGCAAGCTGGTCGGGTCTGGGTTGGAGACCCCAGGATGCAAAACTTGACAAAAGCAGCAGCACACCGGAATAAGATAAATATGTGTCAGGCTTTATTCATCAGATGCCACGACGTTTCAACCGCCTCCCGCGGTCTTTGTCAAGCAATTGCATTGTGCAAGTGTATACAATTTATAGGGGTGGTATAGGGGGGGGGGGGGGGGTACATGTGCAAATTATGCATAATTAATACAATTACCATATCATAATACTATACAATGACAGTGATCATAAAAATCTACAGCAATCCTGTGTATAAAAACCAATCTAAGATGCCATAAGGGCGATAAAATATACAGTGCCAATGTGACATATATAAAGTGCAATGCGTACAGTGCATATTAAAACATAATTACAGTTCAGAGGGAGGAGCTGAGGGAGTTCTTGTTGCTGCCGACTCACCAATTCATAATTCATGCTGTAAACAATTCCCACGAGGGACGCCATGGTTACTTCCGTTCCTCTGCATGGAGATGCCGGAAGGAGTATTCCGGTCATGTGATATATATATATATATATATTTATGTTTATATAGGTATGCATAGATTAGCAAGGAACAATGAAATATAAAAAGGGAATATATTTGCTAATGTTACCTAAATATTAAAGGGGTTATCCACCATAAGGGGATTTTAGTACGTACCTGGCAGACAGTAATGGACATGCTTAGGAAGGATCTGCGCTTGTCTTGGGGCTAAATGGCTATGTTGTGAGATTACCATAACACTGAGGCTATCTTTTTGTGAACTGGTATTTCCTTTTTGAGTTTTCTTCTTTGCCTCCAAATCCCATAATTCCATTTTCCTCTCTCCCACACATCAGCAACCCCACCCATTGAAACATAAATTAGCTGAATCCATTCAAAAGACCTGTGGTTTTCAATCAGGGTGCATTAATACAGCTGTTTTCAATACAGCTGTTGCATTAGTTGCAGATTGATCTCTCACCAAACGATCCCTCCACCCATTGAAGCAGACAGGCTCCCTGTCATCAGCTGACTAGTGAGTCAGGTCTCGGCTGCATTGCAACCTGGGAAAAATCTGAGGCAACAGTCATTTTGTATGTTGTAAAAAATGAATATTGGGATGAAAATCACAGAAGAATTGTGAGAAAACCTTCACACACAGGTACAGACACTACATTATGAACTACACTAACTTTACAGCCCCTGTAGCATAGTCAAATAAGAAAAAAATCCTGGAATACCCCTTTAAGTGCCTGCAGCAGCAATCGGGGGCTGAGATACTTCTCTGCTGCAGCCAGTGATTGGTTGATCGGGTGCTTCATTGTGTAAAGACCGAAACCAGAAAGTGCTCTGTAGTGAGACCCAGCAATGTCAGAATGGCGAGGGGAATAGGTGCAGGTGAGTACATGTATTATTTTTACCCCAGTCTGAGGGCAAAAATTATTGAAAATCCTACAGCAATTATGCTAAACAAAAGAGTTTAGGTTTTTAAGAAAACTAAAACCTCTTTAACTATTGCATGCATCAAACATAGAAAGAAAATGATTATTTTAGTATCTGAAATTAAATTCTATTCTGATGCTCTTTACTATGAACACGTTGCAACCTGTTGCCACTAATACCCATTTGAACTATCTGTGGCTCCACTTCCTCTGTGTGATAGTTGCACACTGTATATTATCACTGTACTGCCTATACATTCATATTAATAACATACAACACAGTCATTGCTACCTGTATAATATATACAAATCATCCCTATTGTACCCCGACCTCTCTGCCTATAAATTCAAATATGCGCATCGCTATCTTATAATACCTTTATTATATATACAAATCATCCCTACTGTACCCCGGCCTCGCCGCCTATAAATTCAAATATGCGCTTCGCTAGCTTTAAAAAACAGTTTGCACTGACAAGCAAGCACGGAGATTGTGATCAGCTGATTGGCTGAACGCCGATCATGTAGTCACCAAACGTAACAACGCGTCCATAACCACATAACCACATAAACATAACCAGCCCATCGTGGCGGGCCCATACAGCGCTCTGCGCTCCACACTAGGGGCGTTTGTTTACGCTGTTCACATACCACAGCAGGTCACTTCCGGCCCACTGCGGTTCTACACTGTTTTCATACACATTTACAGCAAATATGTTTATTTATGTATATGCATAACATATATAATGTAACTTTATTGTTTTTTACACTGTGCCTGATTTTAACATTTTACTGTACAACCCTCCCCTTTGTTTTTTTCTAATCATAAGAAATGTCCTGCTGAGGACTTTTCTCACTGCCTCTGGCATTTGCCTCATCCTTCCCACAAAAGTCAGCAGGGCCTACTACAAGGGTTTTTTCCTGCTTTGCTTCCACTACTAGGAACAAGGACCAGGATTCATTGGGAGTAAAATGTTCTACCAATATACAGTAGGTATATGAATAGAGCCGCGTGTTTTAGATTTGGATGTTTCTTACTATTTTGCTTTAAAAAAAATAATGCTGATAATACATATGGCAAGAAAATAAAAGAAGGTAATATAGAGTGTTGGCCATATAATTAATAAATATCAAAACTTCAAATGATTTCTGTTTTTTTAAGTATTTTCCCCGACTCTTTTGCAGTAGCATTTCCAAAGACAAACAGTGTTTTGCTTTTAAGGATGGAAGTAATGGAATCACAGCTAATCCAGGGCTGACAAGTCCCAGCACAGTGACTTTAGTAGATCTGATGATTTATCCGCCATGTGTTGAATAGGACGTAGAGTAGTGTAATTAGTTTAATTAGAATGTTTAGAGATGTCATCTGACGTTTTTTATGTCATTGGCTGCAAACAACACTAATGTGCTGTTCAATGGGGGATGAAAATACCTTTCTGGCTAAGTAATAGTTTAACCGTTAACTTTACGGATCATGTGAACCCAAAACAATTCACGGCAGATATAGGTGACTCACCTAATGAAGGCTTAAATCCAGCGACATGTTTAACATTGTTGTGTCCACATAAAGTCAGGGGTAAGAACTTTTAGGTAGACTCTTCATTTCGCAATTTTAAATATGACTAAAACTATACAGAAATCTTCCTAATGCTGAAAAAGTCAACAATAAGACTAATGCAGTTTAATTTGTTCAAAGATTAAAAAAATTGTCATTTCTGTAGAACCAACAATCACTAGCTTCATATGATACAATTCACACAGTGTATTTCCATTCTGTTAGATTGCTCAGACCACTTATTGTTCATAATTTGAAGAGTGCCAGTACTTATCAACTGCTGTATGCTCCACAGGAAGTTCTTTTCTTTTTGAATTTCCTTTCTGTGTGACCACAGTGCTCTCTGCTGACACCTCTGTCCATATCAGGAACTGTCAAGGGCAGGAGCAAATCCCCATAGCAAACCTATCCTGCTCTGGACAGTTCCTGACATGGACCGAGGTGACAGCAGAGAGCACTGTTGTCAGACAGAAAAGAAATTAAAAAAGAAAAGAACTTCCACATACAGCAGCTGGTAAGTACTGGAAGGATTAAGGTTTTTTAATAGAAGTAATTTACAAATCTGTTTAACTTTCTGGCACTAGTGGATTTAAAAAAAGAATGTTTTTCACTGGAGTACCCCTTTAAGGCCATCAGTGACAGTATCCCTGCACAAAATTCCAGCATCTCCTTAGTCCACTGCTAAAGCGAGAGGTCTATGGAATTGCCGGAAGTCACACAGACTTGCTTCGCAATACACTTACAATGCAAGTCTAAGGCTAAGGTCACACAGTGTATTTCTAGGTATATTTATTTTATAAATTGTGGAATTTTTGCTCCCGCAACAACGTGCTGTATGTAATTCTATGTGAAAGTGGTTGTTTTGGCACACAGCATATAAAAAGCCCTATTTTTTTTTCCATTTGCACAAATAAGTGACATGCTACATATTTGCTATTGCAATTTTGAAAATGCGCTTTTTTGTGGTTTGTTCACACATAGAGAAGAAATTTTTGAGATCAATAAAAACACATGGTGCTATAATGTTTGGGGCATTTATTTTATAATGATGTGGGGGTGGCTAATTGACCAAGAGGTCAGGTATAGGCATCCTTTTAACAACAATTGGGAAGATTTATAAATAAAAAAACAAAACCTGAGTAGAAAAACATATTATATTCCTTCCTTCATTTTTCACAAGCGTCTTTAAAAATTAAAGAAGCAATCTGCATAACTCTTCCTTTACTATGGTTTTGATAAATCTCCCCCCAATGTGCCTAAACATTAAAGCCATAGATAAAACGTTACATTAGGGAAAAAATATGGACACAAATGAAAAATTATCTTGCAAAATAAGGACTACAATAATATACCCGCAATTTTAGACAGCAAACATTACGCCCGGAAAAACCTTGTGTAAACCCAGCCTCAGGGACTTCCGGCAAGACGGATCACTTTAGCAGCAGATTCTTTCTAGAGTCTGCAGTTGCTAGAGTTTGGTGGATGAATATTGCCACTGGCCCCAAATAGTGGGCACCCTTTAAAATTTTTGCTTTTTTTACACAAGTTTAACAGTGATTAATTTGTAATTTCTTTTTACCTCTGTAGAAAACTTGGCATTGTAGCAGTACTAAAGATACTACTGATGAAAACACTGCTGCTTAATGCACAGGCACATATATACTAAACTTAATGGGTCCCCTGGTCATCGTATCCCCTATTTTCTGGGACCCTTTACAATTTCTGGGTATTACCCTGGCATTCTGAACATTTTTGTTCAGAATGCTAGGTTCGGGAGTCCGTGGTCGTGACGTCACGCCACACCCCCTCCACTAATGTCTATGGGAGGAGGCGTGATGAGTGACCACAGCTGTTACCCTCCCTCCCGTAGACATGAATGGAGGGGGGGTGGCATGACCTCACGACCCTGGCCGCCCGAACCCAGCGTTCTGAACAAAAATGTTAAGAATGCTGGAGTACCACCTGGCCCCGGCCAGACCCCCTGTGATCAGACATATTATCCCCTATCCGTTCATATTACGGAATTGCCGCGGAATTTCTGGGCGGAATTCCGCGGTGTGAACTTTAACATTAGTGTGGACAGGTCTCCGCGAGACCCATTCATACTGTGGAATTTCAGCGGCGGACATTTCCGCCGCTGAAAATGTTCCGCGCAAAGAAAGAACATGTTCATTCTTTGCGCGGATTCCGCGAGCGGACCATAGCCGTCAATGGTGACGGCTCAGTGCCCCACAGCCCTAGCGCTGAAGTATCTTCAGCAGCGGCCACCAGGCGGAATCTCCGCTCGCGGAATTCAGCCGCAAGAATTCCGTAGTGTGAACGGGGCCATATAGGGGATAAGATGTGCAGGGGTGGAGTACCCTTTTCAGTAAAGTGGACTTCGACACTTTGGAGTTATTCCTGCAGGGACACAATAGCAATGTTTAAAACGTAGCAAATTTTAGGATGACCTGCTCAGTTTCGAGAATTATTTGCTGGCTTGCATATTTTTTTGTGGAGCTTTACCCAATCTATAACACTTCCAAAACTAGCATTACAGTATCCTCAAAAAGACATATTGTCCCATCAGAGCCAAGTCAAGGGTTTCTCCTGGCCAGCACGATTCTCTGTATGGACAAGAGAAAAAAAATCCCTGCTGTACAGAGCCGACCATCGTTGTACCTCAACTTTACAGCCCAAATATAGAATAAACATGGTCTTAATGACCACTATTATGAAGGTTCTATGACATGTCAAAATTCAGTTCAGGTCGAATTACTATTTAATAGCTGTGGAGATGGGAGATATCAGAACAATCTGAATATCTGAGCTACTCAAGTTGTCATGTGTATGTGGATTGTGTAAAAATCTTACATTTGTAAAAATTCTAATAACGGAGAACAACCAAAAGGTGCTCAGGGTGTGCCTTTTAGGCACACCCTGAGCACCTTTTGGTTGTTCTCCATTTTTGTACTTTATGCTGAGTGAATTCTGACGCTTAACGTGGTCTGACGCAGGACCATCATTCCTCACTGCGTCTTTTGCTATTTGTAAAAATTAAAAGGTACTTCAGTGAAAACCTTTTTTCTTTTAAATCAACTGGTGGCAGAAAGTTAAACATATTTGTAAATGACTTCTATTAAATTTTTTTAATCCTTCCAGTACTTATTAGCTGCTGAATGCTACAGAGGAAATTCCTTTATTTTTGGAACACTGATGACATCACGAGCACAGTGCTCTCTGCTGACATCTCTGTCCATTTTAGCAACCATGCATAGCAGATGTATGCTAAGGGCAGCATGGTGGCTCAGTGGTTAGCACTGCTGCCTTGCAGTGCTGGGGACTTGGGTTCAAATCCCACTAAGGACAACAATAAATAAAGCGTTATTATTATTATGATAACGTCAGCAGAGAGCACTGTGCTCGTGATGTCATCAGAGAGCATTCCAAAAAGAAAAGAATTTCCTCTGTAGTATTCAGCAGCTAATAAGTACAGGAAGGATTAAGATTTTTTAATAGAAGTAATTTACAAATATGTTTAACTTTCTGCCACCAGTTGATTTAAAAGAAAAAAGGTTTTCACCGGAGTACCCCTTTAAGCTTCTTTATAAATTTAAAATACTACAAAAAGATATTCTATACATTTTAAGTCAAACAGCTGTTAGACGTTCTGGAACGAAATCTTCACGGCCTGCTAGATTATCAGTTGACAGGTCTAGGATGTGAAAAGATTAGAGGTTTAAACGTCTGCTTAGCCCTTCGAGCCATTTGTTTTGCTAACTGTCTATAGATGTCATGAAGTGGTAACTCAGCCATGTGTACCCACATGTACAATTTTCTTGAATAAACATTGCAATGACTGGATGCACAAAAAGCCTGGAAACACATCAAACAGAATGAAGAGATCCAGACTGAGATAGTAGTCAATTTATAATTAACAACTCTTAATTAAATAGGATTATGCTCTTTTTTTATTTGCTTTCCTCCCATTCTAACAAAGGCACACTTAATGCAAATACCCTCACAGCTAGATGCTAGTATTACAAAGCATTTGACAACTCTGCACAGTAGAATTAGTTCAACATTCTGGCGGAATTCGAGAGGGCTGTGGGAACATCAATAATCCTATATGTAGAGACTTATAATTGCTTTATAGGGAGTCATCCAAGATTTTTTTCTATGCAACCCCTGTATTCTGGAACTCACTACCCCAGAACATTAGATTCTTCTCACCCACTTTTAAACCTTGAATCCTTAAAACACATATCTTTAGAAAAGCCTAAACATATGTTAATTCGGCTGCCAATACACTACTAAGTAATTTAAGCCCCCCCCCCCCCCCCTTTATTTACACATGTTTAGGGCCCGGGAAGTAATAATAATAATAATCACCACCATCATTACCTAATCTGCCATCCCAGTTATATAAAAACTCAGATATGCCATATGTTGCTCTACTGGCTACCGAAATTACAGGATTATTTACACAAACATATATTAGGAATTTAAAGGGTTCCCCACTATGGACAGTTCCTACTTGTTAGAAGAGTCTCTTGACAATAAGCTGATCATAAAATGTCTCTCTATCAAGACCCCAAGTATATAACAGCAATTACTTGACACATCACCACAAGGGAATATAAGCATCATACAGTGCCCATCCAAATCAAT
Source organism: Hyla sarda (assembly GCF_029499605.1). Classification (NCBI taxonomy): domain Eukaryota; kingdom Metazoa; phylum Chordata; class Amphibia; order Anura; family Hylidae; genus Hyla; species Hyla sarda. The sequence continues at coordinate 152,210,154 of NC_079192.1, forward strand.
AGGTTGTCTGTGTAATGTAGTACAGGACAGGTCTTTGGAGAGAGTTGCTCTTTGTAAGATTCTCCCGTCAGAATTCCCTTATGGAGTACATGACAATGAGTTTTTGGAAACACTAGAATATATACAGTCAAATGGTGACATGCAATCCACATACTTGTGTAGATTGTCTATCGATTTCTGAAAAAAGTGAAATATGGTGGAAAATTTTAAATTTAGTAAATTACAAATGTATTTTTACAAAGGTAGAGGGCATGTCTGTTATTATCTTTGATATTTGGCCACCAATGCAAAAATCTGTAGCACATAGCAAGTAAATAGAGATTACATAACATGTAACATAAAATGAAGATGCTGGGCCCCATTGGAAAATTTGTAATGGAGACTAACTATAATGCTTTGTTTATAGTACTAGTATTTTTATATGGTGGAAATAAACCTTTTACACCCCTTATTGTTACGCCACTGCTTCTGTCTGTCAAAAATGTAGTCAGCTGTGGTTAGTGGAAAAAAACTGTGTATGTCATCATCAGCCAAATTAAACCAATCATTTGCCACTGTGCACAAGCTTACTGTGTTTTTTTCACACAAAAAATACAGCAGTGACCTGTTGGTTTAGTCTGGCATGTTGATGGCGCGATTGGTCTTGAGTGGCCCATCAAAGTCCCAAAGGTTGCTCATTCAAAGAATACATATACTGTTACCAAAATGTTAACTGTGAGCAAAAACTGTTGAGGAATAGTAGCTCTGGTTTTACAGTAGCCGCACAGAAGTAAAAAAACAACAAGATGTATTACCATGTCTTACTTTTGATTTTGTTTTAGATGATGCCTATTTTGCCAGCTTCTCACACTTCTCACTTGGATGTAGGTAAGATATGTAGTCTCTTTAACCCCTTCATGACCCAGCCCATTTTACACCTTATGACCCGGCCATTTTTTGCACATCTGACCACTGTCACTTTAAACATTAATAACTCTGGAATGCTTTTAGTTATCATTCTGATTCCGAGATTGTTTTTTCGTGACATATTCTTCTTTAACATGGTGGTAAATTTTTGTGGTAACTTGCATCCTTTCTTGGTGAAAAATCCCAAAATTTAATGAAAAATCTGAAAATTTTGCATTTTTCTAACTTTGAAGCTCTCTGCTTGTAAGGAAAATGGATATTCGAAATGAATTTTTTTTTAGTTCACATATGCAATATGTCTACTTTATGTTTGCATCATAAAATTGACAAGTTTTTACTTTTGGAAGACACCAGAGGGCTTCAAAGTTCAGCAGCAATTTTCCAATTTTTCACAAAATTTTCAAACTCGCTATTTTTCAGGGACCAGTTCAGTTTTGAAGTGGATTTGAAGGGTCTTCATATTAGAAATACCCCATAAATGACCCCATTATAAAAACTGCACCCCCCCAAAGTATTCAAAATTACATTCAGTAAGTGTTTTAACCCTTTAGGTGTTTCACAGGAATAGCAGCAAAGTGAAGGAGAAAATTCAAAATCTTCATTTTTTACACTCGCTTGTTCTTGTAGACCCAATTTTTGAATTTTTGCAAGGGGTAAAAGGAGAACATTTTTACTTGTATTTGTAGCCCAATTTCTCTCGAGTAAGCACATACCTAATATGCCTATGTAATGTGTTCGGCGGGCGCAGTAGAGGGCTTAGAAGGGAAGGAGCAACAAGGGGATTTTGGAGAGAACATTTTTCTGAAATGGTTTTTGGGGGGCATGTCACCTTTAGGAAACCCCTATGGTGCCAGAACAGCAAAAAAAAAAACACATGGCATACCATTTTGGAAACTAGACCCCTTGAGGAATGTAACATGGGATAAAGTGATCCTTAATACCCCACAGGTGTTTCACGACTTTTGCATATGTAAAAAAAATATATATATTTTTACCTAAAATGCTTGGTTTCCCAAAAATTTTACATTTTTACAAAGGGTTAAAGCAGAAAATACCCCCCAAAATTTGAAGCCCAATTTCTCCCGATTCAGAAAACATCTCATATGGGGGTGAAAAGTGCTCTGCTGGCGCACTACAGGTCTCAAAAGAGAAGGAGTCACATTTGGCTTTTTGGAAGCAAATTTTGCTCTGGGGGCATGCTGCATTTAGGAAGCCCCTATGGTGCCAGGACAGCAAAAAAAAACCACATGGCATACCATTTTGGAAACTAGACCCCTCGGGGAACGTATCAAGGGGTAAAGTGAACCTTAATACCCCACAGGGGTTTCACGACTTTTGCATATGTAAAAAATATATATATATTTTTACCTAAAATGCTTGGTTTCCCAAAAATTTTACATTTTTACAAAGGGTTAAAGCAGAAAATACCCACCAAAATTTGAAGTCCAATTTCTCCCGATTCAGAAAACACCTCATATGGGGGTGAAAAGTGCTCTGCTGGCGCACTACAGGTCTCAGAAGAGAAGGAGTCACATTTGGCTTTTTGGAAGCAAATTTTGCTCTGGGGGCATGCTGCATTTAGGAAACCCCTATGGTGCCAGGACAGCAAAAAAAAAACACATGGCATACCATTTTGGAAACTAGACCCCTCGGGGAACGTATCAAGGGGTAAATTGAACCTTAATACCCCACAGGGGTTTCACGACTTTTGCATATGTAAAAAATATATATATATTTTTACCTAAAATGCTTGGTTTCCCAAAAATTTTACATTTTAAAAAAGGGTTAAAGCAGAAAATACCCCCCAAAATTTGAAGCCCAATTTCTCCCAATTCAGAAAACACCTCATATGGGGGTGAAAAGTGCTCTGCTGGCGCACTACAGGTCTCAGAAGAGAAGGAGTCACATTTGGCTTTTTGGAAGCAAATTTTGCTCTGGGGGCATGCTGCATTTAGGAAACCCCTATGGTGCCAGTACAGCAAAAAAAAACACATGGCATACCATTTTGGAAACTAGACCCCTCGGGGAACGTATCAAGGGGTAAAGTGAACCTTAATACCCCACAGGGGTTTCACGACTTTTGCATATGTAAAAAATATATATATTTTTTTACCTAAAATGCTTGGTTTCCCAAATATTTTACATTTTTAAAAAGGGTTAAAGCAGAAAATACCCCCCAAAATTTGAAGCCCAATTTCTCCCAATTCAGAAAACACCTCATATGGGGGTGAAAAGTGCTCTGCTGGCGCACTACAGGTCTCAGAAGAGAAGGAGTCACATTTGGCTTTTTGGAAGCAAATTTTGCTCTGGGGGCATGCTGCATTTAGGAAACCCCTATGGTGCCAGGACAGCAAAAAAAAAACACATGGCATACCATTTTGGAAACTAGACCCCTCGGGGAACATATCAAGGGGTAAAGTGAACCTTAATACCCCACAGGGGTTTCACGACTTTTGCATATGTAAAAAATATATATATATTTTTACCTAAAATGCTTGTGTTACGCCGAGCGCTCCGGGTCCCCGCTCCTCCCCGGAGCGCTCGCTACACTCTCCTCACTGCAGCGCTCCGGTCAGATCCACTGACCCGGGGCGCTGCGATACCGCCTCCAGCCGGGATGCGATTCGCGATGCGGGTAGCGCCCGCTCGCGATGCGCACCCCGGCTCCCGTACCTGACTCGCTCCCCGTCGGTCCTGTCCCGGCGCGCGCGGCCCCGCTCCTTAGGGCGCGCGCGCGCCGGGTCTTTGCGATTTAAAGGGCCACTGCGCCGCTGATTGGCGCAGTGGTTCCAATTAGTCTGATCACCTGTGCACTTCCCTATATCACCTCACTTCCCCTGCACTTCCTTGCCGGATCTTGTTGCCATCGTGCCAGTGAAAGCGTTTCCTTGTGTGTTCCTAGCCTGTGTTCCAGACCTCCTGCCGTTGCCCCTGACTACGATCCTTGCTGCCTGCCCCGACCTTCTGCTACGTCCGACCTTGCTTCTGTCTACTCCCTTGTACCGCGCCTATCTTCAGCAGCCAGAGAGGTGAGCCGTTGCTAGTGGATACGACCTGGTCACTACCGCCGCAGCAAGACCATCCCGCTTTGCGGCGGGCTCTGGTGAAAACCAGTAGTGACTTAGAACCGGTCCACTAGCACGGTCCTCGCCATCCCTCTCTGGCACAGAGGATCCACCTCCTGCCAGCCGGCATCGTGACAGTAGATCCGGCCATGGATCCCGCTGAAGTTCCTCTGCCAGTTGTCGCTGACCTCACCACGGTGGTCGCCCAGCAGTCACAACAGATAGCGCAACAAGGCCAACAGCTGTCTCAACTGACCGTTATGCTACAGCAGTTACTACCACAGCTTCAGCAATCATCTCCTCTGCCAGCTCCTGCACCTCCTCCGCAGCGAGTGGCCGCTTCTGGTTTACGCCTATCCTTGCCGGATAAATTTGATGGGGACTCTAAGTTTTGCCGTGGCTTTCTTTCCCAATGCTCCCTGCACTTGGAGATGATGTCGGACCAGTTTCCCACTGAAAGGTCTAAGGTGGCTTTCGTAGTCAGCCTTCTGTCTGGAAAAGCCCTGTCTTGGGCCACACCGCTCTGGGACCGCAATGACCCCGTCACTGCCTCTGTACACTCCTTCTTCTCGGAAATCCGAAGTGTCTTTGAGGAACCTGCCCGAGCCTCTTCTGCTGAGACTGCCCTGTTGAACCTGGTCCAGGGTAATTCTTCCGTTGGCGAGTATGCCGTACAATTCCGTACTCTTGCTTCAGAATTATCCTGGAATAATGAGGCCCTCTGTGCGACCTTTAAAAAAGGCCTATCCAGCAACATTAAAGATGTTCTGGCCGCACGAGAAATCCCTGCTAATCTACATGAACTCATTCACCTAGCCACTCGCATTGACATGCGTTTTTCCGAAAGGCGTCAGGAGCTCCGCCAGGATATGGACTCTGTTCGCACGAGGCGTTTCTTCTCCTCGGCTCCTCTCTCCTCTGGTCCCCTGCAATCCGTTCCTGTGCCTCCCGCCGTGGAGGCTATGCAGGTCGACCGGTCTCGCCTGACACCTCAAGAGAGGACACGACGCCGCATGGAGAACCTCTGCCTGTACTGTGCTAGTACCGAACACTTCCTGAAGGATTGTCCTATCCGTCCTCCCCGCCTGGAAAGACGTACGCTGACTCCGCACAAAGGTGAGACAGTCCTTGATGTCTACTCTGCTTCTCCACGTCTTACTGTGCCTGTGCGGATGTCTGCCTCTGCCTTCTCCTTCTCTACTATGGCCTTCTTGGACTCCGGATCTGCAGGAAATTTTATTTTGGCCTCTCTCGTCAACAGGTTCAACATCCCAGTGACCAGTCTCGCCAGACCCCTCTACATCAATTGTGTAAACAATGAAAGATTGGACTGTACCATACGTTTCCGCACGGAGCCCCTTCTAATGTGCATCGGATCTCACCACGAGAGGATTGAACTTTTGGTCCTCCCCAATTGCACTTCTGAAATTCTCCTTGGACTTCCCTGGCTTCAACTTCATTCCCCAACCCTGGATTGGTCCACTGGGGAGATCAAGAGTTGGGGGCCCTCTTGTTCCAAGGACTGCCTAAAACCGGTTCCCAGTAACCCTTGCCGTGACTCTGTGGTTCCTCCTGTAACCGGTCTCCCTAAGGCCTATATGGACTTTGCGGATGTTTTTTGCAAAAAACAAGCCGAGACTCTACCTCCTCACAGGCCTTATGATTGTCCTATCGACCTCCTCCCGGGCACTACTCCACCCCGGGGCAGAATTTATCCTCTATCCGCCCCAGAGACTCTTGCCATGTCTGAATACGTCCAGGAAAATTTAAAAAAGGGCTTTATCCGTAAATCCTCCTCTCCTGCCGGAGCCGGATTTTTCTTTGTGTCCAAAAAAGATGGCTCCCTACGTCCTTGCATTGACTACCGCGGTCTTAATAAAATCACGGTTAAGAACCGCTACCCCCTACCCCTCATCTCTGAACTCTTTGATCGCCTCCAAGGTGCCCACATCTTTACCAAACTGGACTTAAGAGGTGCTTATAATCTCATCCGCATCAGAGAGGGGGATGAGTGGAAAACGGCATTTAACACCAGAGATGGACACTTTGAGTATCTGGTCATGCCTTTTGGCCTGTGCAACGCCCCTGCCGTCTTCCAAGACTTTGTTAATGAAATTTTTCGTGATCTTTTATACTCCTGTGTTGTTGTATATCTGGACGATATCCTGATTTTTTCTGCCAATCTAGAAGAACACCGCCAGCATGTCCGTATGGTTCTTCAGAGACTTCGTGACAATCAACTCTATGCCAAAATAGAGAAATGTCTGTTTGAATGCCAATCTCTTCCTTTTCTAGGATACTTGGTCTCTGGCCAGGGACTACAAATGGATCCAGACAAACTCTCTGCCGTCTTAGATTGGCCACGCCCCTCCGGACTCCGTGCTATTCAATGCTTTTTGGGGTTCGCCAATTATTACAGGCAATTTATTCCACATTTTTCTACCGTTGTGGCTCCTATCGTGGCTTTAACCAAAAAAAATGCCGATCCCAAGTCTTGGCCTCCTCAAGCGGAAGACGCCTTTAAACGGCTCAAGTCTGCCTTTTCTTCGGCTCCCGTGCTCTCCAGACCTGACCCTTCCAAACCCTTCCTATTGGAGGTTGATGCCTCCTCAGTGGGAGCTGGAGCTGTCCTTCTACAAAAAAATTCTTCCGGGCATGCTGTTACTTGTGGTTTTTTTTCTAGGACCTTCTCTCCGGCGGAGAGGAACTACTCCATCGGGGATCGAGAGCTTCTAGCCATTAAATTAGCACTTGAGGAATGGAGGCATCTGCTGGAGGGATCAAGATTTCCAGTTATTATTTACACCGATCACAAGAACCTCTCCTACCTCCAGTCTGCCCAACGGCTGAATCCTCGCCAGGCCAGGTGGTCTCTGTTCTTTGCCCGATTTAATTTTGAAATTCACTTTCGGCCTGCCGATAAGAACATTAGGGCCGATGCTCTCTCTCGTTCCTCGGATGCTTCTGAAGTTGAACTCTCTCCGCAACACATCATTCCTCCTGACTGCCTGATTTCCACTTCTCCAGCCTCCATCAGGCAAACTCCTCCAGGAAAGACCTTTGTTTCTCCACGCCAACGCCTCGGAATCCTCAAATGGGGTCACTCCTCCCATCTCGCAGGTCATGCGGGCATCAAGAAATCTGTGCAACTCATCTCTCGCTTCTATTGGTGGCCGACTCTGGAGACGGATGTTGTGGACTTTGTGCGAGCCTGCACTATCTGTGCCCGGGATAAGACTCCTCGCCAGAAGCCCGCTGGTTTTCTTCATCCTCTGCCTGTCCCCGAACAGCCTTGGTCTCTGATTGGTATGGATTTTATTACTGATTTACCCCCTTCCCGTGGCAACACTGTTATTTGGGTGGTCGTTGATCGATTCTCCAAAATGGCACATTTCATCCCTCTTCCTGGTCTTCCTTCAGCGCCTCAGTTGGCTAAACAATTTTTTGTACACATTTTTCGTCTTCACGGGTTGCCTACGCAGATCGTCTCGGATAGAGGCGTCCAATTCGTGTCTAAATTCTGGAGGGCTCTCTGTAAACAACTCAAGATTAAATTAAATTTTTCTTCTGCATATCATCCTCAATCCAATGGACAAGTAGAAAGAGTTAACCAGGTCTTGGGTGATTATTTACGACATTTTGTTTCCTCCCGCCAGGATGACTGGGCAGATCTTCTTCCATGGGCCGAATTCTCGTATAACTTCAGAGTCTCTGAATCTTCCTCCAAATCCCCATTTTTCGTGGTGTACGGCCGTCACCCTCTTCCCCCCCTCCCTACCCCGTTGCCCTCTGGTCTGCCCGCTGTGGATGAAATTTCTCGTGACCTTTCCATCATATGGAGAGAGACCCAAAATTCTCTCTTACAGGCTTCATCACGCATGAAGAGGTTCGCAGATAAGAAAAGAAGAGCTCCTCCCATTTTTTCCCCTGGAGACAAGGTATGGCTCTCCGCTAAATATGTCCGCTTCCGTGTTCCTAGCTACAAGTTGGGACCACGCTATCTTGGTCCTTTCAAAATTTTGTGCCAGATTAATCCTGTCTCTTACAAACTTCTTCTTCCTCCTTCTCTTCGTATTCCTAATGCCTTTCACGTTTCTCTTCTTAAACCACTTATCATCAACCGTTTCTCTCCCAAATCTGTTCCTCCCACTCCTGTTTCCGGCTCCTCGGACATCTTCTCCGTCAAAGAAATTCTGGCATCCAAAAAGGTCAGAGGGAAAACCTTTTTTTTAGTGGATTGGGAGGGTTGTGGTCCAGAAGAGAGATCCTGGGAACCTGAGGACAATATCCTAGACAAAAGTCTGCTCCTCAGGTTCTCAGGCTCTAAGAAGAGGGGGAGACCCAAGGGGGGGGGTACTGTTACGCCGAGCGCTCCGGGTCCCCGCTCCTCCCCGGAGCGCTCGCTACACTCTCCTCACTGCAGCGCTCCGGTCAGATCCACTGACCCGGGGCGCTGCGATACCGCCTCCAGCCGGGATGCGATTCGCGATGCGGGTAGCGCCCGCTCGCGATGCGCACCCCGGCTCCCGTACCTGACTCGCTCCCCGTCGGTCCTGTCCCGGCGCGCGCGGCCCCGCTCCTTAGGGCGCGCGCGCGCCGGGTCTTTGCGATTTAAAGGGCCACTGCGCCGCTGATTGGCGCAGTGGTTCCAATTAGTCTGATCACCTGTGCACTTCCCTATATCACCTCACTTCCCCTGCACTTCCTTGCCGGATCTTGTTGCCATCGTGCCAGTGAAAGCGTTTCCTTGTGTGTTCCTAGCCTGTGTTCCAGACCTCCTGCCGTTGCCCCTGACTACGATCCTTGCTGCCTGCCCCGACCTTCTGCTACGTCCGACCTTGCTTCTGTCTACTCCCTTGTACCGCGCCTATCTTCAGCAGCCAGAGAGGTGAGCCGTTGCTAGTGGATACGACCTGGTCACTACCGCCGCAGCAAGACCATCCCGCTTTGCGGCGGGCTCTGGTGAAAACCAGTAGTGACTTAGAACCGGTCCACTAGCACGGTCCTCGCCATCCCTCTCTGGCACAGAGGATCCACCTCCTGCCAGCCGGCATCGTGACAGCTTGGTTTCCCAAAAATTTTACATTTTTAAAAAGGGTTAAAGCAGAAAATATCCCCCAAAATTTGAAGCCCAATTTCTCCCAATTCAGAAAACACCTCATATGGGGGTGAAAAGTGCTCTGCTGGCGCACTACAGGTCTCAGAAGAGAAGGAGTCACATTTTGGCTTTTTGGAAGCAAATTTTGCTCTGGGGGCATGCCGCATTTAGGAAGCCCCTATGGTGCCAGGACAGCAAAAAAAAAAACCACATGGCATACCATTTTGGAAACTACACCCCTCATGGAAGGTAACAGTGTTACTTACAGTGAGTATTTACACCTCACAGGTTTTTTGAAAAGTGAGCCATAAATTGAAAAATTTGATTTTTTTACACTACAATGCTGGGGTTACCCAATTTTTAAAATTTTCACAAGGAACACGAGAATAAAAGCACCCCAAATTTTATTACCCAACTTCTCCTGAACGTAGCGGTACCCCATATGGGGTCAGAAACTGCTTTTTGGGCACACAGCAAGGCACAAAAGGAATGCAGCACCTTTTTTGCATTTTGGATTAGGATTTTGCAGAATATATTTTCTCACACCAGCTGCATTCCCACTGTGGTACCAGTACAGTGGAAAAACTAAAATTTGCGGCATACAGTACTGCAGATTTTGCTGGAATGGTTTTGGGGTATAATGAGAACATACGGCACACTGTACCGCAGATTATGCTGGAATGGTTTTGGGGTAAAATTTAAATTATTACGGAATGGGTTATGGGTGCCAAATTGAGGTTAGATTTTAGATGTGGGGACATATAGAAACTGCAGAGAATGGGGATAAAAAGGGGATATTAGGGTTAATAAAAGAAAAATTTAGTAATTTAGGGATTTGTGAAACTCTTTGAAACAATCTTTGATGCACAGGCCAGGGTTATCGGGGCAAGTTTCACAGTGGTAAGTGGTTTTCTTTCTGATGCCTTTTTGGTAGCAGACTCTACATCTCTTCTGGCTCCTTCCCTTTTTTCCGGTAGGGGGGATAACATTGGGAAAATGTTGGCCAGGTACAATACGGTTGTACGCCGCTGATGAAGTACTGGGGCTCTCCTCCTCTCGGTCTCCAGAAATGAGGGCCTTAATAACAGTTTCTTGAAACTCAAGAAATGTCCCTGTCCCACCTGCATTACATGAGAGCACGTATGCGTTGTACAGTGCCATCTGCACAATGTGCACCACAAGCTTTTTATACCAGACCTTCGTTTTTCTCATGGCACTGTACGGTTTTAGGACTTGGTCGGATAAGTCCACCCCTCCCATGTTTTTGTTATAATCCAGAATGCAATCTGGCTTGGAGATGGTGGAACTTGTGCCTCGTACTGGGACAGTGGTGGAGCCACTGCCATGGATAGATGTCAAGATAAGGACATCTCTCTTGTCTTTGTATTTTAGCAGCAAGATGTTATTGCTGCAAAGTGCCCTGCTCTCGCCTCTTGGCAGTGGTTGTGCAATATGTGTCTTGGGGAGGCCTCGCTGGTTCTTGCGAATAGTGCCACAGGCGACAGTAGCCCTGGCAGCAAGGCACTGAAAGAGAGGCAGGCTAGAGTAAAAATTGTCCATGTAAAGGTGATACCCTTTGTCCAAAAGTGGGTACACCATGTCCCAGACAATTTTACCACTTACTGAAAGAGAGGGGGGGCATTCGGGGGGCTCAATAACGCTGTCTTTTCCTTCGTAAACTCTAAATTTAAGAGTGTAACCCGAGATGCTTTCGCAAAGCTTATATAATTTTATTCCGTACCTCGCCCTTTTATTGGGCAGGTACTGACGGAATTTCAGCCGGCCTTTGAAGTGGACTAGGGATTCATCCACACAAATATTCTTTTCTGGGATGTATGCCTCTGAAAACTTGGCAGCAAAATGGTCAAGTATTGGCCGAAGTTTATAGAGGCGATCAAAAGAGGGGTCATTTGGGGGTGGGCATTGGGCATTGTCATTATAGTGGAGGAATTTAAGGATTGCCTCAAATCTTTTGCGGAGCATAGTGTTGCTGTACAGTGGGGTGTGGTACAGCATGTCCGCACTCCAATACTGCCTAGTTTCCGGCTTTTTCACTATGCCCATATGGAGTACAAGGCCCCAAAACTTCAGCATTTCATTAGAAGTGACGGGGGTCCAGTTCGAAAATGATGACATGTTATTCTGGGCCAAAAATTGTTGCGCATATAAATTGGTCTGTTCTACAATCAAGTTGACCAATTCATCCGAAAAAAAATATTTGAAATAATCTATTTCAGTAAGGTCATCCGTATTGAATTGGATACCTGAGTTGGCCACAAAACCAGGAATCTGGGCCTCATAACTTTCAGGGACTGGGGTCCAAACAGGTTCACTTGGTTGTGGTGCAGGCTCAGGCAGTGTCCTGCGGCGCCTTTGTCTTGGTTCCTCATCACTACTGGAGGAGGATGAGGAGGAGGATAGCAATAGGAATGGGACGTATTCCTCTTCTGAATCATAGTCCGTCTCCGTATCAGAGGCAATAATGTTGTACGCTTCTGCCACTGTAAACACCTTTTGCGCTGACCGGGTTGGTCGGGACATTATATAGGGTGGGTTTTTCAAATTTGGGATGGGGGGTATGTAATGCTTTTTTACACGTGTGGGGGGTATGTCAGGTAGGGGTGTATGTGGTGATTTAACACGTGTGGGGGATGTGAAAAATATAAGGGCTTTTTTTGCTAAATGTCCCTAATGCCCTACCTAAAATAAGAACCCAAGCTAAACTAATTTATTTTATTTTATTTTTTTAAACGGACGCCAATTCCTATCACGTAGACTAAATGTTGTCACCCTAACTGCCTATAACTGGAACCTAAACTAATAAACTAAGATGAATTTATGAAGAAGAAAAAATGGACGCCGACTCCTATGCGCCTAACCTAGACGTCCGCCACCCTAACAACCTGCCTATCCACAGGAACCTAAACTCCTAACTACTAAGATGGATTTATTGGGGGGGGGAAAAAACGGACGCCGACTCCTATGCGCCTAACCTAGACGTCCGCCACCCTAACAACCTGCCTATCCACAGGAACCTAAACTCCTAACTACTAAGATGGATTTATGAGGGGGAAAAAAAAAAAAACGGACGCCGACTCCTATGCGCCTAACCTAGACGTCCGCCACCCTAACAACCTGCCTATCCACAGGAACCTAAACTCCTACCAACTTTTTATTTATTTATATTTATTTTTTATTTTATTTTATTTTTTACTTTTTTTTAACTTTTTTTTTTAACAGAAAAAAAAAAATCTGAAGCTGCACTACAGGGAGACTGTAGTTGCAGACTTTGACCTGTAGGGGGAGCTGTTATAACAGCTATACAGCAAACGCTGGACTTTTTTTTTTTTTTTTTTTTTTTTTTTATGTTCTTCACTACACGGAAGAACACAGGAAGGAGAGCAAGCTGCCGGAGCTCCACAGGCAGGACTGGGGGACTCCGGTAGGACACTGGGGGCTACTGGGGGGATACTGGAGCACACTTTTATCACTTTCTAACTAAGATAACACCGCTCTGATCAACAAGGGGACACAGAATGAAGCTGATCAGAGCGGTGTTTACTATTTACATTAGGTGGTTTGGCTGCGATTGGTGCGGTCCCTCCAGTCCAGCCAATCGCAGCCAGACCGCAACAGAAATTTGTAATGTAAACATCGGTGGTGATAGGTGCTGTGATTTACAGCACCTAACACCACCGATGATCCCTGTTACCGGGCAGGGTAACGGGATTTTCCGCGCGAAATGCTGCCATCAGCTTGTCAGATTTGACTAGCTGATGGCAGCGATCGTAGTGAGGGGGGGGGGGGACGAAACCCCCCTGGGTTCCGAGGTTAGGTGGCTGGCTATCAGTGATAGCCACCATCTTACCGGGACCGGAGCGGTGCCGCAAATAGCGGCGGGTATCCTCATGACGTACAGGTATGTCATAGGTCGGGAACACCTTCCCAGTCATGACGTACCTGTATGTCATAGGTCGGGAAGGGGTTAAAGGGGTATTCCAGGCAAAAACTTTTTTATATATATCAACTGGCTCCAGAAAGTTAAACAGATTTGTAAATTACTTCTATTAAAAAATCTTAATCCTTTCAGTACTTATGAGCTTCTGAAGTTAAGGTTGTTCTTTTCTGTCTAAATCCTCTCTGATGACACCTGTCTCGGGAAACGCCCAGTTTAGAAGCAAATCCCCATAGCTAACCTCTTCTAAACTGGGTGTTTCCCGAGACAGGTGTCATCAGAGAGCACTTAGACAGAAAAGAACAACCTTAACTTCAGAAGCTCATAAGTACTGAAAGGATTAAGATTTTTTTAATAGAAGTAATTTACTAATCTGTTTAACTTTCTGGAGCCAGTTGATATATATAAAAAAGTTTTTGCCTGGAATACCCCTTTAACCCCTTGCCGCATATGGACGTTTATAAACGTCCATAAGCGGCTCCAGAGGTATGAAGCATGCTCAGCAGGTGAGCGCGCATCATACTTGGTGGGTCTAGGTTGCTATAAGCAACCAGGACCCACGGCTATTGCTGGACATCGCCCATTGGACTGATCGCCATGTCTAAAGAGTTAATACTGGACATCAAAGTTGATCACTGTGTCTAAAGTGAAAGTAAAAGCTTCCGCGGCAGCTCAGTCAGGCTGATCGGGACCATTGCGGTAACATCACGTTGTCCCGATCAGCTAGAACACAACAGGAGGGTGCCTTATCTGCCTCCTGCGCGTCCGATTGGCGATTGATTGCTCCAAGCCTGAAATCCAAGAAGAAATAAAAACGTCAGATCAGGCCGCAAAAAATGAGTCCTCATACCGCCCCATACATGGAAAATTAAAAAAGTTATAGGGGTCAGAAGAGGACAATTTTAAACGTATAAATTTTCCTGCATGTAATTATGACTTTTTTCAGAAGTACGGCAACAGTAGAAACCGAAGCCCCCAAAAGTTACAAAATGGCGTTTTTTCTTCCATTTTGTCGCACAATAATTTTTTTTCCCGTTTGGCCGTAGATATTTGAGCAAAATGACTGATGTAATCAAAAAGTAGAATTGGTGGATCAAAAAATAAGCCATCATTTGGATTTTTAGGCGCAAAATTGAAAGGATTATGATTTTTAAAAGGTAAGGAGGAAAAAACAAAAGTGCAAAAATGAAAAATCGCCAAAGAGGGAAGAGGTAAAAGAGAACAAGAGACTGATGGTAATTTACTTTAAGTCAAAGTCTTTGCGAAAAAACATAGCGGGAGATTTATCAAAACCTGTGTAGAGGAAGAGTGGTGCAATTTTCTATAACAACTAATCAGATCGCTTCTTTCATTTCTTTTTTTTTTTAAGTATTTATTTGTTTGCATTGTAACTGTACATACACCACTAAAAAGGGGGAATAATAAACATGACCAACAACAGACTCCATTAGCCTCAAGAATTAGCTGTGAGGCGCAGACAGGGAATCAACACTACAAAAGCTAGCCAACAGGGCCGCAGGGCACATCTGAGACCAACGAGAGGAGGCACAATAAAGACAAACACACTCACACAGACACAAACACCCATCCCGGCAACACCAGCCCCCCCCCCCCCCCCCAGAGGACATTAGTACACCATTAAAACTTACTGGGCAACACTAGCTGGAGGGTCGACCGACACATCCAGCAGAAGCCAACGGGTCCATACTCTGTCAAATTTCTTTGGGCACTTGCGACTCACATATAGGGCTTGATACAATGGGACATATTTGTTGACCATATTTAGCAAACAGGACAGCGGGGGACGAGAAGTATCCTTCCAGGACATCACTACCACTTTACAAGCGCAGAATAGCAGGAAGCGAATCAGCAAACATCTGTGTGAGCTAGAGACCACGTCATTATTAACTCCCAGCAAGCAAACCACCGGAGTAAACAAAAACGGAAAGTCCAGATTATCAGCAAGAAATTTCATTACCTCCCTCCAGAAGACAGCAACGACAGGACACTCCCACACCGCATCCAGAAAAGTACCAACTTCCACTGAGCATTGAAAACATAAATCAGATTGAGATACACCAATGCGTTTAAGCTTGGCAGGGGTATAATATAACCTCAGAACATATCTTGATTGTATCAGCATATCTCGGCTACTGACCACCGTAGTGTAGTAAGAACCCTCAACCTTCTTCCATTGACTGTCAGACAAATCAGGCATATCTGCCACCCATTTATGAAAGGCCTATAAGAAGGTGTTAGGTCTCAGCATCTGGAGAAGTGCATAAGCTTGAGTAAGGGGTTTAGAAAAGTCCGTAGTTCCCCCACATTAGGTGCAGTATAGCTCTCCACATTAGGTGCAGTATAGTTCCCTCACATTAGGTGCCATATAGTTCCCCACATTAGGTGCAGTATAGTTCCCCCACATTAGGTGCAGTATAGTTCCCCCACATTAGGTGCAGTATAGTTCCCCACATTAGGTGCAGCATAGTTCCCCCTCATTAGGTGCCATATAGTTCCCCATATTAGGTGCAGTATAGTTCCCCCACATTAGGTGCAGTATAGTTCCCCCACATTAGGTTCAGTATAGCTCTCCACATTAGGTGCAGTATAGTTCCCCCCACATTAGGTGCCATATAGTTCCCCACATTAGGTGCAGTATAGTTCCCCCACATTAGGTGAAGTATACTTCTCCACATTAGGTGCAGTATAGCTCTCCCCATTAGGTTGGCAGTATAGTTCCCTACATTAGGTGCAGTGTGTTCCCCCACAGACATAGGATCCCATGAGCGCACCAGCCAGGGCTGTTGCCGAATTTGACAGATCCAGATAGATCCACCACGCTGCATGGACCAGTTGGGAGTTAAGAAAATAATTATACATATCAGGGGCCTCCAGTCTACCATGCATTTTAGGGGCTTGGAGAAAAGCCCGACCGATTCTGGGGGACTTCCCCTGCCAGCAAAAGGATCTCAGAGCACCACACAAAGTATTAAAATATTTCCTAGGGGAATCACAAGCGCCAAGTGAAAAAGGTAGAGGAATTTAGGAAGGTATATCATTTTAAAAATATTGATCCTACCCACTAAGGAGAGAGGAAGTGGGGACCAAGCGTTCAACCGCTCCACAGTGGAGCACAAGAGTGGATCTAGGTTCAATGACATATAATCTAGTAGGGACCTCATCACCTCCACCCACAAATATATGGCCCGCTACTCCCGCTATAAAGGCACCTCTAACTGTGGCCTTGTACGCATTCCATTGCACTAAAGCGTCAGGGTAAGAATCATTATGCTCCCAATATTCAGCATGGGCAACCCCCAGAGCATCCGCACCTGCCTCCACCTGTAACCTCCCAGGATGCATGCGCCAGATACGAGAAGAAGGGTAGGGGCCTAGATGAAGGACTACCAGTATAGCTGAGTGGCCTGAGATCCCTCTAGTGGTGTAGGAAACGTCTCTTACCGCCTGTAGAAGGTCATCAGAAGCCAGAGCGAGGTCAATGCGAGAGAACGACCTATGAGCCGCTGAGTAAAAGGAGAAGGAAGACATATTCGGGTATTTCCGCCTCCAGAGGTCGGTCAGGCCCAGCGCCAAGCGCCAGTTGTTAAACGAGGAAGAGCCAGGGTCTGCAGTGGCAGTGCGATCAAGAGCTGGAGCAGGAACCACATTGAAATCTCCTATGAAAAGCCAACAATTTATTAGTGATAAGTTCAAGCACAGAAACATGAAAAGGAGGGGGGACATAGACAGAGACCAAGACAAAGGAGAAAGAACCCAGAGAACAATGTAGAATCACAAACCTCCCAAAGTGGTCACACGCAGCCTGGGAAACCGCTAATGGCAGGGACTTAGTAATTAGGACAGAAACACCCCTAGCATAAGTGGGAAGCCTATCAGGCTGAATTTGTGGGAGGGGCTTTGGCTATTTAACATCCATCGGCCCCTCCCTCTGGGCGTATGCTGGGTTGGCGAAATTGCGGGGGTTCTTTCGTTGCGTACGCTGGGTCAGGTGTGTGGTGGTGCAGGCAGGTTTCTTTTACTGGGGCCCTGGTCTGTTGCTATTGCTCCCCTCATTTGGCGGGCAGGCTCCGGCACCCAGCGTGTTATGTAGGCGGTGGTCCGTCGGTGCAGCGCGTGCCCGGGCTGGCCGCAGTGAACACGGCCTCTGGATCCAGCGGCAGCTGGCGGCATGGCAGGCGCGGGGAGACGCGACCCACGTGGGTCTCCCTGTGCCGGCGTCTCACGTGTAACACGGGGCCCTGAACGGGCGGAGTCACAGCATGCCAGTGAGCTGGTGGTATAGCTCCACGGATGGCCAGCAGGTGGCGCTGGAAAAAAAAAAAATGTGTGTGAGGAAATGTGTTAGGCTTACAGAGTGTATTGGTACCATGCAGTAATAAGGGGCTGGCTCATGGTGCACCGGTGTCAGGCCACAGTTCCTGACACATGCACTGTCGCAGACAAGGGGCAGCTTGTAAGTTAATAATACTATAATCCATATTACTGTGGCTTCGGTTTAGGGGGGGGGGTGGTCATGCATATCGGGGTACCGGGTCAGAGGCTTGGGGTAGTCAAGTAATTAGTGGGGTTGGGGTAGTTTCAGGCATAGGGGAGTGGGCTAGGGGGTGCCAGCATGTATGGGTCAGAGGTGGTAGGTGGCGCGTAAACCATATGGTTAGAACACTGTTAGTTTCTCTTGCAGATTAGGTGGGCTATATCCAGTTAGGTGGTCGTTACGTTCCTGGTCATTGCAAACTTGGCTACGGTCAGTACCAACCGTACGGCGGTTGTTCATGTTATTTATTCACGTTTCACGGTGGTCATCACTTTCGCTAGCAGACGCTAGTTCACGTCATTTCAGTCAAATGCTTAATACTCCTGTTACATTAGTTAATGTTACGCACTGCTGCTGTTACACATAGGCCCTGAATCACTGTATATCTGACTCGACATGTCAGATAGGGTTCAAGGCGTCATTGCTTCTGTCACGCATACAGAGCATTTCGTTTACACGGGTAGTGGTCACTGCGATCTTGACTCTTCTTCAAGGGTGACCACTTGCCTGCGGTGGTTGCTGACACGTCTTCAGAGCCATCGCTAGTTAGTTAGAAACGGTGCACACTGTAATCTTGACTCGCAGTCAGGAGGTGTTCACGGTTTAATTATTCATGACTATACGCGTCATGCACACGTTCTCGGTCAGACACACGGTCAGGCCTTGTTTCAAACTATTCAGGTGGTACTCTGGGTCGCACTGGCACTACGGTCAGCACTCTTGGGTTCGGCCACATTGCACGGGCAGTCATCTGCAGCTGTAAGCTAACATTAAGTATGTATTCGGTTGTTTGCAGGGTTACAGTCGATTTGCTGTTCGTTTCAGGCGTATTACTGCTGTGTTACAGTGATGGTAAGGTCAGTCAGTACTCAGCAAGGGGGGTACACGTTTCTCATATCTGGTGACTCACGATTACCGTTTTTTCCTCGGCACCCGTTACGGCCCGGACAGGTCATGTCTCACGTGTCAGACATAGAGGACCCGATGTCCATCCCTGATACACTAGCTAGAAGCTCCGTGCGAGGGACGCCCTCCTCTGCAGCTTACAGGGCTGTTACGCCGAGCGCTCCGGGTCCCCGCTCCTCCCCGGAGCGCTCGCTTCACTCCCCCCGCTGCAGCGCTCCGGTCACGTCCTCTGACCCGGGGCGCTGCGATTCCGCTGCCAGCCGGGATGCGATTCGCGATGCGGGTAGCGCCCGCTCGCGATGCGCACCCCGGCTCCCCTACCTGACTCGCTCTCCGTCTGTTCTGTCCCGGCGCGCGCGGCCCCGCTCCCTAGGGCGCGCGCGCGCCGGGTCTCTGCGATTTAAAGGGCCACTGCGCCGCTGATTGGCGCAGTGGTTCCAATTAGTGTGTTCACCTGTGCACTTCCCTATATCACCTCACTTCCCCTGCACTCCCTTGCCGGATCTTGTTGCCATTGTGCCAGTGAAAGCGTTCCTTGTGTGTTCCTAGCCTGTGTTCCAGACCTTCTGCCGTTGCCCCTGACTACGATCCTTGCTGCCTGCCCCGACCTTCTGCTACGTCCGACCTTGCTTCTGCCTACTCCCTTGTACCGCGCCTATCTTCAGCAGCCAGAGAGGTGAGCCGTTGCTAGTGGATACGACCTGGTCACTACCGCCGCAGCAAGACCATCCCGCTTTGCGGCGGGCTCTGGTGAAAACCAGTAGTGGCTTAGAACCGATCCACTAGCACGGTCCACGCCAATCCCTCTCTGGCACAGAGGATCCACTACCTGCCAGCCGGCATCGTGACAGTAGATCCGGCCATGGATCCCGCTGAAGTTCCTCTGCCAGTTGTCGCTGACCTCACCACGGTGGTCGCCCAGCAGTCACAACAGATAGCGCAACAAGGCCAACAGCTGTCTCAACTGACCGTTATGCTACAACAGTTACTACCACAGCTTCAGCAGTCATCTCCTCCGCCAGCTCCTGCACCTCCTCCGCAGCGAGTGGCCGCTCCTGGGATACGCTTATCCTTGCCGGATAAATTTGATGGGGACTCTAAGTTTTGCCGTGGCTTTCTTTCCCAATGTTCCCTGCATCTGGAGATGATGTCGGACCTGTTTCCCACTGAAAGGTCTAAGGTGGCTTTCGTAGTCAGCCTTCTGTCCGGAAAAGCCCTGTCATGGGCCACACCGCTCTGGGACCGCAATGACCCCGTCACTGCCTCTGTACACTCCTTCTTCTCGGAAATCCGAAGTGTCTTTGAGGAACCTGCCCGAGCCTCTTCTGCTGAGACTGCCCTGTTGAACCTGGTCCAGGGTAATTCTTCCGTTGGCGAGTATGCCGTACAATTCCGTACTCTTGCTTCAGAATTGTCCTGGAATAATGAGGCCCTCTGCGCGACCTTCAAAAAAGGCCTATCCAGCAACATTAAAGATGTTCTGGCCGCACGAGAAATTCCTGCTAATCTACATGAACTTATTCACCTAGCCACTCGCATTGACATGCGTTTTTCCGAAAGGCGTCAGGAACTCCGCCAAGATATGGACTCTGTTCGCACGAGGCGTTTCTTCTCCTCGGCTCCTCTCTCCTCTGGTCCCCTGCAATCTGTTCCTGTGTCTCCCGCCGTGGAGGCTATGCAGGTCGACCGGTCTCGCCTGACACCTCAAGAGAGGACACGACGCCGTATGGAGAACCTCTGCCTGTACTGTGCTAGTACCGAACACTTCCTGAGGGATTGTCCTATCCGTCCTCCCCGCCTGGAAAGACGTACGCTGACTCCGCACAAAGGTGAGACAGTCCTTGATGTCTACTCTGCTTCTCCACGTCTTACTGTGCCTGTGCGGATGTCTGCCTCTGCCTTCTCCTTCTCTACAGTGGCCTTCTTGGACTCTGGATCTGCAGGAAATTTTATTTTGGCCTCTCTCGTCAACAGGTTCAACATCCCCGTGACCAGTCTCGCCAGACCCCTCTACATCAATTGTGTAAATAATGAAAGATTGGACTGTACCATACGTTTCCGCACGGAGCCCCTTCTTATGAGCATCGGATCTCATCATGAGAGGATTGAACTTTTGGTCCTCCCCAATTGCACCTCGGAAATTCTCCTTGGACTTCCCTGGCTTCAACTTCATTCCCCAACCCTGGATTGGTCCACTGGGGAGATCAAGAGTTGGGGGTCCTCTTGTTCCAAGAACTGTCTAAAACCGGTTCCCAGTAACCCTTGCCGTAACTCTGTGGTTCCTCCAGTAACCGGTCTCCCTAAGGCCTATATGGACTTTGCGGATGTTTTCTGCAAAAAACAAGCTGAGACTCTACCTCCTCACAGGCCTTATGATTGCCCTATCGACCTCCTCCCGGGCACTACTCCACCCCGGGGCAGAATTTATCCTCTCTCTGCCCCAGAGACTCTTGCCATGTCCGAATACGTCCAGGAGAATCTTAAAAAGGGCTTTATCCGTAAATCCTCCTCTCCTGCCGGAGCCGGATTTTTCTTTGTGTCCAAAAAAGATGGCTCCCTACGTCCTTGCATTGACTACCGCGGTCTTAATAAAATCACGGTTAAGAACCGCTACCCCTTACCCCTCATCTCTGAACTCTTTGATCGCCTCCAAGGTGCCCACATCTTTACTAAATTGGACTTAAGAGGCGCCTATAACCTCATCCGCATCAGAGAGGGGGACGAGTGGAAAACGGCATTTAACACCAGAGATGGACACTTTGAGTATCTGGTCATGCCCTTTGGCCTGTGCAACGCCCCTGCCGTCTTCCAAGACTTTGTCAATGAAATTTTTCGTGATCTGTTATACTCTTGTGTTGTTGTATATCTGGACGATATCCTAATTTTTTCTGCCAATCTAGAGGAACACCGCCAGCATGTCCGTATGGTTCTTCAGAGACTTCGTGACAACCAACTCTATGCCAAAATTGAGAAATGTCTGTTTGAATGCCAATCTCTTCCTTTTCTAGGATACTTGGTCTCTGGCCAGGGACTACAGATGGATCCAGACAAACTTTCTGCCGTCTTAGATTGGCCACGCCCCTCCGGACTCCGTGCTATCCAACGCTTTTTGGGGTTCGCCAATTATTACAGGCAATTTATTCCACATTTTTCTACCATTGTAGCTCCTATCGTGGCTTTAACCAAAAAAAATGCTGATCCCAAGTCCTGGCCTCCTCAAGCAGAAGACGCCTTTAAACGACTCAAGTCTGCCTTTTCTTCGGCTCCCGTCCTCTCCAGACCTGACCCTTCCAAACCCTTCCTATTGGAGGTTGATGCCTCCTCAGTGGGAGCTGGAGCTGTTCTTCTACAGAAAAATTCTTCCGGGCATGCTGTCACTTGTGGTTTTTTCTCTAGGACCTTCTCTCCAGCGGAGAGGAACTACTCCATCGGGGATCGAGAGCTTCTAGCCATTAAATTAGCACTTGAGGAATGGAGGCATCTGTTGGAGGGATCAAGTTCTCCTGTTATTATCTACACCGACCACAAGAACCTCTCCTACCTCCAGTCTGCCCAACGGCTGAATCCTCGCCAGGCCCGGTGGTCTCTGTTCTTTGCCCGATTTAATTTTGAGATTCACTTTCGTCCTGCCGATAAGAACATTAGGGCCGATGCTCTCTCTCGTTCCTCGGATGCCTCAGAAGTTGAACTCTCTCCGCAACACATCATTCCACCTGACTGCCTGATCTCCACTTCTCCTGCCTCCATCAGGCAGACTCCTCCAGGAAAGACCTTTGTTTCTCCTCGCCAACGCCTCGGAATCCTCAAATGGGGTCACTCCTCCCATCTCGCAGGTCATGCGGGTATCAAGAAATCTGTGCAACTCATCTCCCGCTTCTATTGGTGGCCGACTCTGGAGACGGATGTTGTGGACTTTGTGCGAGCCTGCACTATCTGTGCCCGGGATAAGACTCCTCGCCAGAAGCCCGCTGGTTTTCTTCATCCTCTGCCTGTCCCCGAACAGCCTTGGTCTCTGATTGGTATGGATTTTATTACTGATTTACCCCCTTCCCGTGGCAACACTGTTATTTGGGTGGTCGTTGATCGATTCTCCAAAATGGCACATTTCATCCCTCTTCCTGGTCTTCCTTCTGCGCCTCAGTTGGCTAAACAATTTTTTGTACACATTTTTCGTCTTCACGGGTTGCCTACGCAGATTGTCTCGGATAGAGGCGTCCAATTCGTGTCTAAATTCTGGAGGGCTCTCTGTAAACAACTCAAGATTAAATTAAATTTTTCTTCTGCATATCATCCCCAGTCCAATGGACAAGTAGAAAGGATTAACCAGATCTTGGGTGATTATTTGCGACATTTTGTTTCCTCCCGCCAGGATGACTGGGCAGATCTCCTCCCATGGGCCGAATTCTCGTATAACTTCAGGGTCTCTGAGTCTTCCTCCAAATCCCCATTTTTCGTGGTGTACGGCCGTCACCCTCTTCCCCCCCTCCCTACTCCCTTGCCCTCTGGTCTGCCCGCTGTGGATGAAATTTCTCGTGACCTTTCCATCATATGGAGAGAGACCCAAAATTCTCTCTTACAGGCTTCATCACGCATGAAGAAGTTCGCGGATAAGAAAAGAAGAGCCCCTCCCGTTTTTTCCCCTGGAGACAAGGTATGGCTCTCCGCTAAATATGTCCGCTTCCGTGTCCCTAGCTACAAGTTGGGACCACGCTATCTTGGTCCTTTCAAAATTTTGTGTCAAATTAATCCTGTCTCTTATAAACTTCTTCTTCCTCCTTCTCTTCGTATCCCTAATGCCTTTCACGTCTCTCTTCTCAAACCACTCATCCTCAACCGTTTTTCTCCCAAATCTGTTCCTCCCACTCCTGTTTCCGGCTCCTCGGACATCTTCTCGGTCAAAGAAATCTTAGCTGCCAAAAAGGTCAGAGGGAAAAATTTTTTTTTAGTGGACTGGGAGGGTTGTGGTCCTGAAGAGAGATCCTGGGAACCTGAGGACAACATCCTAGACAAAAGTCTGCTCCTCAGGTTCTCAGGCTCTAAGAAGAGGGGGAGACCCAAGGGGGGGGGTACTGTTACGCCGAGCGCTCCGGGTCCCCGCTCCTCCCCGGAGCGCTCGCTTCACTCCCCCCGCTGCAGCGCTCCGGTCACGTCCTCTGACCCGGGGCGCTGCGATTCCGCTGCCAGCCGGGATGCGATTCGCGATGCGGGTAGCGCCCGCTCGCGATGCGCACCCCGGCTCCCCTACCTGACTCGCTCTCCGTCTGTTCTGTCCCGGCGCGCGCGGCCCCGCTCCCTAGGGCGCGCGCGCGCCGGGTCTCTGCGATTTAAAGGGCCACTGCGCCGCTGATTGGCGCAGTGGTTCCAATTAGTGTGTTCACCTGTGCACTTCCCTATATCACCTCACTTCCCCTGCACTCCCTTGCCGGATCTTGTTGCCATTGTGCCAGTAAAAGCGTTCCTTGTGTGTTCCTAGCCTGTGTTCCAGACCTTCTGCCGTTGCCCCTGACTACGATCCTTGCTGCCTGCCCCGACCTTCTGCTACGTCCGACCTTGCTTCTGCCTACTCCCTTGTACCGCGCCTATCTTCAGCAGCCAGAGAGGTGAGCCGTTGCTAGTGGATACGACCTGGTCACTACCGCCGCAGCAAGACCATCCCGCTTTGCGGCGGGCTCTGGTGAAAACCAGTAGTGGCTTAGAACCGATCCACTAGCACGGTCCACGCCAATCCCTCTCTGGCACAGAGGATCCACTACCTGCCAGCCGGCATCGTGACAAGGGCTTGGACGATCCCCAAGTTGATGGAGGAGTTGCGCAAGAGGGCAATTCCATTTCCAGCAACCGCCCGAAAAGCAGAGTTGTACAAACTCCTCATGGCGGATCAGGGGGCTGGCGACAGTCAGGAGGGGACCTCGGGCCAGTCCACCCTCTCTGAACTGCATGCAATGATGACTTCCATGTTGGGCAGGCTGGATTCTCTGGAGAGAAGGGGCATTCAGGGGCCCCCAGCTCCAGCAGCATTGCAGGCGCCAACGCCTACACAGATGTCTGCCCCTGTTCCGGTAGGCAATCCAGGTAGGCGCTCTGGGCCACCAAGGGTGTCACCAGTCCATTTTGTCCCAGCGGCCCTGAGAAAGGACATACTGGAAGGGAAGGACATCAATTTGGCGGCCCTGTTGCTATCTGCCTTCGACGTTGAGGACACTAGAACGGTAGCGTGCGCTGACTTGTCTGTTGTCCTTAAGAGTAAGGACACCAGGCTGAAACGGAAGCTAAATATCCACGAGTTTGTGATTGCCTTCAGCAAATACAGGGAGGTGATATGCTCAGCCAGGCCGGAGCGCAGAGAGGAGCTCGACCTGTATTTGCTGAGGGTTACTGAATACGCATACAAATACGGTGGTACCCATTTCTACGATTATCTTAGAAGTTTCTCAGCCATGGCAGCGGCGGCCTTCAGCCAAGATGGGTACCTCACGGACTGGAGCATCGAAGATTCACAGATGTTCTGCAGCCACTTCGCAAATCTCAAATTCCCTGCATGTGCCGCCTGTCAATCAATCACGCATACTACGGCGTGGTGTGTAGGGCTGGCTCAACAGGGCGAGCAGGGCGTCACCAGACCGTCCACTTCCACGGACAGTTTCAGCAGGTCCGCACCTTCCGTGGATAAGTTGTGCCGTCCAGTACACTATCTCGGAGGCTCACAAATTTGTAACAACTATAACATGTCTTCGTGCAACTTCAGCAATTGCAGGTTATTACACGTCTGCTTCTACTGCTTCAGGGCACATCCGGGCTCTGCATGTAGGCAGAAAGGGCCAGCATGACTAGGCGGGGTACGTACCCCAGTCCTGGCCGCTCTGCTCGCGGACCACCCGGACCCAGATTGGGTCCAGTGGTTGATCAATAGTTTTGACAGAGGCTTCCACGCCGGCATGGTCACACTGCCGCAGGCCACATTTGAATGCGACAATCTGCTGTCTGCCGTAAACGATCCCGCTGTTGTCACTGAATTAATAAATGCTGAGCTAATGAAAGGTTATATGATTGGCCCCTTGTTAGTTTCTCCATTCAGGTCTTGGAGGGTCAGTCCGGTAGGGGTGGTAACAGGCAAGTTCAATGGGAAAAAGAGACTGATATTTGACTTGTCGGCTCCTCATGGGTCACTTGTCCCCAGTATCAACTCTCTCATTCCATCCGAGGAGTTTAGCATGCATTATTCTTCCATAGACCAGGCTATTCAGGTCATCTTGGCGCTCGGCCCAGGGACTTGGATGGCGAAGGCGGATATCACTGATGCCTTCAAGTTGCTGCCATTGCACAGGGACCAGTGGCAATGGTTTGCGCTCAAATGGCAAGGGGCATATTATTTTGCTTCCAAGTTGACTTTCGGATGCAAGAGCAGCCCGTGGCTGTTTGACCAACTGGCCCAGGCATTGCACTGGCTGCTGGTTAATGTCTCTGGATGCAGCCAGGTCATCCATTATTTGGATGACTTTCTTCTGCTCAGTCGCCCGAGGGAAGAGCCGGACCAGTTGGTCAGATTGCTGAGACTGTTCACTGATATTGGGGTGCCAGTGTCTCCCAAGAAAACGGTCGGTCCAACTAAGTGTCTCACCTTTCTGGGAGTAATCCTAGATTCAGTCGCAATACAAGTCAGCTTGCCCACTGACAAACTCAACCGTATCAGAGACACTATCCACAAGTACACGGTCTCCCAGGTCACGACCAAGGGCGAGTTGCAGAGCTTGCGGGAATGCTGGCATTTGCTATGCGAGCAATTCCGCAGGGCAGAGCTTTCGTATCCATAATATTGTCTTTGCTGCATGGTGTCCCTCATCAACACAGTAGGGTTTGGTTAGATTGCCAAGCCCTGGCTGACCTGAACATGTGGGATAGGTTCATGGCACAATGGAATGGGACGGCTATGTTGCCTGGCACAATTAATCTTGGACTGAATTATTACACACAGGTGGCCAGGGAGTTAATGTCGGACGCCTTAGCCCCCAATACCAGAAAGGCCTATCATGCAGCACACGACACCTTTAGGTCATATCTGTCGCAACATAGCATCCCCTTTTCTTACGACACCACTATCATTCTATCTTTCATCGGTTTCTGCCACTCTTCTCTGCACCTGTCTCATAGCACTATTAAATCTTACCTTTCGGGCATTCAGCATTTCATTTCTTTATCCCACCCAGACAGGCTATCTATCCTATCATCTCAGGCTGTCAAGGCTGCGCTCAGAGGGGTGGTGGCTCGTAGCGCCACAGCGTCACCTCTCAGGAAACCGATCAGCGGCGAGCTGTTCCGAGCCATGTCTGATGCATTAGCCAATAACCCGTTTGGCTTCGAGCGCAGTCTGATAATCAAATCTGCCATTTATCTAGCCTTCTATGGCTTCCTCCGGCCGGGTGAATTTTTCATGTGTCAGGCGGGGAGCGACGCATCCACAGAAGGCTCATTTAAGGTGGCAGGGTTCTTGGTTCGAAGTTTCACTGTCCGTCACAAAAACTTGCAGGTGGGGGGCGGTGGTTAAGTATTTTCCTTCAGGCAACAACTGGTGCCCGGTGGCGGTGTTGGCACAACTGGTTGAGTTCCTCCATGATAAGCCTCCGAAGTCGCCACTGTTGCCTTTCGGTGGGGGTGCTCTTACCACTTCTCTTTTCACATCGCATGTCCGCACGCTGCTTGGCAATTTAGGACACAACCCCAGAGAGTTCTCAGGTCACTCATTCCGCATAGGAGCAGCATCGGCGGCCTCCAGGCACAAGGTGCCTGTACATGTCATCCAGAAGTTGGGGAGGTGGCGTTCTGATGCATATACCACTTATGGCCCAGATCCCTCAAGGGAAATGGCAGAGGCATTTCAATTTTTGGCATTATAAATAAATGATACTTAATTACCCTAACTGGTGGTGTATTTTTGCCCTCTATAGGCGGACCCTCGATGCGGTTTTCAGGCACACCTCAACCGCTGTTCTATGTTATAAGTAGAGTTTTGTGTTAGGTCTTGGTAAATCTAGTTTCTTGCAGGTGGCCTTGGCAGGAGATAACAGGTAAGCCCATACACGGTTCAAAGTCCTGACCACAAGTGGGAAGCCTATCAGGCTGAATTTGTGGGAGGGGCTTTGGCTATTTAACATCCATCGGCCCCTCCCTCTGGGCGTATGCTGGGTTGGCGAAACCCACCCTCCTCACCCTTTTCTTCATCACCATACATAAGGGAATGCCCTCTATAGGCTGACCCTCGACGCGGTTTTCAGGCACACCTCAACCGCTGTTCTATGTTATAAGAAGAGTTTTGTGTTAGGTCTTGGTAAATCTAGTTTCTTGCAGGTGGCCTTGGCAGGAGATAACAGGTAAGCCCATACACGGTTCAAAGTCCTGACCACAATTAGAATAAGAGGCAAGATAGCCCCATGCTATCCAGTCCCTCTTCAGGGCTACGACCTTCTGACCCGTAACATGAGTCTCCTGTAAGCGGATAATATGAGGAGATTGGCGTTTCACAAAATCAAGACACAAGGCCCTTTTAAACTTAGAATTAAGCCCCCGACCATTCCAGCTAATCACCTTCAGGGTCCCCATCAGAACAAAAAATCATAAGCTAGAAACAGGAGAGACTCAAGGAGGGTTAGGACAGAGAAGGGCAGAGCACCGGGACCATACATACCGCACACAACACAGACAGGGCACAGACATACAACAAATACACAAAAACAACATGGCATAACCAAAACATCCCCAAGAAAACCATAACACTAAACGGGACATAGCAACCTTCTATACCCTAACACAGTGCAGACCTAAACCCAAAACTACAACCAGTACGGAGCGTCAAAGAGCTCCAAATGAGACTAAACCAGCCAGACTAATACGTCCTCCCACCACCCCACCATAGACAATCATCAACAGTCTTTAGCAATGAAGGTCAGGAAGGTTAAATCCGGAGGCCGGACAGGAGGGGCCGCATCCACCCAGTGGAGAGCTTTTGTTGGAGAAGTGAAGAACTTGGCTGATGTACCATCCACTACTCTCAGGCGGGCCGGATACAACATGGAGTAGCGGTAACCCTTGGCACGTAGCTTTCCCCCGACCTCCGTGAACTGCGCCTGCTGCTTGCAAAGAAAAGTCTGGATAAAAGGACACTCTGCTGCCATCATACATGACTTCTTCCTTAATACGTACAGCTCGGAGAATAGCATCTCTGTCCTTGGAGTGGAGAAGTTTGGCAAGGAATTCAAGTGGAGGGCCATCAGGAGGAGGAGGCCGTGCTGGAATGCAATGAACTCGTTCAACCAAAAAATAGGGAGAGAAAGTATCCAAGGGGAGGATCTCCTTCAGCGACGATTCTAGGAACAACACTGGATCATTCCCCTCCACCTTCTCAGGAAGGCGCACAAGGCGGATCTTATTGCGCCTCAGATGGTTCACCATTTCTTCCATGCAGTTCAGAACCCCAGTAACCTTATGCTGCAGCGAATCCACACGCTCCGGCAAAGGGTCCAAGGTGTCATCCCTCATAGAGACCCTATGCTTCACCTCTTCAGTGCGCTCACGGATCTTTTGGGTCTCATGTCGCAGGATAACAAATGCTTGGCGCAGTTTGTCACCATAATAGATTGACAGGAGGAAAAGGCAGCCAAAAGAAAACCTCTGATCGATAAGCGCAGCATCATGGACAGGCCTTTCAGGGGACATCTGCTAAGGCGGTGTCGTAGACCCTTCAAATGGCGACAGCTAAGGAGCAATAGAATTGCCCCCAGAACATTCCAGAGCCCTGGTGAACTGGCTCAGCACTCTCCCCGCCTGCACAGAGACTCTGGAAGCAAGCGGGGTCTGAGCACCAAGATTTCTTTGAGCGGGATCACCAGAGCAAGAGGACCCATCATCAGAGGAGGCAACCTCATCAGAGGTCGGCCGAGAGGCCTTGGCATTCAGTCTGGACTTTAATTACTCCGAGAGCCCCCCATGGAAGCCAGGGTCTCAGAAAGAGCAGGTAGAAAGTCACTAGCAACACAGTCACTGATCAAGGAACACAACCGGACTGCTGATATATCCACGGAGCATGCACTGCACCACAAGTCCCAGCCAGGCAAAATGTCTCCCACCAGGGTACTCACAATCTGTATTAGAAGGGCAGCAGACAGCAGAGTAGTAGACCCAGATGGATGTGGCCAGGACTCCAGCAGGTCTCTTCAGGGCAGCAGCATACACCAAGCTTTAAGGTCCCCAGGGAGCAGCAGAGGAGAAGCAGGGTCTGCACAGCTACAAGGATCCAGCACAGGCCACACTTCACAGCGGGAGTCCCTACGGCAACCAGGCCCATCGGTGGAAGCCGCGCACACGAAAGCCCGTGATGGCGCTCACCGCCAGAGAGGGCCGAGATAACAGGGAGCCAGGCACCGGAGACGACCACCGATAAACAACACAGAACGTCCGGGACAAGGCGAAGGCACGTCCCCCACCAGCGTCGCCACCACAGCTGCTCCGTGTGACCATCCACAGCCCAGGCCACAAAAGGAGAAAGCTGTCTCGCTCCACCGACAGCCTCCGGAACCAGATCAAAACAACCCCTGGGTGTTCTGCCACTCCAGAGGGACCCACCAGGAGAAGACCAGCCACTGAGGGTAAGAAACTACAGGGTTACAGAACGGGGTTAGAGGCAGCCCTCAGCACAGCCATCCGCTCACTCAGGCATCCAGGCCATGCCCCCCCCCCCCTTCTTTCATTTCTAAGAGGCCTTTTTTTTTTATGAAAGAAGCAATCTTATTGGCTGCTATGGGCAACTGCATCACTCTTTCTGTACACACAGTTTGCTAAATCTCTCCCATAGTGTTCATATTCCCTACATACAGTAGAAATAGATTAACCCCTTTCTGCTCAAGTATTTTACAGCTGATTGTAGATGTAGTCAATGCTAAATATACTCTTAGTCAAGATGAGCTGAGATTGTAAATATAAAAATGAAAGAGTCATCTAAAATTAAGCATCTAAATCAGATAATTTCATAATTTAGTCTAGCTGTCAATGATCAACTCTTTCCAATTAATACATAACATTTTCAATACAATTATAAGACTGAATAAGCAAGGATTTCTCAGTAAAGTAACTAATCCTCATACATTACGTCTGATGAGCTCATATACTAGGTCTATTATCTAGTAAAAAAACTATATTCTGAAATTATGAAAATATCATAAACTCTTGCTTTATATACTAAGGACGTTTTATTTCATACTACTCTCTCCCATCCCATTCATAGGATAATACATGAGCATTGAAATATAAATGTAGTGAGAGTCCTTGACTGGTCAAAGGCCACATAGTTATTGTAAAATTGAGCTGTAGTCTTTTCAGATCCAATGTATTTACCTGTCAATCTATTCTATGTCACTACCCACATTCTTAAGCGTGGGTCTTCGGCTTAATTCTGCATGACTTGGCATCCTACATAACTACTATGACAAATTCAAAGACTCACTTCTCAGAACATAAAAGACTTGAACAAAAATTAAAGACAGAAATTAGAAAAAGATGTCAGTGTTTTCAAAATTTTTATTGTTTCAATATTATCTCAAGATGACTACCAGTAGCATATTTAGTTTGACTTCAGGTTATAGAACAAAAGCTTACGGTTATATAACAGCACTGCTAGCTTACGGTTATACAACAGTTTACTACTACTTCACTGAAACCTCAAGCTTCAACCTCTAGACCTGAGCACAACCAGAACCGGAACTCAACATAACCAGGATCATTACTTAACCCGTTCTCGCGCTGTACACTTTGCGGTAAAAATTACATGTTTTCTTTATTCTCTGGGTCAATAAGATTAAAATGATACCCATGGTTACATACTTTTCTATTATTGCACTGCTGTTAAAAAAATCTCTAACTTTTTTCTACAAAATCAGTATGTTTAAAATTGACCTATTTTGACCACCTCTAACTCTCTTTTTTTTCTGTATTCAGGGATGTGTGGGGGCTAATTTTTTGTGCCATGATCTGTAGTTTGTCTTGATACCACATTTGCGTATTTTTTAAAATGTTTAATTACATTTTTTTGCAGTTTAATGTGACAAAAAAGCAGACATTTTTCACTTTTTTTTTTTTACGTTAACGCCGTTCGCCATATGGGATCATTAACATTATATATTTATAGTTCGGACATTTGCGCACGCGGCGATACAAAATATATTTATTATTTATCTTTTTTATGTTTTTTTGTATAAATATGGGGAAAAGGGGTAAAACTATTGGGGCAGGGGATTTTTCAAATTTTTTAAAACTTTTTTAAAACTTTTTTTTTACATTTATTTTACACTTTTTTAGTCCCCATAGGGGACTACTTATAGTAATCATCAGATTGCTAATACTGTTCAGTGCTATGCATAGGGCATAGCACTGATCTATTATCGTCAATCTTCTGCTCTGGTCTGCTGAAAGGCAGATCAGTGCAGAGGACCCCAGGAGACGGACGGAGGCAGGTGAGGGGACATCTTGGCTGATCTGATCCGAGTGGCAGTGCCGCGGGCGAACAGACAGCTGCCGGAACCCACCGGGAATGCAGCAACGTACATTTAGGGCGCATGTCGTTAAGGAGTTTGAAACTAAATAAAATCAGTGCCATGTAAACTTCGGCTCAGGAGCGCAAGCACCACATGAACTTCCATCGGGTGAAAATGTTTAACCCCTTAACGACCACGGACGTAAATGTACGTCCTGGTTTGGCGGGACTTCCCCCACCAGGACGTACATTTACGTCCTGTGTATGACCGCAAGCATCGGAACGATGCTCGCGTCATACACGGCAGGTTCCGGCTGCTAATAGCAGCCGGGGACCCGCTGGTAATGGCGGACCGCCATTAACCCTTCAGATGCCGTGATCAATACAGATCACGGCATCTGCGGCAGTGCGGTACTTTGAATGGATGATCGGATCGCCCGCAGCGCTGCCGCTGCGATCCGATCATCCAGCATGGCGGCCGAAAGTCCCCTCACCTGGCTCCGGCCGTCTCCCGGGGTCTTCTGCTCTGGTCTGCGATCGAGCAGACCAGAGCAGAAGATGACCGACAATACTGAGCAGTGCTGTAACCTATACATAGCACTGAACAGTATTAGCAATCAAAGGATTGCTATAGATAGTCCCCTATGGGGACATAAAAAATGTAAAATAAAAGTTGAAAAATGTAAAAAAAAAAAAAAGTGAAAAATCCCCTCCCCCAATAAAAATGAAAATATGTTTGTTTTTCCCATTTTACCCCCAAAAAAGTGTACATTTTTTTTTAATAAACATATTTGGTATTGCCGTGTGCGTAAATGTCCATACTATCAAAATATAATGTTAATTATTCTGTACAGTAAATGGCGTAAACGTAAAAAATTTAAGAAATCCAAAAATGCTGCTTTTTTGTCACAATTTATTAAAAAAATTTTAATAAAAAATTATCTAAAGTTTTATATATGCAAATGTGGTATCGATAAAAAGTACAGATGACGGCGCAAAAATTAGCCCTCATACCGCCCTATATATGGAAAAATGAAAAAGTTATAGGTAGTCAAAATAGGGCAATTTTAGATTACTGATTTTGTACAAAAAGTTTTATTTTTTTTTTGAGCGGTACCAAATATAAAAGTATCTAGCCATGGGTATCATTTTAATCATACTGACCCACAAAATAAAGTACACATGTCATTTTTACCGTAAAGTGTATAGTGTGGAAACAAAACCCTCCAAAATGCGCAAAATTGTGGTTTTCATTTAAATTTCCTCCCTAAAAAATGTTTTGGGGGTTCACTGTACATTTTATGGTAAAATGAGAGGTTTCATTACCAAGTACAATTGGTTACACAAAAAAACAAGCCCTTATATGGGTCTGTAGATGGAAATATAAAGGAGTTATGGATTTTAGAAGGCGAGGAGGAAAAAACGAAAATGCAAAAATAAAATTGGCCTGGTCCTTAACCCCTTAAGGACACAGCTCATTTTCACCTTAAGGACGCAGGCCTTTTTTGCAAATCTGCCCACTATCACTTTAAGCATTAATAACTCTGGGATGCTTTTACCTTTCATTCTGATTCCAAGATAGTTTTTTCGTGACATATTCTACTTGTTAGAATGTTAATTGTAAAAAAAAATTATGCATAATTTCTTGGTGAAAAATTCCAAAATTTCATGAAAAATGTGAAAATTTTGCATTTTTTTTAACTTTGAAACTCTCTGCTTATAAGGAAAATTGAAATCCCAAATAAATTATATATTGATTCACATATACAAAATGTCTACTTTGTGTTTGACATGTTGTTACTTTTGGAAAGCATCAGAGGGCTTCAAAGTATAGCAGCAATTTTCCAATTTTCCACAAAATTTTCTAAATCAGAATTTTTAAGGGACCAGTTCAGTTTTGAAGTGGATTTGAGGGGTCTTCATATTAGAAATACCCCACAAATGACCCCATTATAAAAACTTCCTTTTTTCCACTCGCATGTTCTTGTAGACCCAGTTTTTGAATTTTTACAAGGGGTAAAAGGAGAAAAATCTTCCTAAAATTTGTAACCCAATTTCTCTCGAGCAAGGAATTACCTCATATGTGTATGTCAAGTATTCTGTGGGTGCACTAGAGGGCTTAGAAGGGAAGGAGCGACAATAGGATTTTGGAGAGTGAATTTTTCTGAAATGTTTTTTGGGGGGCATGTCACATTTAGGAAGCCCCTATGGTGCCAGAACAGCAAGTAAACCCCCACATGGCATACTATTTTGGAAACTACACCCCTCAGGGAACATAACAAGGGGTCCAATGAGCTTTAACACCCCACAGGTGTTTGACGACTTTTCGTTAAAGTTGAACGTGAACATGAATTTTTTTTTTCTCACTAAAATGCTGGTTTTTCCCCAAATTTTACATTTCTACAAGGGGTAATAGGAGAAAATGCCCCTCAAAATTTGTAACCCCATTTCTTCTGAGTATGGAAATACCCCATGTGTGGACTAAAAGTGCTCTGCTTGCACATTACAATGCTCAGAAGAGAAGGAGCACCATTAAACTTATGGAGAGAGAATTTGGTTGGAATAGAAGTCGGGGGCCTAGTGCATTTACACAGCCCCCCGTGGTGCCAGAACAGTGGACCCCACCACATGTGACCCCATTTTGGAAACTACACCCCCCACAGAATTTAATAAGGGGTACAGTGAGCATTTACACCTCACTGGCTTTTGACAGATCCTTGGAACAGTGGGCTGTGCAATTGAAAAATAAATTTTTTCATTTTCACGGACCACTGCTCCAAAAATCTGTCAGACACCTGTGGGGCGTAAATGTTCACTGTACCCCTTATTACATTCCATGAGGGGTGTAGTTTCCAAAATGGGGTCACATGTGGGGGTGTCCATTGTTCTGGCACTATTGGGGCTTTGTAAACACACGTGGCCTTGAATTCCGGACAAATTTTTCTCTCCAAAATCCCAATGGTGCTCCTTCTCTTCTGAGCATTGTAGTTCACCTGCAGAGCACTTTACATCCACATATAGGGTATGTTCTTACTCAGAAGAAATGGGGTTACAAATTTTGGGGGGATTTTTTCCTATTTTCCCTTGTGAAAATGAAAAATTTAGGGTAACACCAGCATTTTTGTGAAAAAAAAAGTTTTTTCTTCATTTTCCCATCAAAAAACACCTGTGGGGTGTTAAAGCTCACTATACCCCTTGTTCCGTTTCGTGAGGGGTGTAGTTTCCAAAATGGGGTCACATGTGGGTATTTATATTTTTGCGTTTATGGCAGAACCGCTGTAAAATCAGCCACCCCTGTGCAAATCACCAATTTAGGCCTCAAATCTACATAGTGCGCTCTCACTCCTAATCCTTGTTGTGCGTCCGCAGAGCATTTTACGCCCACATATGGGATATTTCCGTACTCAGGAGAAATTGCGTTACAAATTTTGGCGGTCTTTTTTTTCTTTTAACGCTTGTGAAAATAAAAAGTATGGGGCAACACCAGTATGTTAGTGTAAAATGTTTTATTTTTTACACTAACAAGCTGGTGTAGCCCCCAACTTTTCCTTTTCATAAGGGGTAAAAGGAGAAAAAGACCCCCACAATTTGTAGTGCAATTTCTCCCGAGTATGGAAATACCCCATATGTGTCCCTAAACTGTTTCTTTGAAATACGACAGGGCTCCGAAGTGAGAGAGCACCATGCGCATTTGAGGACTAAATTAGGGATTGCATAGGGGTGGACACTGGACATAGGGGTATTCTATGCCAGTGATTCCCAAACAGGGTGCCTACAGCTGTTGCTAAACTCCCAGCATGCCTGGACAGTCAGTGGCTGTCCAGAAATGCTGAGAGTTGTTGTTTTGCAACAGCTGGAGGCTCTGTTTTGGAAACACTGCCGTACAATATGTTTTTAAATTTTATTGGGGTTGGGGGGACAGTGTAAGGGGCTGTATATGCTGTGTTTTACCCTTTATTAGTTCGCGGGCGTCCGCCATTAACCCCTCAGGTGCCGGGATCAATACAGATCCCGGCATCTGCGGTAGTGCGCAATTTCAATGAATGATCGGATCGCCCGCAGCGCTGCTGCGGGGATCCGATCATTCAGAATGCCGCACGGAGGTCCCCTCACCTTCCTCCTCCCGGCTCCCGGCGTCTTCTGCTCGGGTCTGATATCGAGCAGACCAGAGCAGAAGATCCCCGATAACACTGATCTGTTCTATGTCCTATACATGGAACAGATCAGTATTAGCAATCATGGTATTGCTATGAATAGTCCCCTATGGGGACTATTCAAGTGTAAAAAAAATGTAAAAAAAATGTCAAAGTAAAAGTAAAAGAAAAGTGAAAAATCCCCTCCCCCAATAAAAAAGTAAAACGGCCGTTTTTTCCTATTTTACGGCCAAAAAGCGTAAAAAATTAATTTAATAGACATATTTGGTATCGCCGCGTGCGTAAATGTCCGAAATATTAAAATAAAATGTTAATGATCCCGTACGGTGAACGGCGTGAACGTATAAAAAAAAAGTCCAAAATTGCTACTTTTTTAATACATTTTATAAAAAGAAAATTATAAAAAATGTATTAAAAGTTTTTTATATGCAAATGTGGTATAAAAAAACTGTACTGATCATGGCGCAAAAATTAGCCCTCATACCGTCGCTTATACGGAAAAATAAAAAAGTTAGAGGTCATCAAAATAAAGGGATTATAAACGTACTAATTTGGTTAAAAAGTTTGTGATTTTTTTTAAGCACAACAATAATATAAAAGTACGTAATAATGAGTATCATTTTAATCGTATTGACCCTCAGAATAAAGAACACATGTCATTTTTACCGTAAATTGTACGGCGTGAAAACGAAACCTTCCAAAATTAGCAAAATTGCGTTATTCTTTTTAATTTCCCCACAAAAATAGTGTTTTTTGGTTGCGCCATACATTTTATGATATAATGAGTTATGTCATTACAAAGGACAATTGGTCGCACAAAAAACAAGCCCTCATACTAGTCTGTGGATGAAAATATAAAAGAGTTATGATTTTTAGAAGGCGAGGAGGAAAAAATGAAAACGTAAAAATTAAATTGTTTGAGTCCTTAAGGCCAAAATGGTCTGAGTCCTTAAGGGGTTAAGGTGAAAATGGGCTTGGTCCTTAAGGGGTTAAATGTTCTCTGTAGAATGAGAGCGTCTTTATTAAATGGAGTATGCTGTCTATGCTGTAATGAATAGAATTCACAAAACTCAATTTACACCTATGAGTTCTGTGGATCCATCATGAATTAATGAAGTTTCTTTCTCTGAAATTGTGAAGCCATCTGCATGGATGGACTACAATGTAGAGAATGTTCTTGACTGTAGTTCAAGGGTGTAGTGTTACTGTTTCTTGTGTATACAACTATGTTCTGCATGAACAAGTCTTAATTCTGTACATTATCCTTTCTAAACACAATTAAAGGCTATTTGACTTTTCTCTCATATCAACTTTCTGGTCACATGCTGGAATTTAATAGTTGTGTAATGCTCTACTGGATTTGAGTTGAATAGATAAAGAACCAGACACCACAGCATTTTTGGTTTTTTATATACATATTAGCTAGATCTTGAATGCTGTCATTTTCACCTTGAAATGAAATAAATCAAAGTCACATATTTCCTGCATTTTAAGCTTTATTTCTAAGTAACTGCTAACACAATAAGCACTGGAAACATCATGGAGAGATCAGTGGTATAACATGACCTCACGTGAGAATACTTTTGTCCCAATTAAATAATTGTAATCAGTTCAACCATTAAATGGTGTAAAAAAAAGGCCAATCCTTCCATTATGTATCATCTGGTACCACAAAAGCCAAAATTGACATAGACCATAGCCTCACTACCCAATGGTTACCATGTCTTAAAGGCAGAAATCAGAAACACTTCATACAATGCTAATGCACATGGGCTTAACAAAAGAATAGTGACTGTTATGGAAACCAGAAGTAGAGGGACCAAACTATTTGTAATCTTTTTTTGAGAGATAGCTTTCTGCTATTTAATAATAGATAAAAGAAAGTGGACAGTTTATCAGATGTGGAACAAGCAGTTTTCTGATGAATGACAGATAAAGCCATTCACATTTTAGTCCATATTGGCCATTAAAGTTTTTCTAACTGTCAATACACAATTTCACCCAGGGGATAGCTCTGGGATCGTCCTTGACACCGCCACAGGACACGTTTCCACTTCAATCAGCAGGCAAAAAAAATGGTACTTTATGCAGTTTGGCTCCTCACTAGCTTTATTAGATAGGTTTCAGGATAAATAAAAACATAATACAGGAACAAAAAAAATCCTAGATCGTCTAGTCAGTAACCAAACAATCCAGTGTGCCCTGACTATCAACTGGTGGTCTTTTCTCGGCCAGTTAAACTTATGCCTCCTGCAACCTTCTACTCACTGTTCACACACAGCGTTTGCAATGTCTTGCTATGTGTCTTGTCCACACTTGGGGCCACTCACAGCTCGGGCTGTGTGTTCCTCACCAGGACCCCTGCCTCCCCCCAAAGCCACCTTGCTGTCTTCTGTATTCTATTTGACTTCCTTTTAAACACACTTCCCCTTTCTACTACCTCATTAATTAGGCCACAGGTGGAGGTTTCTCTAGGGTTAGCTAGGGAAATACCCCCTTTCTTTGCCACACTGTCAGAATGATCAATGAGGCCAGCCTAAAGACAAAAAATCTTCCCGGAAATATTGTGGGAACGTTTTGAAAATATTTTCAGAAAGATTGTTCTGCACAATAATTTCCAACAGGGCTACCAACAGTCTGTCTTCGGTCAGCTAATATGATCATTCCTTGTTAAATAGTTTGTTTTGGTTAAATTTGCCCCTTTTCATCAATCTTAGGTCTATGGGCCCCTTACCTCTACTATGTGAGTTCACCTTTGTGCAGAAGATCTAATACATAATGGTCTTATTATTGTTTGTCATCGATTCTATAATGTAAAAGTATTTGTGCTGCTGTTACATCGGTGTAGTCCAATTTACAGTCAACAAAATAGGAGACCTTCACTGATTTTGCTTTGGGGCTCTAGTTGTACCCATACTGATGTCCAGTCTGAGGATGGATGACAAGTTTATCAGCATTGCTGTTCTCTCATCCTCAGAAGAGCACTGTTATTATCCTCCAATGAATTTGTATAGTGAATACGTAGACTACCACTACCAAGAATAATGTAGTCACCTGTATAGTATAAACACTGCGGTGACTGATACCGAGAGCCTGGCAATCTGCTATCAGAAATAAACTTGCATTACCTCAGTTTGACTGGTAAAAGGGGGTTCATTGACTTGTTTAAAAATATGGCCATTAGTAGGAATTAATTTGTGATAAAATACCAAAAAAAACTATACTCACCAGTTTAATCCCCCACCACTACCAACATTACTGTTTTGGTCCTCTTTGTTGGCTTTGTTTACATGGCTGCAGCAATGACGTCTCTAGTATACAGCACAAGACCACCCAGGCCAGTGAAGCACTGAAGAGGTGGGTACATAGGCACCTCATCGCTGCAGAAACAAACTCAGCGGGTAGGAGTGTTATGACGGTAATGCAAGGATTGATCTGGTGAGTATAGTTTTGTTTGTGTAGTTGTGTGCACACCCCTTGTATGTGGAATGAAGCCGCAGCTGTAACCACACAGGGTCTCTTGGGTCACAAGCCCAGGAGGTGCACACTTTTGAATGAATTAACACCTATTTAAGCTTGATACTGCAAGTATCTTATAGATGCTTATTACAAAATGATGACATCTGGGGAGAAGGAAGCATCAGAACACATTAAGGGAGTAAATGCACCGCAACGTGGTGCAACGTATCTTATTGTTATTTAACCCCTTAAGGACCAGGCCATTTTACACCTTAGGACCAGAGCGTTTTTTGCACATCTGACCACTGTCACTTTAAACATTAATAACTCTGGAATGCTTTTAGTTATCAATCTGATTCCGAGATTGTTTTTTCGTGACATATTCTACTTTAACATAGTGGTAAAATTTTGTGGTAACTTGCATCCTTTCTTGGTGAAAAATCCCCAAATTTGATGAAAAATTTGAAAATTTTGCATTTTTCTAACTTTGAAGCTCTCTGCTTGTAAGGAAAATGGATATTCAAAATATTTTTTTATTTTATTCAGATTTCCAATATGTCTACTTTATGTTTGCATCATAAAATTGACGTGTTTTTACTTTTGGAAGACACCAGAGGGCTTCAAAGTTCAGCAGCACTTTTCCAATTTTTCACAAAATTTTGAACCTCGCTTTTTTTCAGAGACCAGTTCAGGTTTGAAGTGGATTTAAAGGGTCTTCCCATTAGAAATACCCCACAAATGACCCCATTATAAAAACAACACCCCCCAAAGTATTCAAAATTACAATCAGTAAGTGTTTTAACTCTTTAGGTGTTTCACAGGAATAGCAGCAAAGTGAAGGAGAAAATTCACAATCTTTATTTTTTACACTCGCATGTTCTTGTAAACCCAATTTTTGAATTTTACAAGGGGTAAAAGGAGAAAATGTATACTTGTATTTGTAGCCCAATTTCTCTCGAGTAAGCACATACCTCATATGTCTATGTAAAGTGTTCGGCGGGCGCAGTAGAGGGCTCAGAAGCGAAGGAGCGACAAGGGGATTTTGGAGAGTACGTTTTTCAGAAATGGTTTTTGGGGGGCATGTTGCATTTAGGAAGCCCCTATGGTGCCAGAACAGCAAAAATAACCCACATGGCATACCATTTTGGAAACTAGACCCCTTGGGGAACGTAACAAGGAATAAAGTGAGCCTTAATACCCCACAGGTGTTTCACGACTTTTGCATATGTAAAAAAAATTAAAAAAAATTTCACTAAAATGTGTGTTTCCCCCCAAATTTCGCATTTTTGCAAGGGTTAATAGCAGAAAATACCCCCCAAAATTTGTAACCCCATCTCTTCTGAGTATGGAGGCACCCCATAAGTTGGCATGAAGTGCATTACGGGCGAACTACAATGCTCCGAAGAGAAGGAGTGATATTTGACTTTTTGAGAGCAAATTTTGCTCGGGGGGCATGTCGCATTTAGGAAGCCCCTATGGTGCCAGAACAGCAAAAAAAAACACATGGCATACCATTTTGGAAACTAGACCCCTTGAGGAGCGTAACAAGGAATAAAGTGAGCCTTAATACCCCACACGGGTTTCATGACTTTTGCATATGTAAAAAAATATATATATTTTTTTCACTAAGATGTGTGTTTCCCCCCAAATTTCACATTTTTGCAAGGGTTAATAGCAGAAAATACCCCCCAAAATTTGTAACCCCATCTCTTCTGAGTATGGAGGTACCCCATAAGTGGACCTGAAGTGCACTACGGGCGAACTACAATGCTCAGAAGAGGAGGAGCACCATTGAGCTTTTGGAAAGAGAATTCGTTTGGAATGGTAGTCAGGGGCCATGTGCATTTACAAAGCCCCCCGTGGTGCCAGAACAGTGGACCCCCCCCCCCACATGTGACCCCATTTTGGAAACTACACCCCTCACAGAATTTAATAAGTGGTGCAGTGAGCATTTACACCCCACTGGCGTTTGACAGATCTTTGGGACAGTGGGCTGTGCAAATGGAAAATTACATTTTTTATTTTCACGGATCACTGTTCCAAAAATCTGTCAGACACCTGTGGGGCGTAAATGCTCACTGCGCCCCTTATTTCATTACATGAGGGGTGTAGTTTCCAAAATGGGGTCACATATGGGGGGGGTCCATTGTTCTGGTACCACGGGGGCTTTGTAAACACAAGTGGCCTTCAATTCCGGACAAATTTTATCTTCAAAATCCCAATGGCGCTCCCTCTCTTCTGAGCATTGTAGTGCACCCATAGAGCACTTTACATCCACATATGGGGTATGCTCTTACTCAGAAGAAATTGGGTTACAAATTTTGGGGGGCTTTTTTTTATTTTCCCTTGTGAAAATGAAAAATTTAGGGTGACACCAGCATTTTAGTGAAAAAAATTTTTTTTTTTCATTTTCCCATCCAACTTTAATGAAAATTTGTCAAACACCTGTGGGGTGTTCAGGCTCACTATACCCCTTGTTACGTTCCATGAGGGGTGTCGTTTCCAAAATGGGGTCACATGTCTGTATTTATTGTTTTGCGCTTATGTCAGAACCGCTGTAAAATCAGCCACCCCTGTGCAAATCACCAATTTAGGCCTCAAATGTACATGGTGCGCTCTCACTCCTGAGCCTTGTTGTGCGTCCGCAGAGCATTTTACGCCCACATATGGGGTATCTCCGTACTCAGGAGAAATTGCGTTACAAATTTTGGGGGTCTTTTTTTCCTTTTACCTCCCGTGAAAATGAAAAGTAAAGGACAACGCCAGCATGTTAATGTAAAAAAAAAAATTTTTTTTACACTAACAGGCTGGTGTAGACCCAACTTTTCTTTTTCATAAGGGGTAAAAGGAAAAAAAGCCCCCAAAATGAGTAACGCAATTTCTCCCGAGTACGGAAATACCCCATATGTGGCACTAAACTGTTTCCTTGAAATACGACAGGGCTCCGAAGTGAGAGAGCGCCATGCGCATTTGAGGACTAAATTAGGGATTGCACAGGGGTGGACATAGGGGTATTCTACGCCAGTGATTCCCAAACAGGGTGCCTCCAGCTGTTGCTAAACTCCCAGCATGCCTGGACAGTCAGTGGCTGTCCGGAAATGCTGGGAGTTGTTGTTTTGCAACAGCTGGAGGCTCTGTTTTGGAAACACTGCCGTACAATAAGTTTTTTATTTTTTATTAGGGGGACAGTGTAAGGGGGTGTATATGTTGTGTTTTACTCTTTATTATGTGTAAGTGTAGTGTTTTTAGGGTACGTTCACACTGGTGGGTTTACAGTGAATTTACCGCTAGGAGTTTGCGCTGCGGTGAAAAATTTGCCGCAGCCCAAACTTGAAGCAGAAAACTTACTGTAAACCCGCCAGTGTGAATGTACCCTGTACGTTCACATGGGGGGGCAAACCTCCAGCTGTTTCAAAACTACAACTCCCAGCATGTACTGACAGACCGTGCATGCTGGGAGTTGTACTTTTGCAACAGCTGGAGGCACACTGGTTGGAAAACCTTCAGTTAGGTTCTGTTACCTAACTCAGTATTTTCCAACCAGTGTGCCTCTAGCTGTTGCAAAACTTCAACTCCCAGCATGTACTGATCGCCGAAAGGCATGCTGGGAGATGTAGTTATGCAACAGCTGGAGGGATCGCAACTACAACTCCCAGCATGCCCAGAGAGCTGTTTAGGCTTGCTGGGAGTTGCAGTTTTGCAACATCTGTAGAGCTATAGTTTAGAGACCACTGCATAGTGGTCTCCAAACTGTGGACCTCCAGATGTTGCAAAACTACAACTCCCAGCATGCCCAGACAGCAAACTGCTGTCTGGGCATGCTGGGAGTTGTAGTTTTGCAAGATCTGGAGGTGCACAGTATAGAGATCACTTTGCAGTGGTCTCAAACTGTAGACTTCCAGCTGTTGCAAAACTGCAACTTCCAGCAAGCCTAAACAGCTCTCTGGGCATGCTGGGAGTTGTAGTTTTGCAACATCTGGAGGGTTACAGTTTAGAGACCACTATAGTGGTCTCAGACTGTAGCCCTCCAGATGTTGCTAAGTAACTCACCGGCTTCCGTTGGATCCAGGGAGCTGCGTCGCGGTCCTCTTCTTCCGCCGATCGTCGCCCGCTGCCGCCGCTGATCATCGCCGCTGCCGTCGCCGATGGGTAAGTGGATCTTCGGCGCCGGTCCCTGTCGTGGAAGGGCAGGACGGGGAAACCGAAAGTAAACCCCTCCGCCCCCTATCTGCTATTGGTGGTCACGTCTAGACCACCAATAGCAGAGATAGGAGGGGTGGCAACTCTGTCACCTCACTCCTATCGCTACAGGGGGATCGTGGGTGTCTAGGACACCCGCGATCCCCCTTCTATTCCGGGTCACCGGGTCACCATAGACCCGTATGACCCGGAATCGGCGCAAATCGCAAGTGTGAATTCACTTGCGATTTGCGCCGATCGCCGACATGGGGGGGTCTAATGACCCCCCTGGGCATTTGCGCGGGGTGTCTGCTGATAGATATCAGCAGTCACCCCGGCGCGATCCCCGCCCGGCGCGCGGCGGGGACCGAAATTCCCACGGGCGTACAGGTACGCCCTTGGTCCTTAAGTACCAGGGAGCAAAGGCGTACCTGTATGCCCTTGGTCCTTAAGGGGTTAAACAAATGTTGTCATGCAAGTGACACTAAACTCATGTGTGAATGAATAGTGAGCACACAAATTCTTTACAAATAAGTAAGTCCTTCTATGTACTTTTCTGTGTTATCATATCAATCTCTCTTTACCTCTCTGGATAGTGAATTTACCTTCAGGAGATAAAACGTTGTTATACTGTAAGCATAAAAATAAGTACCTCTTGTGTATTATACTTTCGGTGACACTGTTAGTTTTAAGTTTAACAAAGGTTACATTCTTCTTCTGACCCAGAAATTAATGTTTCATACATAGTATCTATTGACTGGAGAGGAAAGGCACATGCTGGTACAGAATAGAGATAATTCTAAATCAATCCATATAGGAAATGACTGAACACATATTTCAAGTCAAACGCATAACTTATCTACAAAAGAGAAATGTACAGTAATATAATGGTATGTCAATGGTATGTCAA
This sequence comes from Hyla sarda, assembly GCF_029499605.1. Lineage (NCBI taxonomy): Eukaryota > Metazoa > Chordata > Amphibia > Anura > Hylidae > Hyla > Hyla sarda. Next base: position 152,254,857 of record NC_079192.1, read on the forward strand.
GAAAATGGGACAGTTCAGAAATCATATTTTATTTTTGGCTCTAAAATAATTTTTTACATTGTCAGCAGTTATAGTAAGTTTTTTCAAATCTATTTTATATGGGTATTTTAGGATTTTTGAGCTCATGATGCCAAGTTATAATACTGTCCATGTGGCCAGAGACGATGTCCCTGATTTACTGAGAGTTGAGTGTAGTTTTCTTGATGGATTTTGTTTCCTGACAGGTATTTTTCCATGGTATTTACTAATGTTTCACTACATTTTGCTTTTTTTTACAACTGCTCTGAGCCGTATAGTTTTCCAGAGCCCAAATCCACCACATGTTCTGTGGAAACATTAGTAAATATGATGGGATTTTTTGGAATTTTTTGGCACAACTTCTGGTGCAGACACAATTTGTAGCACAATGCGACTCATTTTGGAGCACAACCCAACAAAACAGGTCGGGTTTACAATAGTAAATGAGGGCGAATATTTAAAAAATGAGTCACATGATCTCCAGGGGAGCGTGGCTATGCTGCAGGCCTGGGCGGATAGCAGGGTAGAAGGGATTTACTGAGTAATACTATCCACCTCCCCGCTGCAGCATGGCCATGCTCCCCTGACACATGGGCCCTGATTTACTAAGAGTTTTGGGTTTTTATTTGTGTGGAATGTTGTTTTAGACTTGTATAATTCTACTTTATTTACTATGTGGAAACACGGGTTGGGATAATTCAGCGATTTATTCCCAGGATTTTTTGTGAATTCAATAGTAAATGAGTCAGTTGTGAGAGCACGTCTTTTTTTTAGCTGGCCATGCCCCTTTTTGAGTTTTTTGGGGTTTGTGGGTTTATTTTGGCACAATGGACAAAAGAAAACCCCAAAAACTTGCGCAGAAACAATTTGTGGTGCAATGCACCAAATTGTGGCACACTGCACCACATTTTGGCACACAACCCCACAAAATTAGGTTGGATTTTGAAAACTAAAGCAGGGCCATTGTCTCTGACTGCATGATATACTGGGAAAAGTCAGAGAGAGATAACGGTAAAATAAAAAGCAAGTACAAAAGAGAGAAAGGGGAGGCACTGTTCACATTGGTAAAAAAAAAGCAGAAAGTCCAAGCAGTGGCAATACCAACTAAAAAATGGATGGTGTAGGAGGTGCACAGACAAACAAGTACATAGTGAAAAATGATAACTAAATCCCGGTAGAAAATCCCGCATTCACCATGTCCATCGCTGTGTCAGAGGAGGTTCAATGGAAGACGAAGATGCAGAGGGTAGACCTTTACCCTCTGCACCTTCCTCTTCTGTTGAACCTCCTCTGACACAGCGATGGACATGGGGAGTGCGGGATTTTCTACCTGGATTTAGTTATCGGTAAAATAAAAAGATTTACACTACAGCACTTCAGGTTCTTGTGCATTGGGGCACCGCAGCACAGAAAGGTTATAGAAGTATATTACACAGTGTTATAACTTGGCCTCATGGGCTCAAAGGCTGAAGAAAAGAAATCCTGGAATACCTCTTTAAGATCCATGACAAAAACTAGACCTTGCTGTAGAGGAACCTGTCATCATTTTTATGTTGTCTGAACCACAAGACATCAAGTCTTCTGTCTGCCCGCCGGCATTGATTGATAGAATCTGTTCCTGTTTGGGCATAAGAAAAGATCTTTAAAGAAAGGCTGTTGGGGCAGTGAGAAGCCAGTGAGGACCACCCTGATGATTTATGGCTCAGGCAGGATGAAAGTGAAGTCTAGTATCCTTCAAGTCTTACCCTTCTTAAGGGGGTTACATTTTATTTTAATTTCAATTTGCTAATATTCTTTTTTGCTGATGTTACCATTGCATTACTTATGTGGCTGGGCTCTATTTAAACTCTACAGACTATTTTGTTGAATAGTATCAACTTGTAGAATAAGTCAAAAACATAATTGATTTACTTTTCATTCATTGGGCTTTTATTTTATTATGCTTTTATTCATCCATTATGCTTTTATTATGCTTTATTATGCTTTTATTTATTCATTCATTCATTCATTGTGCTTTTGTTAAGCTTTTATTAACAAAACAGTCCTCAATTTAAATAAATTGTTCAGCAAGTGTTAGCAAATAAGATACCTGTATCTATGAATGCTATGCACTTTTAAGGTTTGATGTTGCTCATGAATATTCATATATCCAGAGCTCCCGTCATCAATACGGTGCCAGGCCAGGAGGTTTACAATGACATAGTGATTAGATAGATTATCTTGTAGGTATTGGTGAGATTAAGATAGTTAAACAGAATTAGACATGGGGGGGGGGGGGGGGGATTTATCTATGGATGAGTTTTTGGGTGACAATTAACATTAATCCCCCATTGTTCTTTGATTCATTATGTAAAACATAGGCCCCAGGTTGTGCCTATTCTTTGTATTCTTGTTAAACATAAATCACACAGAGTTAGGAGACTTTGAGACTTTGTGTACTTGCTGTGCCCAGTAGGGTTTAGCACAGCTGCAAACATCTTTGCTTGACATGTTTCCACACCTACATCCAGGAAGCCTTCCAAAAGGTGACAAGATGCTGCTGAGAACCCCTACCATGAAACAGGACTGATAAACATCTTCTGCTAGTGATGGCTTATCAGAAACAAGTTAATGAATATGCTAAATGCTGGTTAAAGAATTCTTTAGACAAGGAGAATAGCACCTAAAGAAGGGCACTTGAAGAATCTCCATTTGTTTATGGCAGGGCTAGTGAGTAAACATATGTAGACAAATCAAGGTGTCAGGGGAAGGTCTGAAAAACAGAATACACAGGCATGTGCAATGCTAGGGTCCAAACCTGCTCTTTATCACACCCTTTCTGGCCTTTGATAAGTTACTATGCAAATGAAATTCTAAAAATTGCAAAGATCTCCCTATTGCCCAAAATAAACAAACACACTGTAGGAAGATGTAATGAAACACTGATGAGCAGCCAAGCACGAATACAGGAACTATTAGGAAGAACATAGTTATATAGACAATTTATTTATCTACATTCATGTTTATATGTGAATATTTTATAATGCTGGAATAGCTCTGTCACTTTGGGGAATAAAAATAAGAACAAAAGTTTTATGTCACGTAAAAGGGGAATTTCCATCTAAAATAGTTATCCCCTATCCACAGGCTAGGAAAAAACATGCTGATCAGTGGAAGCCTGACCATGGGGACCCTACCAATCCTAAGGCTTTATTCACACTATATATTGCTCCGTTTTAACCCCTTAACGACCAAGGACGTAACTTTATGTCCTGGTGCTGCAATAGTGCACCAGGACGTATATTTACGTCCTGTACATGGAGCAATGTTCGGATCATGCGCGGCTGGTCCCGGCTACTGATCACAGCCAGGGACCCACCCGTAATGGCCGACATTCGCAATCGCGCGGATGTCTGCCATTAACCACTCAGATGCCCTGATCAATACAGATCGCGGCAGTGCAGTCGGAAATATGGATGATCGGATCGCCCGCAGCGCTTCCGCGATGATCCGATCATCCAGAACGGTGCACAGAGGTCCCCTCGCTTGCCTCCACCGCCTTCCACAGGTCTTCTGCTCTGGTCTGAGATCGAGCAGACCAGAGCAGAAGATCACCGTTAGCATTGATCAGTGCTATGTCCTATGCTTAGCACTGTACAGTATTAGCAATCAAAGGATTGCTATAAATAGTCCCCTATGGTGACTATTAAAGTGTAAAAATAAAAGTAAAAAAAAGTAAAAAGTAAAAACATTTTTTAATTCCCCTCCCCCAATAAAAATGTCCTTTCTTTTTTTCCATTTTACCCCCATAAAGTGTAAAAAAAAATAAACATTATAAAAAAAATTAATAAAAGTTTCATATGCACAAATGTGGTATCAATAAAAAGTACAGATCCTGGCACAAAAAATTAGCCCTCATACTGCCGCTTATATGGAAAAATGAAAAAGTTGTAGGTTGTCAAAATAGAAGGATTTTAAACATACTAATTTGGTTAAAAGGTTTACAATTAGTGCAACAAATACAATAATAGAAAAGTACGTAATCATGGGTATCATTTTAATCGTATTGACCCACAGAATAAAGAACACATATAATTGTTACCGTAAATTGCACGGTGTGAAAATGAAACCTTCCAAAATTAGCAAAATTGCTTTTTCTTTTTAATTTCCCCACACAAATAGTAATTTTTTTGGTTGTACCATACATTTTATGGTAAAATGAGTGATGTCATAACACAGGACAACTGGTCGCACAAAAAACAAGCCCTGTTACTATTCTGGGGATGAAAATATAAAAGAGTTGCGATTTTTAGAACACGAGGAGGAAAAAACGAAAATGCAAAAATAAAATTGGCCTGGTCTTAAGGTCAAAATGGGCTTGGTCCTTAAGGGGTTAAAGATTCATTATAACGACCCATTAAGAAAAGCCTTAAAATGGCCGTTAAACAGCCGTTACAAAATCCCATTTAAGTCTATGGGATTTTGTGATTATCCGTTATCACTCGTTAAAGGCCGTTAGGAATAACGGACATTATTTGTGACGGGAGAAAAAATGTTACATGCACAAATTTTTCTCCCGTCACAAATAACGTCCGTTATTCATAACGGGTAATAACTGGCGACAACGGATAATCAAAAATCCCATAGACTTGAATGGGATTTTGTAACGGACGTTTAACAGCCGTTTTTAAGAGTTTTCTTAATGGGACATTGTAACAAGTCTTTAAAACGAAGCAACATATATTGTGAAAGGAGCCTAAGAATGAAAAGGAAAATGTACTCTGGAATGAGTGGAGCACAATGTGTGTGCTCAGCTAGCTCTTCATTTTAGGTGTAACTTTTAGATTTTGGGCCCTGAAGCAAAATCTGTGACAGGGCCCCATGTGCCATTTATAATACACTTATGGGGCAGATGTGCCATGTGCAATGGCCCTGATGTGACTGCTACCTCAGCACCCTCTGTAGTTATGCCCATGCTTTTGAACATTGCTAAGATGGGAAGTCAACTTTAATAGATACACTTTTATGCTTTAGGACCCGTTAACGGGACCAGAATACATTTTGTGTGCAGCGGGTGCCGTGCTGCAGTGTGCATGGTGGAGAAGAATCTCAATGAAAACAATGGAAGGCTGCTGCATCAGTATTTCTGAGTGGAATTTCTCTAAACTTAAATACCATAGTGTTAGTGTCACGATGCCGGCTGGCAGGTAGTGGACCCTCTGTGCCAGAGAGGGATTGGCGTGGACCGTGCTAGTGGACCGGTTCTAAGCCACTACTGGTTTTCACCAGAGCCCGCCGCAAAGCGGGATGGTCTTGCTGCGGCGGTAGTGACCAGGTCGTATCCACTAGCAACGGCTCACCTCTCTGGCTGCTGAAGATAGGCGCGGTACAAGGGAGTAGGCAGAAGCAAGGTCGGACGTAGCAGAAGGTCGGGGCAGGCAGCAAGGATCGTAGTCAGGGGCAACGGCAGAAGGTCTGGAAACACAGGCAAGGAACACACAAGGAACGCTTTCACTGGCACTAAGGCAACAAGATCCGGCAAGGGAGTGCAAGGGAAGTGAGGTAATATAGGGAAGTGCACAGGTGAAAACCCTAATTGGAACCACTGCGCCAATCAGCGGCGCAGTGGCCCTTTAAATCGCAGAGACCCGGCGCGCGCGCGCCCTAGGGAGCGGGGCCGCGCGCGCCGGGACAGAACAGACGGGGAGCGAGTCAGGTAGGGGAGCCGGGGTGCGCATCGCGAGCGGGCGCTACCCGCATCGCGAATCGCATCCCGGCTGGCAGCGGGATCGCAGCGCCCCGGGTCAGAGGACGTGACCGGAGCGCTGCAGCGGAGGGAGTGAAGCGAGCGCTCCGGGGAGGAGCGGGGACCCGGAGCGCTCGGCGTAACAGTACCCCCCCCCTTGGGTCTCCCCCTCTTCTTGGAGCCTGAGAACCTGAGGAGCAGACTTTTGTCAAGGATGTTGTCCTCAGGTTCCCAGGATCTCTCTTCAGGGCCACAACCCTCCCAGTCTACTAAAAAAAAATTTTTCCCTCTGACCTTTTTGGCAGCCAAAATTTCCTTGACCGAGAAGACGTCCGAGGAGCCGGAAACAGGAGTGGGAGGAACAGATTTGGGAGAAAAACGGTTGAGGATGAGTGGTTTGAGAAGAGAGACGTGAAAGGCATTAGGGATACGAAGAGAAGGAGGAAGAAGAAGTTTATAAGAGACAGGATTAATTTGACACAAAATTTTGAAAGGACCAAGATAGCGTGGTCCCAACTTGTAGCTAGGGACACGGAAGCGGACATATTTAGCGGAGAGCCATACCTTGTCTCCAGGGGAAAAAACGGGGGGAGCTCTTCTTTTCTTATCCGCGAACCTCTTCATGCGTGAAGAAGCCTGTAAGAGAGAATTTTGGGTCTCTCTCCATATAATGGAAAGGTCACGAGAAATTTCATCCACAGCGGGCAGACCAGAGGGCAAGGGGGTAGGGAGGGGGGGAAGAGGGTGACGGCTGTACACCACGAAAAATGGGGATTTGGAGGAAGATTCAGAGACCCTGAAGTTATACGAGAATTCGGCCCATGGAAGGAGATCTGCCCAGTCATCCTGGCGGGAGGAAACAAAATGTCGCAAATAATCACCCAGGATCTGGTTAATTCTTTCTACTTGTCCATTGGACTGGGGATGATATGCAGAGGAAAAATTTAATTTAATCTTGAGTTGTTTACAGAGAGCCCTCCAGAATTTAGACACGAATTGGACCCCTCTATCCGAGACAATCTGCGTAGGCAACCCGTGAAGACGAAAAATGTGTACAAAAAATTGTTTAGCCAACTGAGGCGCAGAAGGAAGACCAGGAAGAGGGATGAAATGTGCCATTTTGGAGAATCGATCAACGACCACCCAAATAACGGTGTTGCCACGGGAAGGGGGTAAATCAGTAATAAAATCCATACCAATCAGAGACCAAGGCTGTTCGGGGACAGGCAGAGGATGAAGAAAACCAGCGGGCTTCTGGCGAGGAGTCTTATCCCGGGCACAGATAGTGCAGGCTCGCACAAAGTCCCCAACATCCGTCTCCAGAGTCGGCCACCAATAGAAGCGGGAGATGAGTTGCACAGATTTCTTGATGCCCGCATGACCTGCGAGATGGGAGGAGTGACCCCATTTGAGGATTCCGAGGCGTTGGCGTGGAGAAACAAAGGTCTTTCCTGGAGGAGTCTGCCTGATGGAGGCAGGAGAAGTGGAGATCAGGCAGTCAGGTGGAATGATGTGTTGCGGAGGGAGATCAACTTCTGAGGCATCCGAGGAACGAGAGAGAGCATCGGCCCTAATGTTCTTATCGGCAGGACGAAAGTGAATCTCAAAATTAAATCGGGCAAAGAACAGAGACCACCGGGCCTGGCGAGGATTCAGCCGTTGGGCAGACTGGAGGTAGGAGAGGTTCTTGTGGTCGGTGTAGATAATAACAGGAAATCTTGATCCCTCCAGCAGATGCCTCCATTCCTCAAGTGCTAATTTAATGGCTAGAAGCTCTCGATCCCCGATGGAGTAGTTCCTCTCCGCTGGAGAGAAGGTCCTAGAGAAAAAACCACAAGTGACAGCATGCCCGGAAGAATTTTTTTGTAGAAGAACAGCTCCAGCTCCCACTGAGGAGGCATCAACCTCCAATAGGAAGGGTTTGGAAGGGTCAGGTCTGGAGAGCACGGGAGCCGAAGAAAAGGCAGACTTGAGTCGTTTAAAGGAGTCTTCTGCTTGAGGAGGCCAGGACTTGGGATCAGCATTTTTTTTGGTTAAAGCCACGATAGGAGCCACAATGGTAGAAAAATGTGGAATAAATTGCCTGTAATAATTGGCGAACCCCAAAAAGCGTTGGATAGCACGGAGTCCGGAGGGGCGTGGCCAATCTAAGACGGCAGAGAGTTTGTCTGGATCCATCTGTAGTCCCTGGCCAGAGACCAAATATCCTAGAAAAGGAAGAGATTGGCATTCAAACAGACATTTCTCAATTTTGGCATAGAGTTGGTTGTCACGAAGTCTCTGAAGAACCATACGGACATGCTGGCGGTGTTCTTCTAGATTGGCAGAAAAAATTAGGATATCGTCCAGATATACAACAACACAGGAGTATAACAGATCACGAAAAATTTCATTGACAAAGTCTTGGAAGACGGCAGGGGCATTGCACAGTCCAAAGGGCATGACCAGATACTCAAAGTGTCCATCTCTGGTGTTAAATGCCGTTTTCCACTCGTCCCCCTCTCTGATGCGGATGAGGTTATAGGCGCCTCTTAAGTCCAATTTAGTGAAGATGTGGGCACCTTGGAGGCGATCAAAGAGTTCAGAGATGAGGGGTAAGGGGTAGCGGTTCTTAACCGTGATTTTATTAAGACCGCGGTAGTCAATGCAAGGACGTAGGGAGCCATCTTTTTTGGACACAAAGAAAAATCCGGCTCCGGCAGGAGAGGAGGATTTACGGATAAAGCCCTTTTTTAGATTCTCCTGGACGTATTCGGACATGGCAAGAGTCTCTGGGGCAGAGAGAGGATAAATTCTGCCCCGGGGTGGAGTAGTACCCGGGAGGAGGTCGATAGGGCAATCATAAGGCCTGTGAGGAGGTAGAGTCTCAGCTTGTTTTTTGCAGAAAACATCCGCGAAGTCCATATAGGCCTTAGGGAGACCGGTTACTGGAGGAACCACAGAGTTACGGCAAGGGTTACTGGGAACCGGTTTTAGACAGTTCTTGGAACAAGAGGACCCCCAACTCTTGATCTCCCCAGTGGACCAATCCAGGGTTGGGGAATGAAGTTGAAGCCAGGGAAGTCCAAGGAGAATCTCCGAGGTGCAATTGGGGAGGACCAAAAGTTCAATCCTCTCATGATGAGATCCGATGCTCATAAGAAGGGGCTCCGTGCGGAAACGTATGGTACAGTCCAATCTTTCATTATTTACACAATTGATGTAGAGGGGTCTGGCGAGACTGGTCACCGGGATGTTGAACCTGTTGACGAGAGAGGCCAAAATAAAATTTCCTGCAGATCCAGAGTCCAAGAAGGCCACTGTAGAGAAGGAGAAGGCAGAGGCAGACATCCGCACAGGCACAGTAAGACGTGGAGAAGCAGAGTAGACATCAAGGACTGTCTCACCTTTGTGCGGAGTCAGCGTACGTCTTTCCAGGCGGGGAGGACGGATAGGACAATCCCTCAGGAAGTGTTCGGTACTAGCACAGTACAGGCAGAGGTTCTCCATACGGCGTCGTGTCCTCTCTTGAGGTGTCAGGCGAGACCGGTCGACCTGCATAGCCTCCACGGCGGGAGGCACAGGAACAGATTGCAGGGGACCAGAGGAGAGAGGAGCCGAGGAGACGAAACGCCTCGTGCGAACAGAGTCCATATCTTGGCGGAGTTCCTGACGCCTTTCAGAAAAACGCATGTCAATGCGAGTGGCTAGGTGAATAAGTTCATGTAGATTAGCAGGAATTTCTCGTGCGGCCAGAACATCTTTAATGTTGCTGGATAGGCCTTTTTTGAAGGTCACGCAGAGGGCCTCATTATTCCAGGACAATTCTGAAGCAAGTGTACGGAATTGTACGGCATACTCGCCAACGGAAGAATTACCCTGGACCAGGTTCAACAGGGCAGTCTCAGCAGAAGAGGCTCGGGCAGGTTCCTCAAAGACACTTCGGATTTCCGAGAAGAAGGAGTGTACAGAGGCAGTGACGGGGTCATTGCGGTCCCAGAGCGGTGTGGCCCATGACAGGGCTTTTCCGGACAGAAGACTGACTACGAAAGCCACCTTAGACCTTTCAGTGGGAAACAGGTCCGACATCATCTCCAGATGCAGGGAACATTGGGAAAGAAAGCCACGGCAAAACTTAGAGTCCCCATCAAATTTATCCGGCAAGGATAAGCGTATCCCAGGAGCGGCCACTCGCTGCGGAGGAGGTGCAGGAGCTGGCGGAGGAGATGACTGCTGAAGCTGTGGTAGCAACTGTTGTAGCATAACGGTCAGTTGAGACAGCTGTTGGCCTTGTTGCGCTATCTGTTGTGACTGCTGGGCGACCACCGTGGTGAGGTCAGCGACAACTGGCAGAGGAACTTCAGCGGGATCCATGGCCGGATCTACTGTCACGATGCCGGCTGGCAGGTAGTGGACCCTCTGTGCCAGAGAGGGATTGGCGTGGACCGTGCTAGTGGACCGGTTCTAAGCCACTACTGGTTTTCACCAGAGCCCGCCGCAAAGCGGGATGGTCTTGCTGCGGCGGTAGTGACCAGGTCGTATCCACTAGCAACGGCTCACCTCTCTGGCTGCTGAAGATAGGCGCGGTACAAGGGAGTAGGCAGAAGCAAGGTCGGACGTAGCAGAAGGTCGGGGCAGGCAGCAAGGATCGTAGTCAGGGGCAACGGCAGAAGGTCTGGAAACACAGGCAAGGAACACACAAGGAACGCTTTCACTGGCACTAAGGCAACAAGATCCGGCAAGGGAGTGCAAGGGAAGTGAGGTAATATAGGGAAGTGCACAGGTGAAAACCCTAATTGGAACCACTGCGCCAATCAGCGGCGCAGTGGCCCTTTAAATCGCAGAGACCCGGCGCGCGCGCGCCCTAGGGAGCGGGGCCGCGCGCGCCGGGACAGAACAGACGGGGAGCGAGTCAGGTAGGGGAGCCGGGGTGCGCATCGCGAGCGGGCGCTACCCGCATCGCGAATCGCATCCCGGCTGGCAGCGGGATCGCAGCGCCCCGGGTCAGAGGACGTGACCGGAGCGCTGCAGCGGAGGGAGTGAAGCGAGCGCTCCGGGGAGGAGCGGGGACCCGGAGCGCTCGGCGTAACAGTTAGTGGGCCCTAATAACCCAAGACTTCTTCCTTATAACGCTTTTGCATTAGCAACTAGGCTACAAGGGAGGTCAGATGGTTACAGCTGATGCACTAAGGGGGTTTGAGCCTAGGACTTCTTACTTAACTGCTAGGTCAAATGTTAAGTGAAAAATGTAAATCTATGGTGTATGTTCACCCAGTGTGTCCATGGGCTTTGATAGGCTGACTAATGCAAAAGTGGTGTGTTTTTGGCTTTTGGCAGATGTATGCATTGGTAGGCATTGAAAAGCATAATTGACTATTATGAAATGCTGCATAAAAATGTATACTGTGAGGTATACTGCATTATTATTGCTGTGAATAAAAATAACTGAAAAGCCAAAAAGAAATAAAAATGGAACATGTCTAGCATGAGTGTGACAAAAGCCTAACTCCATAACCAAGTGATATTAATAAATATTATTGTTATATTATTATTATTATTTATTTATTTTTTGCTGTAGGAGTATTTACTGTATTATTACGTTTAAATACATGTAATAATTACCATGTAATACACTGAGCTTCACGATTGTTACAAATATTCATATACATAGTTAATTACTTGTTGCTTATATAACACCAACTTAGTCCATAGGTCTGTACAAAGGTTGTCATCACCCCAGTAGTGCTCACAATGTCATTTTCCTCTGTCTTATATACATTCTTACACATTAGGTTACATTCTTAGGAAGGTAATTACCCTATTAGTATGTTTTCCACACATGAAACTAAATCCTTGCAAAATATTTAGCCATGTGTAGAAGTGTTTACCTGGTTATTTTGAAAGATTCTCGCCATCTGCATCTGATTTGAGACTTTGTTTCAGTGACTATTATTTGTGCTGCTGGGATAGTTTATTTAATCAACACTTGCTCTGGAGGATTAACAAACCTGCGTAGTTGTGCAGTATTGCAGATTAGTAGGAAAGAGGATATTGTAGAATATCTTGCCAACAGTCATCAAGTTTCCCACAATTTATAGAGTGATTCTCACAAGCCTCTAGTTGACAGGACAGAGAACACAGGGGCATGCTGGCCCCCACAACCTGTAGAATGCACATTCAGATCCTGGCACCCTTATTAGCTGGGAAATGAAAACAAACACCATCCTCCATCTGGATCAAATGTCATTACCCATAATTATGTAGTGGGAAAAAGATGGGCAGTGATGCGTTGCTGTTGTTTTTTTCCCATACTATAGATTTTCTCTGTGCTTTAATAGGTTAAGTATTTTAAGAGGCATGTACGTAAGTAGAACCAACTTGTGCTATGTACGCTGCATTGTGATGAAAGGCACTCCGACTCATTGCTAGCAGGCATGACATACCGAAAGCAGGTTTCTTGCAGACGATTGCTCGATCATTTTCTCTTTGGGAAGATAAGCCGCCAACAGAGCTGTCTGGCAGCTCCTTTCTCCTCTCTTCCCATTAACAACACTTGCACATTCAGCTGTATGTGGGATTGGAAGAGGTAGCTTTTAGCCAACTTATTGACTGAAAACACAGAATATTATGAGAAAGTAAATCCTCCTCTTCAATTTGTTTGGGACTCCCACCATCAGCTACAGTGCCACCACAGGGAAGTGAAGCATCACACTGTATTGAAAGATTGTCCATATTATGCATAAATTTGCTGGGTCTTCAAGTGATGCTGTTTGTTGTTGTTTGCTAATATGAAAGGCAACTCATTCTCAGGGTACGTTCAGACACGCGGATCCACAGCATATTTTGCGCTGCGGATCAGCTGCTTAACCACTTAAGGACCCAGGGCGTACAGGTATGCCCTGACGCCCTGGTACTTAAGGACCCAGGGCGTACCTGTACGCCCGTGGGAATTTCGGTCATCGCCGTGCGCCGGGAGGGGACCGGATCGGGGTGACTGCTGATATCTATCAGCAGGCACCCCGTGCAAACCAATGCGGGGGTCCTGAGACCCCCCCATGTTGGCATTCGCTGCAAATCGCCGGCCAATTCAGACCTGCAATTTACTCCGATTTCGGGTCAATCGGGTCTCTGGTGACCCGGAAAAAAGGGTGAATGAGGCTGTCCGAGACATCCCCATTTATCCTTACCCAGCAGGAGTGAGGTGTCACGGTACCACCTCCCTTGGAACAACCAACCGATCACTAGTACCGACCCCCCTATAGAACGACCGACCCCCTATAGTGCCAGAACAATGGACCCCCCCACATGTGACCCCATTTTGGAGACTACACCCCTCACAGAATTTAATAAGGGGTGCAGTGAGCATTTACGCCCCACAGGTGTCTAACAGAGTTTTGGAACAGTGGTCTGTGAAAATGAAAAATACATTTTTTTATTTGCACAGCCTACTGTTTCAAAGATCTGTGAAACACCAGTGGGCTGTAAATGCTCACTGCACCCCTTATTAAATTCTGTGAGGCGTATAGTTTCAAAATGGAGTCACATGTGGGGGGGGGGGGTTGTCCACTGTTCTGTCACCATGGGGGGGCTTTGTAAAAGCACATGGCCCCCGACTTCTATTCCAATCAAATTCTCTCTCCTAAAGCTCAATGGCGCGCCTGCTCTGAGCATTGTAGTGCCCCCCCAGAACACCTTACATCCACATATGGGGTATTTCCATACTCAGAAGAAATGGGGTTACAAATTTTGGGAGGCTTTTTCTCCAATAACCCTTGGGGTAACACCAGCATTTTAGTGAAAAAAAAATCAAATTTTTCATTTTCACGTCCAAATTTAATGGACATTTGTCAAACACCTGTGGGGTGTTAAGGCTCACTGTACCCCTTGTTACATTCTGTGGGGGGTGTAGTTTCCAAAATAGTATGACATGTGTTTTTTTTCTGTTCTGGCACCATAGGGGCTTGCTAAATGCGACATGCCCCACAAAAACCATTTCAACAAAATTTGCTTTCCAAAAGCCAAATGTGACTCCTTCTCTTTTGAGCATTGTAATGCGCCAGCAGAGCACTTGATGTCCACACATGAAGTATTTCCATACTCAAAAGAGATGGGGTTACACATTTTGGGGGCATTTTCTCCTATTACCCCTTGCAAAAATTTAAAATTTTGGGGATAAACTAGCATTTTAGTGAAAAAAAAATCATTTACACATCCAAATTTAACGAAAAGTTGTCAAACACCTGTGGGGTGTTAAGGCTCACTGGAATCCTTGTTACATTCCTTTAGGGGTGCAGTTTCCAAAATAGTATGCCATGTGTTTTTTTTTTGCTGTTCTGGCACCATAGGGTCTTCTTAGATGTGACATGCCCCCCGAAAACCATTTCAGAAAAACTCACTCTCCAAAATCCCACTGTCGCTCCTTCCCTTCTGAGCCCTCTAGTGCACCCACAGAGCACTTGACATACACATAAGAGGTATTTCCTTACTCGAGAGAAATCGGGTTACAAATTTTAGGAAGATTTCTCTCCTTTTACCCCTTGTAAAAATTCAAAAACTGGGTCTACAGGAACATGCAAGTGTAAAAAATGAAAATTTTGAATTGTCTCCTTCAATTTGCTGCTATTCCTGTGAAACACCTAAAGGGTTAACAAACTTTTTGAATGTAATTTTGAATACTTTGAGTGGTGCAGTTTTTATAATGGGGTAATTTATGGGGTATTTCTAATAGGAAGGCCCTTCAAATCCACTTCAAAACTGAACTGGTCCCTGAAAAATTTAGATTTTGAAAATTTTTTGAAAAATCTGAAAATTGCTGCTGAACTTTGAAGCCCTCTGATGTCTTCCAAAAGGAAAAACATGTCAACTTTATGATGCAAACATAAAGTTGACATATTTTATATGTGAATCAATATATAATATGTCTGACCACAGTGCTCTAACAGTGCTGACACCTCTGTCTGTATCAGGAACTGTCCAGAGCGGGAAAGGCTTGCTATGGGAATTTTCTCCTGCTCTGGACAGTTCCTGACATGGACAGGGGTGTCAGCAGAGAGCACTGTGGTCAGACTGAAAATAACTACACAACTGCCTCTGGAGCATACAGCAGCTGCCCATTTAAGGACCGCTACAGGGTGCCTTTATATGTGGCTGCTTGCAGTGGCGATCCACTGCTACAAGCTGACACGCTGTGATGCATGCACAGTATACTGGTGTGAGTACATTGCAGATGAGCGGCAACTCGCACATCGCAGAAGTGTATCTGCTTGTAGCGGTGTAATGCCGCTCCGAGCAGCCACATCTAGAGACACTCTGTAGGGGTCCTTTGGGGGTGGATCTGCAGCGTAAAATATGCTGTGGATCCGCTCGTCTGAACGTACCCTAAGGGGTTGCCCAGACTTAGGAAACCTTTGCTACTTTCATTTTAAAACAGTGCCACACCTGTTTGTAGGGCAGCAGTGTTCAGATTGGCAGTGAGTTAACTGTGTACACGTGTTACTCATATGTCAACTAAAAATTTTGTAAACCTAACCAGTAACCAACCCCCATTTACAAGCATTTTTTTTTATTTAAAGTCCCATGCAAGTCTACGGGAAATATTGCAGCCTAACTTCTAAATGTCTTAAGATATTTCGATGAAACTTGGTATCTTATATGTCATCTAAATATATGGTAGAATTAAATTAACCCTAACTAACCCTCTTATTTGAAGATTGGGGGGGGGGGGGACTTCTGTCACATCTCCTAATCACGTTACTACTGGACCTTAAAACATCATGCCGGCTGTCGGGCTGGCAAGTGCAGAGAATAGATGCGGGGGACAGTATAATTTGAATATTGAATGGGATATGAGGATGGAATATGAGGTCAGGATATAAGGACAGTACATGAGGACAAGATATATGTGCTGGGATATGATGTTGGGATATAAGGATGGGATATGAGGTCAGAATATGAAGATAGGACATGAGAACTGTTATGAGGACAATATTTTCCTGTAATTTCCTGTACAACAGAGCAGGGACTATAGTCAAAGGCCGGAGTCCCTAACCTCTGTACAGTACCCGCAGCAGCGGTGCTGGGTGCAGAGCAATTTTCTGTAGACTCTAAAAAGACATCTGCTCACAGTATTTTTGACATAAAGAAATACAATAAAAAATATCAACCAAAATGCCCCAGAAATGCTGCAAAATACAGTCTATGAATCCAACCCAGGGCAGAGACCTTCAGAAAGACAACCCATGGTTTAGTATGCCTGATGAAACTGTGCATGTAACGCGTTGAATTCTTTTAAATAAACCCTTTCTACTCACCTGACGTGTCCATCCCCGGTCAGCGCCGTTGAAACCCATCGCCACTTGGAAGTCCTCACCTGGTATAGCACAAGGTTTAGGACACATACAACTCCTGACTGGTTTACTTTAAGGGTGCGTTCACACGCTATTACTAGCAGCGGGATTCCCGCTGCGGGAAACCTGCTGCGAGTTACGCTACCATTCATTTGAATAGGTCCGCGATCAGATATGCAGACTTAAATCAATGGTAGCGTAACTCGCAGCGGGATTCCCGCAGCGGGAAACCCGCTGCTAGTAATAGCGTGTGAACGCCCCCTCAATGAAAGATTCCTAACATTTGTTATCTTTTACATGCTTCATTTTAACCTTATCGTCAGAAAACATAGTATATAGCAGCTACATGGTTTCATTCTGAACAGCAAAAAAGTAAATAGACACAAAAGGATATTAAATAATAAATCCTTAAATGTAACCAGAATGGCTTCATTTTTAAAGGGTGACATCACATTCTATAGTTATTCACTTGACACACACTGCTGCCCAATACCCATAATTCATGCAGAGCTTCAGAAAGACAGCCCATGGTTTAGTATGCCTGATGAAACTGTGCATGTAACACGTTGAATTCTTTTAAATAAACCCTTTCTACTCACCTGACGTGTCCATCCCCGGTCAGCGCCGTTGAAACCCATCGCCACTTGGAAGTCCTCACCTGGTATAGCACAAGGTTTAGGACACATACAACTCCTGACTGGTTTACTTTAAGGGTGCGTTCACACGCTATTACTAGCAGCGGGATTCCCGCTGTGGGAAACCTGCTGCGAGTTACGCTGCCATTCATTTGAATAGGTCCGCGATCAGATATGCAGACTTAAATCAATGGTAGCGTAACTCGCAGCGGGATTCCCGCTGCGAGTTACGCTACCATTCATTTGAATGGGTCCGCGGTCAGATATGCAGACTTAAATCAATGGTAGCGTAACTCGCAGCGGGATTCCCGCAGCGGGAAACCCGCTGCTAGTAATAGCGTGTGAACGCCCCCTCAATAAAAGATTCCTAACATTTGTTATCTTTTACATGCTTCATTTTAACCTTATCGTCAGAAAACATAGTATATAGCAGCTACATGGTTTCATTCTGAACAGCAAAAAAGTAAATAGACACAAAAGGATATTAAATAATAAATCCTTAAATGTAACCAGAATGGCTTCATTTTTAAAGGGTGACATCACATTCTATAGTTATTCACTTGACACACACTGCTGCCCAATACCCATAATTCATGCAGAGCTGCGGAAAGCCCACCTTGTTCTGAAGCTTAATTTAGATTTACTTAGTACTTGAGACAAATCAAGAAATCCAGCCAGTTGGAGCGCACAGTATACACTGTCACGTTATTTGCTCCTAATCCAACAAAATGGGAATACTTAGAGAAAGCATAAAGCTTGTAGCAGTTGCTGAATGCCTGCAGACTGTGCGTAGTTAGGGCCAGGATCTGGCAGTGATTATACATGTGCAACTTCAGAGAAAATTCACAGCAGGTCACATGAAGCATATGCCTCTCTTTATTTAATGGGGTATAAATTATGGATGTCTAGGCAAAAAGATGTTGTGGCAACATGGTTATTGCCACTGCAGTATGGCTTAGGGAAAATAAGACCAGACATTTTACTGCTAGTTGCTAGGCATGGGTCAAAACACACATACATGAGCACCAAGCATAGGGACATTTATTATTTCTGTTAAAACATGTATTTCATTGATCTGCAGAATTATATTGGTAAATATTATATTTGGCTGTGTGCCGCTATGCAGAGTTCTTCTAAAAATGGAATGCGTCTAGGGTAGAATACCTCTGTAAAGCCTTTTTGTTCTCTCTGAAATTTGTACATATTAAATTGAAGCAATACAGTGGCACAAGAGAAGCCCCATGCATGGGTATACTTAGAAATTTTATGTGTTGCACCCGTAAATAACATGGTTAGAATTAATTGTAACAAGCAACGTGTGCTTGTTAAATGGACACTCTCATTAATCATAACTTTTTATATAATATAGATTATGCATTAATAAAAATATTTGTAATATATTTCATTAAAACAAATCTACCTTTCATATTTTTTTTTTTACAGTTGTAATCCTGGCCACTAGGTGTCACCCTACATGGTCCAGGAAGCATTCCCCCCCCCCCCTCCCCTCACGTACGGCACGTACGGATAACTGCTGGATATGAAACAGGCAGAGAAAGAGCACAGTGCTCGTGCGCGCAGCACGACTAATTTAAATATCCCCGCCCCCGGCATCTCCCCCTTCTTCTCATTGCAGTGCGAGCTGCAGTACAGATTGTATAAAGGAAACGGAGAGAGGAGGAAGAAGCCGGCCCAGCCATGCATCAGATGACGTTGCGCCTGCCGGGCCATGCCGACTTCCTCCCTCACTGGACCATCGTTAACTGTGTAGGCTGATAAGCCTGGGAAAAGGTACAAAGGAGGGGTTTTGAAAAAAAATAAAAGCCAGGATTAGTGTCAAGTTTAGTCAGGGACAGATGCTGGAGGGTTTTAGGGACAGATTAGTTTATGATAGGTACTCTTTAATGTCTCAAGCAGAAATGGGTGTGCAAAAAATTACTATTCCTTTTGCCACATGTCTTTATTGAAGATCCCTGCCCAAGTAGGTATTATTGTTTAATCTTTTCTTTTTACCTCTTGGTGTATGGTCTTTGACCAGTCATTCACTAGCTGTTGCATAACTTGAATTCCCACCTTGCCCTGAATTTCTTTTTATGCAGTGGTCCAGATCTGAGGACTAAAGAATGACATATGACCAATCACTGGGAGCCTAAATTGTGGTAGCGGTTGAGGACACAATGTTATTAGACCACAATATGGTTAAGACAACAGGATATACGGCAGCAATTATTTAATTCTTCCGAATGTTGAAAATCGCCTTTATTCAAAAATGTGCACACTACATTATGTTGGCGCAATAAAAAATAAATTATTAGACATAACTGCAGATAAAAAGCATCTTCCTGAGGTGTCTGTCAACAGCTTAAAGGGGTACTCCGGTGGAAAAAAAAAAATTCATATCAACTGGCTCCAGAAAGTTAAAAGGTTTGTAAATTACTTTTATTAAAAAAAATGTATCCTTCCAGTACTTATCAGCTGCAGTATGTTTCAGAGGAAGTTGTGTAGTTCTTTTCTGTCTGACCACATTGCTCTCTGCTGACACCTCTGTCTGTATCAGGGACTGTCCTGAGTAGGGGCAAATCCCCATAGTAAACCTCACCTGCTCCAGACAGTTCCTGACATGCATGTGTATTTTTATAGCACATCTGAACTCACCCTATGGCCTCCTTCACACACTCTATTTTGTGGCATTTTTTGGCAGCGTGAGAGATAAAAGTGTGTGCACCAGAATTTTGTTGCATTTTGCTTGAAAAATCAGTATACGTGTTAGTAGACACATTTTCAAAGTAAATATACACAAAAAATTGAGTTCTGCACCATGCTTCAAAAATTAATGCAACTTTGGTAAAAAGGACAGTGCTTATATGCAAAAAAAATTTGTCACTTTTTGGCACATATTTTTGGGTTTAAAAGTAAGACCATTTAAAAGTGGTCTAAGACTAAGACTAGACAGTTTTAAAGATGCACAAGACTTTTGAAGAATCTGAGACACTGCTAAAAATCTGGCACACTCTTAGGTCGTTAAAACTGTGAGAGAACTCGATAGTTTCCCAGGAGTGTTTTTGATGCTTCATTATGCATTTTTGTGGCTTTTCCCCAAAAATAGTGTGTTTTAGGACATTAGTTTCTTTAGGTTTTTTTTCTCATTGCAAGTCATGTGCTTCATTGATCATGTGATTTAATTAATTCTAAAAAATGACTCCCAAAAAAGACCCCAAGTGAGAAACAAACTCACCACAAACCCCCATGTTAACTGCAGAGTCAATATGTAAGAGGAAGCAGCAAGGGGCAGAAAGGACCAGGAGTAGTCAATACAAAAATTGTAGGGGATGGGGAAAGATGAGTATTCTTTTTTTTTTATTATTTATTTTTTATATCCATCTCTATAACATTCTTCAAGAAGAAAGTATTTGTTCTTGTATGGAAATTGGAGAAAAAAAATGATTTTTGAAATTGAGTTAAAAGCAAACGCCCAAAAAAGAAAAATGAGAGAAATTATTTGTTTAAGAATTTCTAAACCCAGTCAGCTAGACAAATGATTATTTAATATATTTAATGTTTTCACAATAATATATTTAAGACAACAGCCCCCTTTTTTTTTTTTTACATGGAGGCACATTAGGAGACAGGAGGCGCCAAACATTACTTGAAACATTTTTGGTTCTTAATGCTGCTTATCGTTGTGCTGATAAACAAACAGAAATGCAGTATAATACTGGGCAGAAGAGGTTCTTCGAGGATGTTTACATAAACTATTATTATTCCAGATATGGCTGCTTGCCTACAGCTGTGTGAGGTTTTTCAGCAGGACCTTAACACTTCCAAACAGATGTTTGAAAAATGACTTTAAGAAATCCAATATATGTACAACTGCCCATATTTTTGCTACAGATGTCAAACATATCGACATGTTAAATAAGGAAGGTGTTGCAAAGTTTTTCCGCCAAACCAGCTAGAAAATGAAAATTAATTTAAATCCTGTGACCATTGTATATTTCTACTTGTTTTGTAAATCTTTCGGGAGCGTCTATGTTTCTGTAAGGGCAGCAGATGGATGTATAATAACCAGGCAAAATACTCTCTATTCCCTACAATGAAGTGAAGTCCTCTTTTAAAACACCCCTAGGACAACATAAAATCTACTGAGGGGTCGAAATAGTCTTATGACAGGAATAACAAGTATAACGCGGAAGGACACATGGGATAATTAAAAAAAAAACGTTTCAGATAACAATTGTAAAAACAGCGAGGATACATTGGTTTTCACACCATCTAAACCTGCAGTAAAGGCAGAATGTTAAACTGAAAACAAAAAAAGGTATTTATATGTTTTCATATTAATAAAATAGGGCAAAATATTCTTCTTTCCGCACATATGAATGCAACCTAGCTAAGGGGTTCAAAAGATAGGTGAGAAAACCAATTTAAATGGCAGCCTGTATTCAGTCGCCAGATTCATGCAGCATGGTGGACTATTGAAAGGAACCGCTCACTAGTGTTTTGCTGCCCGAATCACAGGCCACATGGAACATTGACAGAGTCCCTTATCAAAACCCTCTACGATTCACTGTGAATAGATGTGCTATTTCATTCATAGTGTTATTCTTGGAAGGGAACAGGGTTCCAAGCTATTGAGTGGTCTGGGGCCCCGATTGCCAGATCTTTCCCTATTTGCAAAAAGAGAGAAATCTGTCAATCAGGGTCATGGACCACCCATATTTTTTTGGAAATGGCACAGCTGTTCAATGCGAATCATATCATGGTGGTTTAGGCAGAAGAAAACTAGAGACTGGTTCCCTTTAATAGTCCACCACTGCTGTATGAATCTGGCAACTGAATGCAGGATGCCATTTAAATTGGTTTTCTAACAAATATTTTGATCCCCTAAGCTAGGATGATAGTTCCCATGTCTCCCATTCTCTTTACTTAGGTCAGAAGGAGAGTGAGGATATATGGTATGGCCCATATATCCTATACAGTGGTCCCTGCAATGAGGGATCCGTGCAATGTAAAGTATAGGACAGTGGTCTACAACCTGCGGACCTCCGGATGTTGCAAAACTACAACTCCCAGCATGCCCGGACAGCCAACGACCGTCACCACTCGTCACCGCTGCCCGGGATGTAGACGTCCATCGCTGTCGCCACGTCTCCGAGGTGTCCTCGACACTCCGGCAAGGCCTCTGCTTCCCCGGCATCCGCGCTCTGCGTCGCCGCCATCACATCGCTACACACGCTGCTCCTATTGGATGACGGGACAGGGTGCGCAGCAACGTGATGACGTCAATGGAGAGCGCCGATGATGCAAGGGATCCCGAAGAGGACGCGCCGGAGCCCCGAGGACAGGTAAGAGGCATCACCGGAGCTCACGGGGCACCGTAAACGGCTATCCGGCGGCAGCAGAAGCAGTCAGCGCTGCAGGATAGCTGTTTATGCAATGACCCCGACATAAAAAAGCATCGTATGTTGATGCTGCCTTCAACATGCGATGGCCTCTGAAATTATCGTATGTAAGGGCCATCGTAGGTCGGGAGGTCACTGTATATGGAGTTTGAATCTGGGGATTTGAACCTGAATTTGCATCTGTTTTATTATCAGAAGAGTATAGGATAACTCAGCTCACCCTTCCAGCCAGACGCCTGTCGCACGGCACCGTGTGAACCAACACCAAAGTAGCAATGAAGAAATAGATGGTCCAGCGCAGGATAACGTGCAATAAAAGCCAAAATTTATTGTAGATTCAAGCCATAGGATAGCAGGACACAGGGTTACGCGTTTCAGCCGGAAAAACCAGCCTTACTCATATGTTTTATCATCAGGAATCTAACAGGATGTTAAGGTTCTGCCCGTGTTGTTGCTAAAAAAAAACAACTACATTATCCCCCCCCCCCCCAAAAAAAAAGTGGAAAATTATGCTCACACTGTTCACACTGTGGTTAGTAGAGTCCATCAGGATTCCCATTAGACTTTTGGTACAGGATATATGCTGCGTGGTGAATTAATTTTACTGTCAAGAATATTAAACCACAACAGACCCTATTAATGTTTACAGGGTCCATTAGGATTCGCTGGCATCTGCCATGATGCGGTTGTGAACAGTGCCTTACAGTAGAAGCACAAACCTTTGCCTTCATTTCCTAATTAAAATAAGGAGTATTTCAGTTTGATAAGGGTCACAGTTTAGTGGAGATATGCCACGCTTGAGTGTGATAGCTTTAATACACAGCACTTTTCACAGTTAGTACTCATGGAAATAATATTTACAGAAGACATTTAACTGCACGTCATGCCATGCACTACAGGAAACCACAGAACAACACACCAAAATGTTCAGGGATACAGAGCAGGCACTGTGGACAGTAAGTGCAAGAAAGCACAATAATCATTAACCTCATCCTGACAAGAGCTGTCAATATACTGTGAATAAACAGGAAAGAAGAGACAACAGCCACTGTGGTGCTAGCATAGTATTTATGAAATATTATATACATTCTGTTTATTCAGTCATTTCTTAGGAGATTTACTATTTATATACCCCAAAGAAAAGATACTAGTGCAAAAATATCGATAGAAAAATGTAACAATACAATCTTTATTGACACAAAATACATACATTAAAAAAACATGTAAAATGAGTGATGGCACAAAAAATGATAACTCCATTAAAGGGCATGCACCTGGGACCAAAAATATTTAAAAGTATATATAAGTATAGGCAAGCTGATACAATAATACAATTACACCATATATATGCCTTGAGGTAGTGCAATATTAGTAAAGTGCATAAGAAAAGTAACATACTGTATCAAACAAGCATGATAGATCTTACCCAGGGACATGCCACCCGTACATATGTTTCGCTCCGACGAGCTTCCTCAGGGGGCGTGGCTAGCTATGGGTTCAATTCGGCTCTCATTCCCACATAAAAGTACCTGTCCACAGAGAATGCCTGACATATAAAACTTGGGCGCCAAAGAAGTAAAACAACACCACCCAATCGGAAGTTACGTCAGTCCCCCGTATGTCATAGTAGTCTATGAATATACTGCGAGACTATGAGCAAGGTCAAAATAATATCACGTGATCCGTCTCGCACGAGATCCTGTGGGTCCATCTTACCCGTCCCAACATAGGATTAATTCAGTCCTGAGTCTTGCGAGACCGCGCGCCCTGCCGAGACGCATGACCGGACGGCGCGAGATCATGTGATATTAGTAAATCCCGCAAGACCGTGCGCCATGCCGAGTCACATGACCGGCCGGCGCAAGGTCGCGTGAGAAGAACATAGACGGCCCATCACCTTCGTCCTGGGTGATTTACTATTTGTAACAACGTGAGCAAACCTTACGTTTATATAAAAAAAATTGCATGTGAAAGGTTTCTCTCCAAATGGAGCTACTTTCACCCCTTAAGGACCACGGGTTCTTACGTTTTTGCACTTTCGTTTTTTCCTCCTCACCTTTTAAAAATCATAACCCTTTCAATTTTGCACCTAAAAATAGAATGGCTTATTTTTTGCGCCACCAATTCTAATTTGCAGTGACATCAGTCATTTTACCCAAAAATCTACGGAGAAATGGAAAAAAAAATAATTGTGCGACGAAATTGAAGAAAAAACGCCATTTTGTAATTTTGGGGGCTTCCGTTTCTACACAGTACATTTTTCGGTAAAAATGATACGTTATCTTTATTCTGTAGGTCCATATGATTAAAATGATACCCTACTTATATAGGTTTGATTTTGTCGTACTTCTGTAAAAAAAATCATAACTACATGCAGAAAAATTTATACTTTTAAAATTGTCATTTTCTGACCCCTATAACTTTTTTATTATACTGTCTATGGGGCTAATTTTTTGCACCGTGATCTGAAGTTTTTAGCAGTACCATTTTTGTATTGATCAGACTTTTTGATCGCTTTTTATTCATTTTTTCATGATATTAAAAGTGACCAAAAGTACGTTATTTTGGACTTTGGAATTTTTTTGCGCATACGCCATTGACCGTGCAATTTAATTAATGATATATTTTTATAGTTCGGACATTTACACATGCAGCGATACCACATATGTTTATATTTATTTTTAGTTACATTTTTTTATGGGAAGGGGGAGTGCTTTGGGAAAGAGTTAAATCATATTTATTTACTTTTTTTTACACTTTTCTTTTGCAGTGTTATAGCTCCCATAAGGGGGCCTGCATGTTCAAGCCTGCATCTCAGGCTTGGAGCAATCAATCGACCCGATATGACGCGGGGTCCCCGCGTGACCCCGCGTTATATCGCGAGAGCCGGCCAAGGACGTAAATATACGTCCTTGGTCGTTAAGGGGTTAAAGCTAGCAATGTATCCTTCCGTGATTTTAAGTTTGTTGTCAGACACTCACTGTGTCTGACAACAAACTTAAAATCACGACACAAATCTGACACGACACTCACTGTCTCTGACAACAAACTTAAGCCCCCGTTACTCATGTGTCTTTCATTCAGCTCCTCAGCTTTCCTGTCTTTTGCGCCACCCCCACAGAGATCCCCAATTGGCCTGCAGGCATCCAATGAGCACCACCCTCCTCTTCTCTTACACACTAGAGGTCCCACTGTACCTCTAGTATGCACAGCCAGCCTCGAGACATCGGTCCTTATTACTAGGAATGAGCGAATCGAATCTGACGAATCCGAATTGGTCATGAATTTAAGAAGAATTTTGATTTGTAATAAATACGAATATTTGCGCAATTGGATAGTTCAAATCGCTTCATTATACTCCATTTAGTGCGGTCCAGGCTCCAGGGGCCGGGCATCTAAAGTGGCGGAACCACATGTGAGGACATGGGGCAAGGAATCCTGGGAAGGCGGGTGGGTGGGATGACCCTGAATCACATGCAGCATGCAGCCTATCAGCAGCAGCCACAACCGTGATGTCACAGCCCTATATAATTGGCAGCCATCTTGCAGTCACATCAGCATTCTATTACAGAGAGAGAGAGAGGGACAGAGAGCAGTGTGTTGCACAGAAAAGCATTTTTACAGCAGCGTTTCGCCTCCCAGTCGCATCAGCGTTCTACTGCAGAGAGGGACAGAGAGCAGTGTGTGTTGCACAGAAAAGCTTTTTTACAGCAGCAATTCACCTCAAGCCCAAATCCAGCCTAGAAGCACTGATAGGGAAGAGAGTGAAATTGAGAGAGAATTGCAGAAGTGCAATGCTGCAGTACTGGTGTGTACAACAACTGAAAAGCTAATAGTAGCCAGCCAGATAGGGTGAGCAGAGAACTAAAAGCGTATTGTCCTCTATTCAGTGTAACCTATGCATACATCTAAGTGGTGTACCATTTTGTTCCTGTTAAAATCTTAAGGGCCTAGATACTGTGAAAGGCCAGGCAAAAGTACGCACCTGCTGGTGTTGTAGACAAATACTGTTTTAATCGTACTGAAGAGCATTGTCCTCCCCTCATAAGTGCGTACCACATACATACATTTAAGTGGTGTACCATTTTGTTCCTTTTAAAGTCTTGAGGGCCTAAATACTGTGAAAGGCCAAGCCAAAAGTACACACCTGCTGGTGTTGTAGACAAATACTGTTTTAAGTGTACTGGAGCGCATTGTCCTCCCCTCATAAGTGCATACCACATACATACATCTTAATGGTGTACGATTTTGTTCCTGTTAAAGTCTAAAGGGCCTAGATACTGTGAAAGGCCAGGCAAATGTACACACCTGCTGGTGTTGTAGACAAATACTGTTTTAAGTGTACTGGAGCGCATTGTCCTCCCCTCATAAGTTCATACCACATATATACATCTTAATGGTGTACCATTTTGTTCGTGTTAAAGTCTAAAGGGCCTAGATACTGTGAAAAACCAGACAAAAGCACACACCTGCTGGTGTTGTAGACAAATACTGTTTTTGGCGTAGTGGAGCGTATTGTACTCCTCTCATATAAGCACTGTATGTCAGGCAGAGAAATGCCAGGACGTGCACAGAGGAGTGGCAGAGGCCTAAATTCATCAGGCAGAGGTCGCAGCAGACTAGGGGCGAGTGGTAGGATAAGTAGCAGCAAGAGGCCTGAGCTCCCAGTATCAGCTAGAGTGGAACAGAGGTTCATGGAGTCGGCGGCAGTAGCAGTCAATCAGTGCGATCTGTTGGTGGGAAAATCAGCTACTCGGGAGTGTGGCAGTTTTTAATCAAGCATCCGGAGGATGTTAACCTGGCCACATGCAAGATGTGTCGGCAGAAGGTGAAGCGTGGCCAGGATCCCAATGTTGGCACCACGGCCCTGAATCAACTCCATATGCGTGTTACAGCAAGGCAAAGTGTTCTGCACCCCTATTGAGGCTCTCTGTAGGCCAGAAATAGCCATTTTTAATACAGATTTGATGCAAATAAATTCATACCTAACCACATTTTTTGGGAAAATTCAGCGAATCGGCTGAATCGAATTTTTCAAAAATGTGCTCATCTCTACTTATTACCTATTGGGATCCATGAGCTGGGCCTTGCCATGATGAACCACCAAACCAGTGTTATCATGTTTTTAACACTGTCAGTATTGAGCACAGACCATAGCAGTGTTTCCCAACCAGGGTGCCTTCAGCTGTTGCAAAACTACATCTTCCGGCATATGGCTACATTGATGGAATAATAAAAAAGGTATGGCTCTATGTCCTGATTCACTATATTCTGAAGGTGAAAATACCCTTCATACCCTATTAATGATTTAATGGTTTAAACATTAAAGGGGTACTCCGTTGCTAGACATCTTATCCCCTATTCATAGGACAAAGGATAAGATGTTTGATCATAGGGGTCCTGCCACTGGGACCCCCTGTGATCTCTGTGCAGACACCCTGCATTATGAACATCATTTTCGGAACGCTGGGTTTGGGAGGCCGTGATTGTGACATCAAGCCCCCTCTTGATGGCACAACATGAATGGATGTATGTTCAGAACACCCGGTGTCTGCACAGAGATCGTGGGGGGGGGGGTCCATCAGACATCTTATCCCCTATCCATAAGTCTAGAAATGGAGTACCCCTTTAAGGTTTATCCCCACATAAAATCTAGGTAACAGTAACTATTTAGCTTGAGGTACAGGGCTGGCTTTTTAGTAATATACCCTTATAAATTACTATTAATATCTTATTAACATATTAAAGTGAAGATGCATTTATCGACTGCCTGTGCAAAGAATCATAACCTAGAAAGTGGCTTTCTGCACAATCATTTCCCAGCTGGAGAAAGTGTGAAACCAGACCTGTAAATGCTTTATTCATTTCAGCATTACATTTAGAAATGAGAATCCTAGATAAAAAATAGGTCTCCCAGCAGCACTGCACATGTGCTGTCCGACGTTCAAGCCCCATAACCCAAAACGCTTAGGAAACCCTCCTTACATTCCTCTTTCTGTTCCTTTCCCAGTGTAAAAACATTCTCTAAGGAACAATGCAGATCACAATACAAACTGTTACAAAAAGAAGCAGGCAAGGAAATCCCTGACGGAATGGGGATATTTGGGTATCTCATGCTACATACATTGCACCAGAGCTTGGGGACCAGGATACAATATTATGGAAGAAACAGATACCGACAACAAACATAATCTTCTGACATATGGTTTAACCCATATTTCCAAATCTGTCAAATAATACATTGCACAGACACAGCATAGCCAACACTGGAGATGGGTTAAACCACTTATAAACATTTTAATTATTGTGGATTAACTTAATACCTGCTATATCCCACTGAAGATCATTTTGTATTAAATAGAATTTCTGTACGTGTAGGCTTGAAAAATTGGCCTCTTTGCAGCCTTCTCAGTATTTACTTGAACCAGGACCAATAAATTGCTTGCCAACACTTCTTAATAGAGGACATTATTTAAGTACCAAGCAGGTGTTAGGACACCTGATCTGGAATTTCAAAAAAAAGTGTCACTTAGCATAAAGTTCTGCGTTTACATTGTTTTAGTTAATTTTTTTGTGTTTTGGTATAATAATCTCCATTGTTCTTGATGTTTGGCACAACTGTTTCAGCAACGTCCACCACTCAAACAAGATTTTACACATTTAAAGGCTCAATTGGTGAGTTTCAAGGCTAATTGTTGGAAATATCATTACAATATGGCTTATTAGTAGGGCATGTTGAACTAATAGATCGAATGTAGTCTTATTGGATGGTATAATAAAGAGTTAATTTAACTTTCTGTCAAGGTCCTATGATGTTTCTCCTGAGGTAGAGGTCATGTGATAAAGTAAATAGTGTCATGCATCTTAATTTTTTTTTTAAATAACTCTTAGTGTTGTCACAAATTGCACTGACTGCAGCATTTTTTTTCACCCCAAGAAGTTGTGTAGTCCTTTCATTGACAGTGCGATATTGTCTCAAGCTCCCTTGTTCCTTCTTCCCTGCGGTCTCAGGTGTGGCTTGATCTTGTCTCAGAGTTCTAGCCCTGCCCCGAGTGATGTCACCATCTCTGTCAGCCCTTACAGTTTACATCACCTTCTCTCTGTCACACATATAACAACACACACACACACACACACACATATATATACCTTTATTGGGACATTAAGGAAAGAAGGGGGGGGGGTTTATACCGTACTAAACAATGTCACAGGTAGAGGAGCAGAAAGTCATATCTAGCGGGTTTTTAGGAGCGCCCCCTAGTGTCTCTCCCTTACACTAGCTACCTCACGAAGCCACCAAAAGGCAGATCCTGAGCCTCCGCTATCTGGTAGCTGGGGTACATGTCTGCGGCAGTGCCTCCACCCAGTGGAGCATCCGGGGTAGGGATGTGGGGTCCCACTGGGAACATACTTGGTACAATGAGACTGACACAGCCTAATGTGAACTAACTTTATATAGTAAGTAGTAAATGAACAACATACATAGGATCATTCAATAGTGTAACAAAGATAGGAATGCAATGTGGATTTTCCTCACCCACCCACTAGCACACCTGCGACCCACCCCCTTATCTTCACCCTAATGGCCGTTAGTGCACATATGAGTGTTGGGGCCCTTATAAGTCCTGCTCCAAAGCATCACTGAAGCTGCCTGTGTTGTGTAATATCCACCACTGGACTTCAGGCAAATAGAGCCAATTTTGTACTGGGCCATAGGTCTTGTCCACCCTTAGATGCTCATGTTGATCATGGAGGGCTCTCAGGACTATGCCCCAGTATCTGTGTGGTAGTACCAATTGTTTTCTCCCAGGGTGATCATGATACTTCACAACTCTATAGAGGACTCCATCTTCCAGGCGTAGTCGGCTCCATTCTCTTCGGTATAACTCTCTATGACTCACAGGGAGAGAAGTCAGCAATTTAGGATTCATTGCCCTGAGAACTGTCCCAATATACCAGTCCTGTGCTTCAGCCTTCCTCTTGTCTTCTGTGGTTATACTGGACCACTGTTGAAGCATGACTGGAGCATGCAACCCCTCGGGCACTGCTTCTGGGGAGTGACTAATAGAGTTTATCCCTTTTAGCTCAGCAAATTCCTCTTGACTCTCAGCCACTACATACATTTGACAAAAGGCTCCCACCCCCAATCTAGGGATCTCTTCCCATTCCTCTTCTTCTTGGTGAGGAGGGAGTCCAGGTCTGCAAGACAGGGCATCCGCACTAACATTCTAGGGGCCGGGCTTGTATTTCAGGCTGAAACTGTAGCTTGACAAGGCAGCCGACCATCTATGTCCTGTGGAATCCAGCTTGGCTGTAGTCTGAATGTAGGTGAGTGGATTGTTATCAGTCCTTACTTCAAATGTTGCTCCATACAAATAGTCATGCAGCTTATCCACGATGTCCCATTTGAGTGCCAGAAATTCCAACTTATGGTCTGCATAGTTATTCTTAGCATCCATAAGACTTCTACTTATGTAAGCCACTGGTCTTAATCCTTCTGGATAACTTGGTGCAATACACCCCCTAGGCCATTCCATACTGGCATCCACATGGAGGATATATGGTTTCTCATGGTCTGCATACCCCAACACAGGAGCTTCTGTAAATCTCTTCTTCAATGTCAGAAAAGCCTCTTCACATCCTGAAGTCCATTTCTCTCCAAAGAGATCTTTAAGACATGGTGCCTTAGCACCCCCTATGTCAGAGGTAATCTTCAGCAGGTCATGTAACTCTCGAGCAATCTTCGAGTAGTCTTTCACGAACCTTTGATAGTAACCACAGAAACCAAGGAAGGACCGCAATTCGCTGATGTTATTGGGTCTTGGCCAATTCAACACTGCTTCAATGTTAGCTGGGCCTGTGGCTACTCCTTCAGCAGAGACTATGTGCCCTACGTAAGTGACAGAGTTCTGGGCAAACTGGCCTTTGTCCACTGATAGCTTCAGGCCCTCTGCTTGAAGTCAATCCAACACCTTCAACAACCTCTGTTCATGCTTCTCTGGTGTCTTCCCGAACACAATTAGGTCATCCAGATACACTAGACACTCTTTGGGATTCATATCCTCCACAGTTTTCTCCATCAGCCTCTGAAAGGTAGCAGGAGCTCCTGTGACTCTTTGTGGCATTCTGATAAACTGGAATAGCTCCAAGGGACAGATGAAAGCTGTCTTCTCCTGATCCTCCTTCTTCATGGGTACTTGATAATACCCAGATCTCAGGTCAAGCACACTGAATCACTGGCTGCCAGATAGGGCATTCAGTAGATGCTCTATCCGTGGCAAGGTGTACTGATCAGACACAGTCCTCTTGTTCAGAGTATGATAGTCCACGCATAGCCGAACTGCACCATTCTTTTTCCTCACTACTACGATGGGTGAAGCATGTGGACTCCTGGACTCTGTGATGATGCCAGCTCCTTCCATCTGTTGGAGTATGTCCCGGATATCTTCCACATCTCGAGGGGGTATTCTTCTTGACCTTTCTCTGAAAGGAGTAGGATCAGAAAGTCTTATAGCATAGCATTATCCTTCCAGACCTAAAAGGCTCTTCTCCTGGAGGGACAGGCTGATTCCCGGAAAACACCTTTAGTTTTCTGTAACTATGGGTGTGGTTTGCTGTTACTTTGGCCTCTGAGAGCTTTTGTAGTATGTCAGATACATCACTACTTCCTGTAGACATGCTACTAAATATAAGGTTGTCTTGTTTCTGTAATGTTGGAGATTTTAGGAGTAATCATCCCCTGTTCTCTAGTAGGGCGGGCAGCTTATTTAGGAATGACTCCGGCCTTTCCAGAGATGGGAGTCAGGGGCTTTTCTGCATCATAGTCTTTTGGTCCTAACCCAAAGGGTTGTTGTGGTGAGACCCTTTCTTTTTTATCAAGGAAGAGTGTACACTAAGGAGCATACATCATCTCTAGCTCCATACAAATGAATGTTGATGGTATCTCAGATCTGTATGACAATATATTAACATGTACATTTGGCCATCAGGATCTTGCAAGATATGTCAGTTGCCATTTATATTCCCAGTTGGATTTCCATACACAAGATGACATGGCTGATCTCACAGCAGGGTGGTACTACGGCTTGCTATAATGGTACATTCCGTTGCTGGGCCCACTCTGTTGCAAAGGAGGGAGTGGCCCGGGGACATAACTCATTATCACTGTCTGTACCCCATTTTACAATCTCAGCAGTGCCTCCATATCTAGTGGGTTTTTGGGAGTGCCCCCTAGTGTCTCTCCCTTACACTAGCTACCTCACTACGTCACCAAAAGGTGGATCCTAAGCCTCCGCTATCTGGGAGCTGGGGTACATGTCTGCAACAGTGCATCCACCCAGTGGGGCATCCAGGGTAGGGGGTTGCCACTGGGAACATACTTGGTACAATGAGACTTACATAGCCTAATGTGAACTAACTTTATATAGTAAGTAGCAAATGAACAACAAATGTAGGATAATACAGTAGTGTAACACAGATAGAAATGCAATGTGGATTTTCCTCACCCTCTCACTAGCACACCTCTGACACACTCCCTTATCTTTGCCCTAATGGCCGTTGGTGCACATAGGAGTGTTGGGGCCCTTATAAGTCCTGCTCTGCAGCGTCACTGAGGCAGCCTGTGCTGTGTAATATCCGCCACTGGACTGCAGAGCCTTTACTTTGAGTAAGGAGACATTTGCTCTGTGGAACAGGGAAGAGGCTTTAGGCTTACCCTCACAACACCATTAACTAGGTCAGTCCAGCAGCAGTCTTCTCTCACCGTATTCACCAGATGTCTGGACTCAGTTCTTGTCTCTGCCAGCAGGTCTTTCTCTCAGCTAGTCTGGTCCTGTGTGAAGCAAGTTCTCTCAGCTAGGTGCTGTCTCTGTGGTGCAGTCTCTGACAGCTAGAAGCACGTATTTTCTCTGGCTGAGTGTTACGCCGAGCGCTCCGGGTCCCCGCTCCTCCCCGGAGCGCTCGCAACATCCTCACAATTGCAGCGCCCCGGTCAGTAGGTCTGCGCTGCGATACCTCTCCCAGCCGGGATGCGATTCGCGATGCGGGTGGCGCCCGCTCGCGATGCGCACCCCGGCTCCCGTACCTGACTCGCTCTCCGTCGGTCCTGTCCCGGCGCGCGCGGCCCCGCTCCTTAGGGCGCGCGCGCGCCGGGTCTCTGCGATTTAAAGGGCCACTGCGCCACTGATTGGCGCAGTTGGCTTAATTAGTGTGTTCACCTGTGCACTCCCCATTTATACCTCACTTCCCCTGCACTCCCTCGCCGGATCTTGTTGCCATTGTGCCAGTGAAAGCGTTTCCTTGTGTGTTCCTAGCCTGTGTTCCAGACCTCCTGCCGTTGCCCCTGACTACGATCCTTGCTGCCTGCCCCGACCTTCTGCTACGTCCGACCTTGCTCTTGTCTACTCCCTTGTATCTTCAGCAGTCAGAGAGGTTGAGCCGTTGCTAGTGGATACGACCTGGTTGCTACCGCCGCTGCAAGACCATCCCGCTTTGCGGCGGGCTCTGATGAATACCAGTAGCAACTTAGAACCGGTCCACCAGCACGGTCCACGCCAATCCCTCTCTGGCACAGAGGATCCACCTCCTGCCAGCCGAATCGTGACAGTAGATCCGGCCATGGATCCCGCTGAAGTTCCACTGCCAGTTGTCGCCGACCTCACCACGGTGGTCGCCCAGCAGTCGCAACAGATAGCGCAACAAGGCCACCAGCTGTCTCAACTGACCGTGATGCTACAGCAGCTACTACCACAGCTTCAGCAATGATCTCCTCCGCCAGCTCCTGCACCTCCTCCGCAGCGAGTGGCCGCTTCCGGCCTACGACTCTCCTTGCCGGATAAATTTGATGGGGACTCTAAGTTTTGCCGTGGCTTTCTTTCACAATGTTCCCTGCACTTGGAGATGATGTCGGACCAGTTTCCTACTGAAAGGTCTAAGGTGGCTTTCGTAGTCAGCCTTCTGTCCGGAAAAGCTCTGTCATGGGCCACACCGCTCTGGGACCGCAATGACCCCGTCACTGCCTCTGTACACTCCTTCTTCACGGAGATTCGAAGTGTCTTTGAGGAACCTGCCCGAGCCTCTTCTGCTGAGACTGCCCTGCTGAACCTGGTCCAGGGTAATTCTTCCGTTGGCGAGTACGCCATCCAATTCCGTACTCTTGCTTCCGAATTATCCTGGAATAATGAGGCCCTCTGCGCGACCTTTAAAAAAGGCCTATCCAGCAACATTAAAGATGTTCTGGCCGCACGAGAAATTCCTGCTAACCTGCATGAACTTATTCATCTAGCCACTCGCATTGACATGCGTTTTTCCGAAAGGCGTCAGGAGCTCCGCCAGGATATGGACTTTGTTCGCACGAGGCATTTTTTCTCCCCGGCTCCTCTCTCCTCTGGTCCTCTGCAATCCGTTCCTGTGCCTCCCGCCGTGGAGGCTATGCAAGTTGACCGGTCTCGCTTGACACCTCAAGAGAGGACACGACGCCGCATGGAGAATCTGTGCCTGTACTGTGACGGTACCGAACACTTCCTGAAGGATTGTCCTATCCGTCCTCCCCGCCTGGAAAGACGTACGCTGACTCCGCACAAAGGTGAGACAGTTCTTGATGTCAACTCTGCTTCTCCACGCCTTACTGTGCCTGTGCGGATATCTTCCTCTACCTTCTCCTTCTCTACTATGGCCTTCTTGGATTCCGGATCTGCAGGAAATTTTATTTTGGCCTCTCTCATCAACAGGTTCAACATCCCGGTGACCAGTCTCGCCAGACCCCTCTACATCAATTGTGTTAACAATGAAAGATTGGACTGTACCTGGCGTTACCGCACGGAACCCCTCCTAATGTGCATCGGACCTCATCACGAAAAAATTGAGTTTTTGGTCCTCTCCAATTGCACTTCCGAAATTCTCCTTGGATTACCGTGGCTTCAACGCCATTCCCCAACCCTTGATTGGTCCACAGGAGAAATCAAGAGCTGGGGTACTTCTTGTTTCAAGGACTGTCTTAAACCGGTTCCCAGTACTCCCTGCCGTGACCCTGTGGTTCCCCCTGTAACCGGTCTCCCTAAGGCTTATATGGACTATGCTGACGTATTTTGCAAAAAGCAAGCTGAGACTTTACCTCCTCACAGGCCTTATGACTGTCCTATTGACCTCCTCCCGGGCACTACTCCACCCAGGGGCAGAATTTATCCTCTGTCCGCTCCAGAGACTCTTGCTATGTCTGAATACATCCAGGAAAATTTAAAAAAGGGGTTTATCCGCAAATCCTCCTCTCCTGCCGGAGCTGGATTTTTTTTCTGTGTACAAAAAAGATGGCTCCCTACGTCCTTGCATTGATTACCGCGGACTTAATAAAATCACGGTAAAGAACCGCTACCCTCTACCTCTTATCTCAGAACTCTTTGATCGCCTTCAAGGTGCCCACATCTTTACCAAACTGGACTTAAGAGGTGCTTATAATCTCATCCGCATCAGGGAGGGGGACGAATGGAAGACTGCATTTAACACCAGAGATGGACACTTTGAGTATCTGGTCATGCCCTTTGGCCTGTGCAACGCCCCTGCCGTCTTCCAAGACTTTGTTAATGAAATTTTTCGTGATCTCTTATATTCCTGTGTGGTTGTGTATCTGGACGATATTCTGATTTTTTCTGCCAACTTAGAAGAACACCGCCAGCATGTCCGCATGGTTCTTCAGAGACTTCGAGACAATCAACTTTATGCCAAAATGGAGAAATGTCTGTTTGAATGTCAATCTCTTCCTTTCCTAGGATACTTGGTCTCTGGCCAGGGATTACAAATGGACCCGGATAAACTCTCTGCCGTCTTAGATTGGCCACGCCCCTCTGGACTCCGTGCTATCCAAAGTTTTTTGGGGTTCGCCAATTATTACAGACAATTTATTCCACACTTTTCCACTATTGTGGCTCCTATCGTGGCTTTAACCAAGAAAAATGCCAATCCCAAGTCCTGGTCTCCCCAAGCGGAAGACGCATTTAAACGGCTCAAGTCTGCCTTTTCTTCTGCTCCCGTGCTCTCCAGACCTGACCCATCTAAACCCTTCCTATTGGAGGTAGATGCCTCCTCAGTGGGAGCTGGAGCGGTCCTTCTACAAAAAAATTCTTCCGGGCATGCTGTTACTTGTGGTTTTTTTTCTAGGACCTTCTCTCCGGCGGAGAGAAACTACTCCATCAGGGATCGAGAACTACTGGCCATTAAATTGGCACTTGAGGAATGGAGGCATCTGCTGGAGGGATCAAAATTTCCAGTTATCATTTACACCGATCACAAGAATCTCTCCTATCTCCAGTCTGCCCAACGGCTGAACCCTCGCCAGGCCAGGTGGTCGTTGTTCTTTGCCCGTTTTAACTTTGAAATTCATTTTCGCCCTGCCGACAAGAACATTAGGGCCGATGCCCTCTCTCGTTCCTCGGATGCCTCGGAAGTAGAGATCTCTCCGCAACACATCATTCCTCCTGACTGTCTGATCTCCACTTCTCCAGCCTCCATCAGGCAAACTCCTCCAGGGAAGACCTTCGTTTCTCCACGCCAACGTCTCGGGATTCTCAGATGGGGTCACTCCTCCCACCTCGCAGGCCATGCGGGCATCAAAAAGTCTTTGCAACTCATCTCTCGTTTCTATTGGTGGCCGACTCTGGAGACGGATGTTGTTGATTTTGTGCGGGCCTGTACTGTCTGTGCCCGGGATAAGACTCCTCGCCAGAAGCCTGCTGGTCTCCTTCATCCTCTGCCTGTCCCCGAACAGCCTTGGTCACTGATTGGTATGGACTTTATTACAGACTTACCCCCATCCCGTGGCAACACTGTTGTTTGGGTGGTCGTTGATCGATTTTCCAAGATGGCACATTTTATTCCTCTTCCTGGTCTTCCTTCAGCGCCTCAGTTGGCAAAACAATTTTTTGTACACATTTTTCGTCTTCACGGTTTGCCCACGCAGATCGTCTCGGATAGAGGCGTCCAATTCGTGTCTAAATTCTGGAGGGCCCTCTGTAAACAGCTCAAGATTAAATTAAACTTCTCTTCTTCTTATCATCCCCAATCCAATGGGCAAGTAGAAAGAATTAACCAGGTCCTGGGTGACTATTTACGGCATTTTGTTTCCTCCCGCCAGGATGACTGGGCAGATCTTCTACCATGGGCCGAATTCTCATACAACTTCAGAGTCTCTGAATCTTCTGCTAAGTCCCCATTTTTCGTGGTGTACGGCCGTCACCCTCTTCCCCCCCTCCCTACTCCCTTGCCCTCTGGTTTGCCCGCTGTGGATGAAGTGACTCGTGATCTTTCCACCATATGGAAAGAGACCCAAAATTCTCTTTTACAGGCTTCATCCCGCATGAAAAGGTTTGCCGATAAGAAAAGAAGAACCCCCCCCATTTTTGCTCCCGGAGACAAGGTATGGCTCTCCGCTAAATATGTCCGCTTTCGTGTCCCCAGTTACAAACTGGGACCACGCTATCTTGGTCCTTTCAAAGTCTTGTGCCAGATTAATCCTGTCTCTTACAAACTCCTTCTTCCTCCTTCTCTTCGTATTCCCAATGCCTTCCATGTCTCTCTCCTTAAACCACTCATCATCAACCGTTTCTCTCCCAAACTTGTTTCTCCCACTCCTGTTTCCGGTTCTTATGACATCTTCTCCGTGAAGGAGATACTGGCCTCCAAGACGGTCAGAGGAAAAAGATTTTTTTTGGTAGATTGGGAGGGCTGTGGTCCTGAAGAGAGATCCTGGGAACCTGAGGACAACATCCTAGACAAAAGTCTGGTCCTCAGGTTCTCAGGCTCCAAGAAGAGGGGGAGACCCAAGGGGGGGGGTACTGTTACGCCGAGCGCTCCGGGTCCCCGCTCCTCCCCGGAGCGCTCGCAACATCCTCGCAATTGCAGCGCCCCGGTCAGACCTACTGACCGGGTACGCTGCGATACCTCTCCCAGCCGGGATGCGATTCGCGATGCGGGTGGCGCCCGCTCGCGATGCGCACCCCGGCTCCCGTACCTGACTCGCTCTCCGTCGGTCCTGTCCCGGCGCGCGCGGCCCCGCTCCTTAGGGCGCGCGCGTGCCGGGTCTCTGCGATTTAAAGGGCCACTGCACCACTGATTGGCGCAGTTGGCTTAATTAGTGTGTTCACCTGTGCACTCCCCATTTATACCTCACTTCCCCTGCACTCCCTCGCCGGATCTTGTTGCCATTGTGCCAGTGAAAGCGTTTCCTTGTGTGTTCCTAGCCTGTGTTCCAGACCTCCTGCCGTTGCCCCTGACTACGATCCTTGCTGCCTGCCCCGACCTTCTGCTACGTCCGACCTTGCTTTTGTCTACTCCCTTGTACCGCGCCTATCTTCAGCAGTCAGAGAGGTTGAGCCGTTGCTAGTGGATACGACCTGGTTGCTACCGCCGCTGCAAGACCATCCCGCTTTGCGGCGGGCTCTGGTGAATACCAGTAGCAACTTAGAACCGGTCCACCAGCACGGTCCACGCCAATCCCTCTCTGGCACAGAGGATCCACCTCCTGCCAGCCGAATCGTGACACTGAGCTTGTGGTTGTCTGAGCAAATCCTCAGGGCACAGGACCTGTGTGATGTCACAATCATGTGACCGAAGTTTCCACCAATCATCTCTTGTGAAATGGCTGCTAATCATGTGATCACAGCTCCAGTCTTTATTAACAGCATACTAGTTAATTTGTGGTCTTCATCCACCATCTACGGGGCATTGCAGATAATGCAGCCAACTCCATAGGGGTTACACCATTATGACTGTCCTTGTCTCAATGCTTACTGAGCCAATCAATGACCATAGTGAATGGCTGAGAAGACATTTTGTATGTGTTGGGCTGGAAAACAAGAAGCTCCGACAGCCGGGACTGTCACTGTTGGAAAAACACTAGCAGGGCAACGGTGGCAAATAATGAGTACAGATTTATTTATTTACTTAAACCCCCACCCCACCCCAGTAATTTTATATGCAAACAAAATTCTCCAGATTACTCCTTTAGAAACTGAACCCATAAAATTGGAGGCAAAATTTTAAAAATATTTTTCTTTCTGTTATACAGCATAAGGTAACAGAAAAATGCAATTCAATGTGTATTACACTCCCATATCCATTGTGTGCTCCTAGTGAGCATTTTTGACCCAAATAAACACAGTCTTATATGTACATTGAAGTAGTCACAGTGCTGACAAATAGTCATCTCCCACTGTTACGAGTCCATCAACCAGAACATCACTATTGCCAGGGCTGACAATTTTATCCTGATAGTCCTGGGTCTAGTACAGGCATAAAATCTACTGCTAAATACTGTAATTGCATTGTCACACAATAAATAAAAAATAAAAAAAGCACATAAAAGGACTAAAACAATTTATAAATAATTAAAATAATAAAAAACAATGAAACCTGTTTGAAAAGAACACCCCAAATTGGCTTAAAAAGTGGTCTTTCAGGGGGGTCGTCTTCTCAAAGAATGCATAATGAATGGCAGACAGAATATCTGCTACACTAAATATGGTCTGGATTGGGAGAGGGTCTTCTCAAAGAGGTGGTCTTCTGAAATGATGGTAATAGAATTTTGAGTCAATAGAATTCTGAGTTAATAGAATGATCCATTTGTTTGAGGTCCTCATCTTTTGGCCAGACCAGCTACATAGCCTCTCTGGAAGACCTGTTCTGTTCTGTACAGACAACCCATTGCTTTAATAAGCACTGTGTAATGCTTAATTTCCCATGTGGTGGTATTGCAGGGAAATAGAGCATTTACTGCAGGGTTTCCCCATAGATTCCAGCTGATCGCATGTGATCCCAACAAGTCAACATTTTGTGATCTACTTATTGTCAAGGGATGTATCAAGTGATTGTCCAAAGTGATGAACACCTTTAAAGGGGTACTACGGTGGAAAACATCATTTGTTAAAATCAACTGGTGCCAGAAAGTAAAACAGATTTGATTAAAAAATCTTCTTCCAGTACTTACCAGCTCCTGTATGTTCCAGTGGAAGTTCTATTCTTTTTGATTTTTCTTTCTGTCTGACCACAGTTCTCTCTGCTGACACCTCTGTCCATGTGAGGAACTGTCCAAAGCAGGAGAAAACCCCCATAGCAAACCTCTCCTGCTCTAGACAGTTCCTGACATGGACAGAGGTGTCAGCAGAGAGCACTGTGGTCAGACAGAAAAGAACTTCCTGTGGAACATACAGCAGCTGATAAGTACTGGAAGGATTACAAATTTTTAATAGAATGTAATTTAAAAAACTGTTTATCTTTCTGGCACAAGTTGATCTAAAAAAATGTTTGCCACCGGAGTGCCCATTTAAATCCAAAAATCTTGGTCCTATAGGATATATTCAGGAAAACATTGTTCCCAATGAACAGTTTTTCATTACCTTAAAGGGGTATTTCAGGAATTTTTTTTATTTGACTATGCTACAGGGGCTGTAAAGTTAGTGTAGTTCATAATATAGTGTCTGTACCTGTATGTGATGGTTTTCTCACAATTCTTCTGTGATTATCACCCCACTATTTATTTTTACCAGCATACAAAATTACTGTTGTCTCGGATTTTTCCCAGGTTGCAATGTGGCCGAGACCTGACTCACTAGTCAGCTGATGACAGGGAGCCTGTCTGCTTCAATGGGTGGAGGGATCAATTTGCAACTAATGCAACAGCTGTAGGCACCCTGATTGAAAACCACAGGTCTTTTGTTTCAATGGTTGGGGTGGCTGATGTGTGAGAGGGAGGAAAATGGCATTGTGGGATTTTTAGTCCAAAAAACATAGGTCAAACAGGAAATACAAGCTCACAAAAAGCTAGCCACAGTGTTATGGTAATCTCATGACATAGCCATTTAGCCCCATGACAAGCGCAGATCCTTCCTAAGCATGTCCATTACTGTCTGCCAGGTACGTACTTAAATCACCTTATGGTGGATAACCCCTTTAATATCTATCTACACATACATTCGATACATTTATACCCCTGTGTTGGCAAAATTATCTAAGCACCTAATTGTTAAGAATGAATAGACAACTGTTGATAATTCATATTCATATTTTAAGAAGAGAACAAGAAGAATGACCATTGCCAACTATGAGTCCACTTGTGGCTTTTATAGTAATCCACTCAAGATGCATTATAGGCCCTCGAAGAAACAGCTTTCCAGCCTTCAGAATTAAAGGCACTAGGAAGTGAATATTGTAGTTGTTTATTTGAATCTTACAGCTGTTGGTTTGCAGGGGATCATTTGTCTCAGAGGGGTTTCAACACTATCCTCCCTTGTGCCTGTAATGTCATATAATCTGGACCGTATTATTTTTGTCTGAATCCTTGGGAGTGATGTAAGAGGAAAAAGGAAACTAGCTAACTCCCAACCGTTTGACCAGAGGTTAAATTAGTATTGGCCTTATCCCAACTGGCCATACAAATTTCCAGTGAAACATTTTTTTTTATGTTCCAATGTGGAATAGTGAATACTTTTCATTGTCTTTCTCTTTCACCAACATGATATCTTATAACAAATTAGGATAAAGGATACATTTGCTGCAAAACATAAATGAAATGGAGAGGGTAGCACAGTTTTTACACATGCTAATAAGGGATAGAATTCCTACTATATTCCTCAAAAAAATATGATAAAGGAAGAAATGTGTTGTAGACGGATTTACGTATATTTATTATGCGGTATATACTGTATTGTATGTGTGCTGCTCTAATTGGTTTGTAAACTAGAAGCAGCGTCACAGATTTTGTGCTCTCCTGGATTTTATTCGATCTCTCTAACTATACATTTAGTATCTCCCAATCACATATCTTCTTGTCTCAACCCCTCTCTCACATTTCTAATAGTGGCTCTCAAATCTTTTTATTTTAGTCCTGATCTTATGTCTTTGCTGTCCAGAATTATGAATTAGTCATTTTCTTCTCTTATTTCCTACAACTTCACTGTTGCTCACCTATCCTCCACTGACAACTAGAGATGTTGCGAATTGTTCGCCGGCGAACAATTCCCGTCGAATTTCGTATGTTCGCGTTTGCATCGCCGGGCGAACATATGTGAAGTTCGATCCGCCCCCTATACTTTAACATTGCAGTAAACTTTGACCCTGTGAGTCAGAGTCAGCAGACACATTACAGCCAATCAGCATCAGTCCCTCCCTTCCAGACCCTCCTACCTCTTGCACGGATGCCATTTTAGCCTCATTCAGCATGCTGCAGGCTTAGGAAGTGGAGGGTCAGAGAAGCTGCTCCTGCTGTATAGGGAAAGCGATAGCTAGGTTGCTGCTAGGTGGTGTATTCAGGGTCCAGTTTACTCCTAAAGCACTAGTGTGACATCTGCTTTAAGGACAGCACCCAAAAAAGCCCTTTTTAGGGCTGAAAGATATCAGTCCTGGTTGGGAGGGAACCGCTGGTTAAAAGGGGTACTCCAGAATCAAACTTAAGTTCCTTCAAGCAACTATCTACTACAGTATTCAAAGGGCTGAAAGATATCAGCCCGTTAGTCTTGCAACAGCTGGAGGCACCCTGGTTGGGAGGGAACCGCTGGTTAAATGGGGTACTCCAGAATCAAACTTAAGTTCCTTCAAGCAACTATCTACTACAGTATTTAAAGGGCTGAAAGATATCAGTCCCTTAGTCTTGCAACAGCTGGAGGCACCCTGGTTGGGAGGGAACCGCTGGTTAAAAGGGGTACTCCAGAATCAAACTTAAATTCCTTCAAGCAACTAACTACTACAGTATTCAAAGGGCTGAAAGATATCAGTCCGTGTGTTTTGCAACAGCTGTAGGCACCCTGGTTGGGGACCACTGCTTAAAAGGGGAACTCCGCTGGCAAGCTTTTTTTCTTTAAAGCAACTAACTACTACAGTATTCAAAGGCCTGAAAGATATCAGTCCGTTAGTCTTGCAACAGCTGGAGGCACCCTGGTTGGGGACCACTGCATAAAAGGGGAACTCCGCTGGCAAGTTTTTTTGCTTATTGTCACACTAGTGCAAATCACATTAGGTGTGACAATTGTGCAAATTTAAAAAAAATACCTTTCTTGGCTGTTAAATAAAATCAGTTGTCACTGTTAGTTCACGTCACAGTTGCCATTTTTCCTGCCTACAGGGCAAATTGTGTCACCCTAGTGCAAATCACATTAGGTGTGACAGTTGTGCAAATTAAAAAAAAAAACCTTTTTTGGCTGTTAAATAAAATCAGCTGTCACTATTAGTTCACGTCACAGTTGCCATTTTTCTTGCCTGCAGGGCAAATTGTGTCGCCCTAGTGCAAATCACATTAGGTGTGACACTTGTGCAAATTTAACCAAAAAAATGACAGGCAGAGGAAGGCCACCCCGCCGTCGTGGTGCTGGGATTCCCTTTGGCCCTAGAATGGCCAGTGTTCAGAGGCCACGTACCCTGAACCCCTAAAGTTCTGAG
This sequence comes from Hyla sarda, assembly GCF_029499605.1. NCBI lineage: Eukaryota > Metazoa > Chordata > Amphibia > Anura > Hylidae > Hyla > Hyla sarda. The sequence goes on from NC_079192.1 coordinate 152,298,379, forward strand.
GACTTAGTTGACTGGCTATCACAAGACACCCAATCTACTACTAAAGCTTCCGCTCAGAACATTGATGCACCGTCCTTCTCCTCCTCCAGCTTAGCTTCGGGCACCTCTCATGCTACCACTTGCCCGCCTGCCGCCACCACCAACACTAGGAGTTATTTACACATCAGTTTGAAGACATGAGTGATGCACAACCATTATTGGCAGAGGATGTAGTTAACAGGGATATGTCTCAGTCAGGCAGCATTAGACACATGGACGTACGGTGTGATGATGATGTTGTACCCGCTGCTGCTTCCTTTCTTGAGGTGTCAGATAGCGGTGAAGGTGTTGATGAAGACGATGTGTCCGTGGATGCCACGTGGGTGCCCGTTAGAAGAGAAGAAGAGTGGGAAAGTTCAGATGGGGAGACAGAGAGGAGGAGGAGACGAGTTGGAAGCAGTGGGAGGTCGTCGCAAGGAGCTAGTGGCACAGTCAGACAGCATGCATCGGCACCCGGGGTCAGCCAGACGGAACGCCAATCAACATATGCTGTTGCCACCACCAGAATGCCGTCATCGCAGAGCTCAGCAGTGTGGCATTTTTTTTGTGTGTCTGCCTCTGACAACAGCGAGGCCATTTGCAACCTGTGCCAGAAGAAACTGAGTCGTGGGAAGTCCAACACCCACCTAGGCACAACTACTTTGCGAAGGCACATGATGTCACATCACAAACGCCTATGGGATCAACACATTGTCACGATGCCGGCTGGCAGGTAGTGGATCCTCTGTGCCGGAGAGGGATTGGCGTGGACCGTGCTAGTGGATCGGTTCTAAGTCACTACTGGTTTTCACCAGAGCCCGCCGCAAAGCGGGATGGTCTTGCTGCGGCGGTAGTGACCAGGTCGTATCCACTAGCAACGGCTCACCTCTCTGGCTGCTGAAGATAGGCGCGGTACAAGGGAGTAGACAGAAGCAAGGTCGGACGTAGCAGAAGGTCGGGGCAGGCAGCAAGGATCGTAGTCAGGGGCAACGGCAGGAGGTCTGGAACACAGGCTAGGAACACACAAGGAAACGCTTTCACTGGCACGATGGCAACAAGATCCGGCGAGGGAGTGCAGGGGAAGTGAGGTGATATAGGGAAGTGCACAGGTGATCAGACTAATTGGAACCACTGCGCCAATCAGCGGCGCAGTGGCCCTTTAAATCGCAAAGACCCGGCGCGCGCGCGCCCTAAGGAGCGGGGCCGCGCGCGCCGGGACAGGACCGACGGAGAGCGAGTCAGGTACGGGAGCCGGGGTGCGCATCGCGAGCGGGCGCTACCCGCATCGCGAATCGCATCCCGGCTGGAGGTGGTATCGCAGCGCCCCGGGTCAGTGGATCTGACCGGAGCGCTGCAGTGAGGAGAGTGTAGCGAGCGCTCCGGGGAGGAGCGGGGACCCGGAGCGCTCGGCGTAACAGTACCCCCCCCCTTGGGTCTCCCCCTCTTCTTAGAGCCTGAGAACCTGAGGAGCAGACTTTTGTCTAGGATATTGTCCTCAGGTTCCCAGGATCTCTCTTCTGGACCACAACCCTCCCAATCCACTAAAAAAAAGGTTTTCCCTCTGACCTTTTTGGATGCCAGAATCTCTTTGACGGAGAAGATGTCCGAGGAGCCGGAAACAGGAGTGGGAGGAACAGATTTGGGAGAGAAACGGTTAATGATAAGTGGTTTAAGAAGAGAAACGTGAAAGGCATTAGGAATACGAAGAGAAGGAGGAAGAAGAAGTTTGTAAGAGACAGGATTAATCTGGCACAAAATTTTGAAAGGACCAAGATAGCGTGGTCCCAACTTGTAGCTAGGGACACGGAAGCGGACATATTTAGCGGAGAGCCATACCTTGTCTCCAGGGGAAAAAATGGGAGGAGCTCTTCTTTTCTTATCCGCGAACTTCTTCATGCGTGATGAAGCCTGTAAGAGAGAATTTTGGGTCTCTCTCCATATGATGGAAAGGTCACGAGAAATTTCATCCACAGCGGGCAGACCAGAGGGCAAGGGGGTAGGGAGGGGGGGAAGAGGGTGACGGCCGTACACCACGAAAAATGGGGATTTGGAGGAAGATTCAGAGACTCTGAAGTTATACGAGAATTCGGCCCATGGAAGGAGATCTGCCCAGTCATCCTGGCGGGAGGAAACAAAATGTCGTAAATAATCACCCAAGACCTGGTTAATTCTTTCTACTTGTCCATTGGATTGAGGATGATATGCAGAAGAAAAATTTAATTTAATCTTGAGTTGTTTACAGAGTGCCCTCCAGAATTTAGACACGAATTGGACGCCTCTATCCGAGACGATCTGCGTAGGCAACCCGTGAAGACGAAAAATGTGTACAAAAAATTGTTTAGCCAACTGAGGCGCTGAAGGAAGACCAGGAAGAGGGATGAAATGTGCCATTTTGGAGAATCGATCAACGACCACCCAAATAACAGTGTTGCCACAGGAAGGGGGTAAATCAGTAATAAAATCCATACCAATCAGAGACCAAGGCTGTTCGGGGACAGGCAGGGGATGAAGAAAACCAGCGGGCTTCTGGCGAGGAGTCTTATCCCGGGCACAGATAGTGCAGGCTCGCACAAAGTCCACAACATCCGTCTCCAGAGTCGGCCACCAATAGAAGCGAGAGATGAGTTGCACAGATTTCTTGATGCCCGCATGACCTGCGAGATGGGAGGAGTGACCCCATTTGAGGATTCCGAGGCGTTGGCGTGGAGAAACAAAGGTCTTTCCTGGAGGAGTTTGCCTGATGGAGGCTGGAGAAGTGGAAATCAGGCAGTCAGGAGGAATGATGTGTTGCGGAGAGAGTTCAACTTCAGAAGCATCCGAGGAACGAGAGAGAGCATCGGCCCTAATGTTCTTATCGGCAGGCCGAAAGTGAATTTCAAAATTAAATCGGGCAAAGAACAGAGACCACCTGGCCTGGCGAGGATTCAGCCGTTGGGCAGACTGGAGGTAGGAGAGGTTCTTGTGATCGGTGTAAATAATAACTGGAAATCTTGATCCCTCCAGCAGATGCCTCCATTCCTCAAGTGCTAATTTAATGGCTAGAAGCTCTCGATCCCCAATGGAGTAGTTCCTCTCCGCCGGAGAGAAGGTCCTAGAAAAAAAACCACAAGTAACAGCATGCCCGGAAGAATTTTTTTGTAGAAGGACAGCTCCAGCTCCCACTGAGGAGGCATCAACCTCCAATAGGAAGGGTTTGGAAGGGTCAGGTCTGGAGAGCACGGGAGCCGAAGAAAAGGCAGACTTGAGCCGTTTAAAGGCGTCTTCCGCTTGAGGAGGCCAAGACTTGGGATCGGCATTTTTTTTGGTTAAAGCCACGATAGGAGCCACAACGGTAGAAAAATGTGGAATAAATTGCCTGTAATAATTGGCGAACCCCAAAAAGCGTTGGATAGCACGGAGTCCGGAGGGGCGTGGCCAATCTAAAACGGCAGAGAGTTTGTCTGGATCCATTTGTAGTCCCTGGCCAGAGACCAAGTATCCTAGGAAAGGAAGAGATTGGCATTCAAACAGACATTTCTCAATTTTGGCATAGAGTTGATTGTCACGAAGTCTCTGAAGAACCATACGGACATGCTGGCGGTGTTCTTCTAGATTGGCAGAAAAAATCAGGATATCGTCCAGATATACAACAACACAGGAGTATAAAAGATCACGAAAAATTTCATTAACAAAGTCTTGGAAGACGGCAGGGGCGTTGCACAGGCCAAAGGGCATGACCAGATACTCAAAGTGTCCATCTCTGGTGTTAAATGCCGTTTTCCATTCATCCCCCTCTCTGATGCGGATGAGATTATAAGCACCTCTTAAGTCCAGTTTGGTAAAGATGTGGGCACCTTGGAGGCGATCAAAGAGTTCAGAGATGAGGGGTAGAGGGTAGCGGTTCTTAACCGTGATTTTATTAAGACCGCGGTAGTCAATGCAAGGACGTAGGGAGCCATCTTTTTTGGACACAAAGAAAAATCCGGCTCCGGCAGGAGAGGAGGATTTAAGGATAAAGCCCTTTTTTAAATTTTCCTGGACGTATTCAGACATGGCAAGAGTCTCTGGGGCGGACAGAGGATAAATTCTGCCCCGGGGTGGAGTAGTGCCCGGGAGGAGGTCGATAGGACAATCATAAGGCCTGTGAGGAGGTAGAGTCTCAGCTTGTTTTTTGCAAAAAACATCCGCAAAGTCCATATAGGCCTTAGGGAGACCGGTTACTGGAGGAACCACAGAGTCACGGCAAGGGTTACTGGGAACCGGTTTTAGGCAGTCCTTGGAACAAGAGGGCCCCCAACTCTTGATCTCCCCAGTGTACCAATCCAGGGTTGGGGAATGAAGTTGAAGCCAGGGAAGTCCAAGGAGAATTTCAGAAGTGCAATTGGGGAGGACCAAAAGTTCAATCCTCTCGTGATGAGATCCGATGCACATTAGAAGGGGCTCCGTGCGGAAACGTATGGTACAGTCCAATCTTTCATTGTTTACACAATTGATGTAGAGGGGTCTGGCGAGACTGGTCACTGGGATGTTGAACCTGCTGACGAGAGAGGCCAAAATAAAATTTCCTGCAGATCCGGAGTCCAAGAAGGCCATAGTAGAGAAGGAGAAGGCAGAGGCAGACATCCGCACAGGCACAGTAAGACGTGGAGAAGCAGAGTAGACATCAAGGACTGTCTCACCTTTGTGCGGAGTCAGCGTACGTCTTTCCAGGCGGGGAGGACGGATAGGACAATCCCTCAGGAAGTGTTCGGTACTAGCACAGTACAGGCAGAGATTCTCCATGCGGCGTCGTGTCCTCTCTTGAGGTGTCAGGCGAGACCGGTCGACCTGCATAGCCTCCACGGCGGGAGGCACAGGAACGGATTGCAGGGGACCAGAGGAGAGAGGAGCCGAGGAGAAGAAACGCCTCGTGCGAACAGAGTCCATATCCTGGCGGAGCTCCTGACGCCTTTCGGAAAAACGCATGTCAATGCGAGTGGCTAGGTGAATGAGTTCATGTAGATTAGCAGGGATTTCTCGTGCGGCCAGAACATCTTTAATGTTGCTGGATAGGCCTTTTTTAAAGGTCGCGCAGAGGGCCTCATTATTCCAGGATAATTCTGAAGCAAGAGTACGGAATTGTACGGCATACTCGCCAACGGAAGAATTACCCTGGACCAGGTTCAACAGGGCAGTCTCAGCAGAAGAGGCTCGGGCAGGTTCCTCAAAGACACTTCGGATTTCCGAGAAGAAGGAGTGTACAGAGGCAGTGACAGGGTCATTGCGATCCCAGAGCGGTGTGGCCCAAGACAGGGCTTTTCCAGACAGAAGGCTGACTACGAAAGCCACCTTAGACCTTTCAGTGGGAAACTGGTCCGACATCATCTCCAAGTGCAAGGAACATTGGGAAAGAAAGCCACGGCAAAACTTAGAGTCCCCATCAAATTTATCCGGCAAGGATAGGCGTAGACCAGAAGCGGCCACTCGCTGCGGAGGAGGTGCAGGAGCTGGCGGAGGAGATGATTGCTGAAGCTGTGGTAGTAACTGCTGTAGCATAACGGTCAGTTGAGACAGCTGTTGGCCTTGTTGCGCTATCTGTTGTGACTGCTGGGCGACCACCGTGGTGAGGTCAGCGACAACTGGCAGAGGAACTTCAGCGGGATCCATGGCCGGATCTACTGTCACGATGCCGGCTGGCAGGTAGTGGATCCTCTGTGCCGGAGAGGGATTGGCGTGGACCGTGCTAGTGGATCGGTTCTAAGTCACTACTGGTTTTCACCAGAGCCCGCCGCAAAGCGGGATGGTCTTGCTGCGGCGGTAGTGACCAGGTCGTATCCACTAGCAACGGCTCACCTCTCTGGCTGCTGAAGATAGGCGCGGTACAAGGGAGTAGACAGAAGCAAGGTTGGACGTAGCAGAAGGTCGGGGCAGGCAGCAAGGATCGTAGTCAGGGGCAACGGCAGGAGGTCTGGAACACAGGCTAGGAACACACAAGGAAACGCTTTCACTGGCACGATGGCAACAAGATCCGGCGAGGGAGTGCAGGGGAAGTGAGGTGATATAGGGAAGTGCACAGGTGATCAGACTAATTGGAACCACTGCGCCAATCAGCGACGCAGTGGCCCTTTAAATCGCAAAGACCCGGCGCGCGCGCGCCCTAAGGAGCGGGGCCGCGCGCGCCGGGACAGGACCGACGGAGAGCGAGTCAGGTACGGGAGCCGGGGTGCGCATCGCGAGCGGGCGCTACCCGCATCGCAAATCGCATCCCGGCTGGAGGTGGTATCGCAGCGCCCCGGGTCAGTGGATCTGACCGGAGCGCTGCAGTGAGGAGAGTGTAGCGAGCGCTCCGGGGAGGAGCGGGGACCCGAAGCGCTCGGCGTAACACACATCAGTACAAGCAGCACACAAAGTCAAAGCCGCCATCCTCCTCCTGGTCCAGCATCTTCAGCCAGGTAAACCACTGCTGCCCTCCTTGCCCCCTCTCAACCATCCGCCTCTCCGTCTCTCGCCTTGAGCAGTTCCTGCACCTCTGCCCACAGTCAGGTGTCTGTCAAGGAGATGTTTGAGCGCAAGAAGACAATGTCTCAAAGTCACCCCCTAGCCCGGCCCCTGACAGCTGGCTTGTCGGAACTGCTAGCCCGCCAGCTTTTACCATACAAGCTGGTTGAGTCTGAGGCCTTTAAAAAATTTGTAGCCATTGGGACACCGCAGTGGAAGGTACCCGGATGAAATTTTTTTGCACAAAAGGCAATCCCCAACCTTTACTCCATTGTGCAAATGGAAATTATGGCATGTCTGGCACACATTGTAAGGGCAAGGGTCCATCTGACCACTGATACCTGGTCTGCAAGGCATGGTCAGGGCAGGTATATCACCTACACTGCTCATTGGGTAAACCTGGTGACGGCTGCCAAGCATGGAATGCGTGGCTCTGTAGAGGAGTTGGTTACACCGCCACGACTTGCAGGCAGGCCTGCTGCCACCTCCTCTACTCCTCCTACTCCATCCTCTTCCATAACATCCTCGGCCGAGTCCTCTTCCACTGCTGCGTCTTGCTGGTGTGTGGCCATTTCAGGCGTTCCTACACGGCCATGGCGAACTTGTCAGATATGCAGCGGCGAAACAACATGCCAGTGAGGCGCTTGATTTGCAACAGCCCGACACGTTGGAATTCAACACTCCTAATGTTCGACCACCTGCTCCAACAAGAAAAGCCGTCAACGAATATTTGTATGACCGGGGTGCTAGGACATCATCTGCAGAGCTGGGAATTTTTTTGGCACGTTACTGGAGGCTCATGCGCAATGCCTGTAGGCTCATCCGTCCTTTTGAGGAGGTGACAAACCTGGTCAGTCGCACCGAAGGCACCATCAGCGACATCATACCGTTTGTTTTCTTCCTGGAGCGTGCCCTGGCTGCCATGACAGCTGATCACCAATGTAAAGATCTTACCGTAACGGCAGAGGAGAGGTGGATCCTTTGTCTTGTGTGGACTATGACTGAACGGTACCAGGGAGCAGAGTCTATGGGGCCCCTGGTTTTCACCAGAGCCTGCCGCAAAGCAGGATAGATTTGCAGCGGCAAACAGCACCCAGGTCGCCACCCCTGGCAGATCCGTCCACACAGGTTGCCCAGGTGATGCTTGGCACAAAAGAAGGCAAAGTCAGATGAAGCATGGGTCAGGAGGCAGGCAGCAAAATAACCTAGTCGGGTCACAGGCACAAAGTCAGGAGGCAGGCAGCAAAGGAGCGTAGTCAGGTCACAGGCACAAAGTCAGGAGGCAGGCGGCAAAGGAACAAGCTCAGGTCACAATTGAAGGGTAAGGAACACTATATGGCACACACAAGGTAACGCTTTCTCTAAGGCACGGAGATCCGGCACCACACTAGGGAGGTGCCGGACTAATATAGAGTCCGCCCAGCAGGGTACCAATTAAGGGCATACTGGCCCTTTAAATGTAGCAACGCCAGTGCGTGCACACCCCCTAAGGATGGGGGATGCGTGCGCCGGTGAAGCAGAGGAGCAGAGAGGCCGGGGACTGGGGTAGGTAAGGGGACACCCAGGGCTTGCATGCAGGAGTGCCCCACATAGCGAGTCCCGGCGCCAACAGGCGGAGTAGAAGGGGTCCGCTCACGGACGGATCTCACGGCCGGAGCATTACTCATGGTTACGCCCGGTACACGCATGCGGGTGTCACCATGAATCCCGGAGGTAAAAAGACCAGGGAGGGGGCAGCGCCAAAGCCCCTCCAGTCAACAAGAAAATAACATTTACCTCTCACAGTTTTCATGGCGAGGATCTCTTTCACATAAAAATTGTCTGAAGAACCAGAGACAGGAGCGGGAGAAATTACTTTTGAGGGAAACAATTAATAATCAGGGGTTTGGTCAAAGAGACATGAAAAGAATTAGGAATGCGAAGGGAGGAGGGTAGACGTCATTTGTATGAGACGGGATTGATTTTCTGAAGGACCACAAATGGACCCAGGTAACGAAGCCCCGACATGTAGCTGGGAACCTTAAAGCGTATATACTTGGAAGAGAGCCAGACTTTGTAACCAGGAGAAAAAGATGGAGGAGGTCTTCTTTTCTTGTCCGCACAAGACTTGTCGAGTCTTTTGCCAGATGGCGCCAAAATTTCTGATTAGAGAATCAACAGCCGGCCCTATGGAGGAGTCTGGTAGAGAAAGAGGTGGATGAGGATGAAGACCGTAAACAACAAAAAAGGGTGATGTCTTTGTGGATTCAGAGTCTCTATGATTGTATGAAAACTCTGCCCAAGGCAGAAGATTAACCCAATTGTCCTGCTGAGCTGAAGCAAAATGTCGCAAGTAGCCCTCAAGGACCTAATTGACTCTTTCCACTTGCCTATTGGATTGAGGGTGGTAGGCAGAAGAAAAGTCCAGATTAGTTTTTAAATGAGAACAAAGGGCATGCCAGAATTTGGAGACAAATTGCACCCCGCGATCCGAGACAATGTGGGAAGGGAGGCCATGCAGACCAAAAATTTTATTGGAGGAAATGTTTTGCCAACTGAGGAGCAGAAGGAAGTCCGGGCCAAGGAATAAAATGTACCATTTTGGAGAACCGATCAACGACCACCCAGATGACGGTATTGTTACTGGAAGGAGGGAGATCGGTGATGAAATCCATTGCTACATGAGTCTAGTGTTGCTCGCGAATACTCGCAATTCGAATTTTATTTGCGAATATTGCATGTTTGCGAATATTCGCGAATATGGCACTATACATTCGAAATTATGAATATTCGCTTTTTTTCACAGTACACATCACAGTGAACATTCCTCTCTGCTTCCAGCTTGTGTGGTCTAAAGAAGGCTCTAATACTACTGTGTGAGACCGCCGGGCGAATATTCGCATATGCGAATATTCGTGAATATTGATCCCTCCCTTCTGCTGCTTCTATCAAGTTGCACTGGTATACTTGCTATAAAGTTCATAAATTTCCGCATATGCGAATATTCGTATATGCGAAAAAATACGTGAATATTGTGAATATGCGAATTTAGCGGATATATGATGAATATTCATCCATATATTCGCCAAATATCGCAAATTTGAATATGGCCTATGCTGTTCAACACTATATGAGTCCAAGGAGTATCTGGAATAGGCAAGGGCTGCAAGAGTCCTGCAGGTCTCAACCGGAGAGTCTTGTCACGAGCACAGGTGGTACAAGAACTGACGAAGTCTGTGACGTCCTGTTTGAGATGTGGCCACCAACAGTGTCTGGAGATTAACTGAAAGGACTTCTTAATCACGAGTGACCAACCAACAACGAGGAGTGACCCCAACTGAGGACCTAACGTCTAAGACGAGGAGGCATGAACGTCTTCCCGGGAGGGACTTGAAGAAGAGAAGGCAGGAGCCACAGTAATAAGACACTCAGGAGGAATGATATGCCATGGAGCAAAATCCTGACCAACAACAGGAACTGAGGAACAAGAGAGAGCATCGGCTCTAACATTTTTCTCTGCAGGACGGAAATGAATGAAGAAGTTGAATCGGGAGAAGAAGTGTGACCATCTTGCTTGTCGGGGATTCAGGCGTTGTGCAGATTGAAGATATAAGAGATTTTGGTGATCTGTAAAAATGCTGACAGGATGAGTAGAGCCTTCTAAGAGATGGCGCCATTCTTCTAAGGCCAGTTTAATGGCAAGGAGTTCTCGATCACCAATGGAATAGTTTACTTTCCACAGGAGAAAAGGCCGTGGAGAAAAACTAATGTAAAAGTAATGTTTTTGCCTTCAGAGGATTTTGTGTGAGAACTGTGCTGGCTGCTACTGAAGACGCGTCAACCTTCAAAAAGAACAGTTTTACAGGATCAGGTCTGGAGAGAAGAGGTGCAGAAGAGAAAGCAGATTTAACCGAGAGAAAGCTTCTTCAGCCTCAGGAGACTAGTTCTTGCTGATACTATTCTTTTTGGCAAGGGCTACTATTGGGGTTACTACGGAAGAAAAATGAGGAATGAAATGACGGTAATAGTTGGCAAACCCCAAGAATCGTTGAATTGTCTGAAGTTCAGAAGCCAGTCCAGGATGGATGAACGCTTAGCAGGATCCATCTGTAGTCCGTGAAGGGAAACAATATATCCGAAAAAAGGTAGACTTGTTTTTCTCCCAACAAAGAAGAATCCAGCCCCAACAGGAGAGGTGGATTTTCGGATAAAACCCTTTTGAAGATTTTCTTGAATATATTTTTACATAGCTTGTGTCTCCGGTACTGAAAGCGGATAAATTCTTCCCCAAGGAGGAGTAATTCCTGGTTGAAGGTCAATGGGACAATCATAAGGGTGATGTGGTGAAAGAGTCTCTACTTGTTTTTTACAGAATACATCTGCAAAGTCACAATAAGGGGAAGGAATACTAAACTTAATGGGAGGCAAGGAAACAATCTTAGGCAGAATTAACTCTAGACAGCGACCTTGACAAAAAGCTCCCCAACAAGAAACCTCTCCTGAATTCCAGTCAAATTGAGGAGAGTGAAGCTGTAGCCAAGGAAAGCCCAGAAGAAGTTCAGAAGTACAATGGGGTAGTACTAAGAACTGTATCTTCTCCTTGTGTAACACTCCTACTTGCATGAAGTGAGGTTCTGTGCGAAAAAGGACCTTACACTTCAGGTGCTCCTCGTTAACAGAAGAAATAAACAGAGGCTTGATGAGACGAGACACTGATAAACAATGTTTCTGGACCAGAGAGGCATTAATAAAATGTATGGCATAACCAGAATCGAGGAAGGCTGTAGCAAGGAATGTAGACTTCATAGGAGTATGAAGACGAACAGGCATGGTCAAATGTGGAGAGGAACTATTCTCACCCAGGGACGCCTATCCTACATGCCCTAGGTGCGAACGTTTCCCGGATGCTGAAGGCAAAAAGTGCATTCTTTTAGGAAGTGTTAAGGACTAGCACAATAAAGGCATAAGTTCTCAGTACGTCTACGAGTTCTTTTTTGGGAAGAAAGGCTAATGCGGTCCACCTGCATGGGCTCTTTGCTGGTGGAGTGGAAGATGATTGTAGAGGACATTGAAAAACAGGGGCCAAACAGGGATACGGCCGTGATCAGAGTGGTCCCCTCTCACATCGAAGCTCCTCTTGTCTCTCCGAGAACCGTACATCAATACGTGTAGCCAGGTTGATGAGATCAGTCAGGGAAGAAGTAAGGTCCCTGGCCACCAAGGCATCCTTGATCCTACTAGAGAGGCCCTTTTTAAAAGTGGCACACAAAGCCTCATTCCTCCAGGCCAGTTCAGAGGCCAAGATGCAGAATTGAACTGCATATTCTCCCACCGAAGAGTTTCCTTGAGAGAGGTTTAGTAAAGCTGTCTCCGCTGAAGAAACCTGGGCCGGTTCCTCAAATACGTTACAGAATTCAGCAAGGAAAGTCTGGAGATTTGAGGACAAAGGATCATTGCAGTCCCAGAGTGGGGTAGCCCAGGCCAAGGCTTTCCCAGAAAGAAGGCTGATGGCAAATGCCACTTTGGCACATTCAGTGGGAAACTGTTCCGCTTGGAGTCAAGATGCATGGAACACTGAGTAACGAAGCCCCCGCACAACTTCGGATCTCCATCATACATGGTAGGTAGAGACAAACAAATCTTAGAACCAGCCGAAACTATGGGAGCAGGAGTTGCGGAGGGTCCAGTGGGTGGAGGTTGAGGCTGTTGTGATGCTGGGGGTTGCTGCACCAGTGCAGAAAGCTGAGACATCTGCTGCGTTTGTTGTTCTATCTGCGCTGACTGTCGAGCCACAATAGTAGAGAGGTCGGCAACATTTGGCAGAAGAACCTGGGCTGGATCCATGGCCGGATCTTACTGTAGAGATCTTACCGTAATGGCAGAGGAGAGGTGGATCCGCTGTCCTGTGTGGACAATGACTGAACCGTACAAGGGAGCGGAGTCTATGGTGCCGCTGGTTTTCACCAGAGCCCACAGCAAAGCGGATGGACTTGCAGCAGCAGACGGCACCCAGGTCGCTACCTCTGGCACACTTCATCCACACAGGTTGCTCAGGTGATGCTTGGCACAGAAGAAAGTGAAGTCAGACGAAGCACGGGTCAGGAGGCAGGCAGCAAAATAGCATCATCAGGTCACAGGCACAAAGTCAGGAGGCAGGCGGCAAAGGAGCAAGGTCAGGTCACAGGCGAAGGGTCAGGAACACTATATAGCAGACACAAGGTAACGCTTTCTCTTAGGCTCAAGATCCGGCACCACACCAGGGAGGTGCTGGACTAATATAAAGTCCGCCCAGCAGGGCACCAATTAAGGGAATACTGGCCCTTTAAATGTAGCAACGCCGGCGCGTGCGCACCCCCTAAGGATGGGGGATGCGCGCGTCGGCGAAGAAGAGGAGCAGTGAGGCCGGGAACAGAGGTAGGTAAGGGGATGCCCAGGGCACGCATGCGGGAGTGCCCTGCATAGCGAGTCCCAGTGCCAACAGGGGGGTAGAAGGGGTACACTCACGGCGGGACCTCATGGCCAGAGCGTTACTCATGGTTACGCCCGGGACACGCATGCGGGTGCGTCCTGCACTGCAAGTCCTGGAGGCAGGGAGACCAGGGAGGGGGCAGCGCTCACATCCAGAATGAATGGCCGGAGCGCTGCCCCTAACAACCAATTGGAGGCATGACTGAAACAGCACCCAACATCTAACAGCCTAGATGCCACATTAGCTACTGACTGTGGCATTCGGTATGTTGAACCGGCAGGATTGCAGTTATCTATATTCTTGACTGCTGACACTAAATGTAAGCTGCTAATAGTTGGCAGCCCCTGACATTTGTGGAGCAGAGTCAGCTCTTTACATGCTAGTTTAGTAAGTCATTTGTATAGTTTCATATATATATATATATATATATATATATATACATATATATATATATATATATATATATGTATCTGCTTCAATGCAAACACAATTTAAAATGAAGAATGTGTGAAGGACCAAAGAGGGGGGAATGATCTTAATCATATCTTAGTCCCATATAATTTATTGGCTTGTGTTAACCAACTTGATTAATAGATGTTTCATTAAAACATTAAATTAAATATTTAATTTTAAATTTACAGTGACTTCTAGTCTTTTTGCTAAGGTCAGACACTTTTTTTCTGTCTCACAGGGAACCCTTTCTTCTAGCCCTAACTCAAAGAAACTAGCACTAGCAACAGCACTTAAAGGGGGTAACATAGTAACATGGTTCATAAGGTTGAAAAAAGACCAGAGTTCATCAAGTTCAACCTATAACCCTAATAAGTCCCTATTGAGTTGAGTTGATCCAGAGGAAGCCAAAAAACCCTCATACTAGAGGTTAAAATTCCTTCCCGACTCCAATATGGCAGTCAGAATAAATCCCTGGATCAACCTTCTGTCCCTATAAATCTAGTATACATAACCAAGTAATGGTATTACTCTCCAAAAATGCATCCAGCCCCTTTTTGAACTCTATTACAGAGTTCACCATGACCACCTCCTCCGGGAGAGAATTCCACAGTCTCACTGCTCTTACAGTAAAGAACCCCCGTCTGTGCCGTAGAGGATGCCCCCTTGTTTTACAATCTTTTTATTGGGTTTTTCAAACCATAAACATAACAGACATTTATAACATAGAGTTAAACGTCATGACATCTCTTACATGGGGGGGATCCATCACATAATACAATATACAAGCATATTACAAGGATATTATTGCAAGATTATGCGTATGCGACAATCGACCCTTCAATAGTAAGTTATGTAGAACAACAAGGAACTATTGAGTTCAAGGTAGGACTGGAGTAATGATGGAAACATAGTAATCAAAACAATTAAAGATAAAATAAAGGACTTGTGTGCAACTAGCACTGTTATTGATACAGTCCTGGGTATAAATAGATCATGGGAGAGATCTCTGTACTGTCCACTGATATATTTATACATAGTTATTAGGTCTCCCCTAAGCCTTCCTTTTTCTAAACTAAATAACCCTAATTCTGATAATCTTTCTGGGTACTGTAGTCCTCCCATTCCCCGTATTACTCTGGTTGCCCGTCTTTGAACCCTCTCCAGCTCCACTATATCTTTCTTGTACACTGGTGCCCAGTACTGTACACAGTATTCTATGTGTGGTCTGACTAGTGATTTGTACAGCGGTAGAATTATTTCCTTGTCATGGGCATCTATGCCCCTATTGATGCACCCCATGATTTTATTAGCCTTTGCAGCAGCTGCCTGACACTGGTCACTACAGCTAAATTTACTGTTAACTAAGACTCCTAAGTCCTTTTCCATGTCAGTCGTCCCAAGTGTTCTCCCATTTAATACATAATCCCAGCCCAGATTTTTCTTCCCCATGTGCATTACCTTACATTTATCAGTGTTGAACCTCATCTGCCACTTCCCAGCCCAAACCTCCAACCAATCCAGATCCATTTGTAACAGTGCACTGTCCTCTATAGTGTTTACCGCTTTACAGAGTTTAGTGTCATCTGCAAAGATTGCTACTTTACAATTCAACCCCTCTGCAAGGTCATTAATGAATGTATTAAATAGGACAGGACCCAAGACAGACCCCTGTGGTACCCCACTAGTAACAGTCACCCAATCAGAATAATTACCATTAATAACCACCCTCTGTTTCCTATCATTGAGCCAGTTACTTACCCACTTGCACACATTCTCCCCCAGCCCAAACTTTCTCATTTTATGCACCAACCTTTCATGTGGAACCGTATCAAATGCTTTGGAAAAATCCAGCTATACGACATCCAGCGATTGCCCCTGGTCCAGTCTGGAGCTCACCTCCTAATAGAAGCTGATCAGGTTAGTTTGTCAGGATCGATCCCTCATAAATCCATGCTGATACGGGGTCATACATTTATTTTTATCAAGATATTCCAAAATAGTATTGATTAGGAAACCCTCAAACAATTTACATACAACCGAGGTTAAACTAACAGGTCTATAATTCCCAGGGTCACCTTTTGACCCCTTCTTAAATATTGGCACCACATTTGCCATGCGCCAGTCCTAGGGAACAGTCCCTATAGAGTCCCTGAATATTAAAAATAGGGGTCTGTCTATTACATTACTTAATTCCTTTAGAACACGGGGTGAATGCCATCTGGACCTGGTGATTTGTCTATTTTGATTTTTTGTAGGCGGCACTGTACTTCTTCCTGGGTTACACAGGTGACCTGTACTGGGGAGTTTAACTTATCACACTGTATTTTACCTGGCATTTCATTTTCCTCAGTGAATACAGTGGAAAAGAATTTTTTTAATATATTTGCTTTTTCGTGATCCCCGTTTATAATTTCCTCTTTATCATTTTTTAAAGGGCCAACACTTTCATTTTTTTACCTTTTTGTTATTTATATAGTTAAAGAACATTTTGGGGTTAGTTTTACTTTCTTTGGCAATGAGTCTTTCTGTCTCTTTTTTTGCGGCTTTTATCTGTTTTTTTTTACATATTTTAAATTTTTCTCTATAGCTTTTTAAGGCTTCTTCATTGCCGTCCTGTTTTAGTATTTTAAATGCTTTATTTTTGTCATTTATTGCCCCCTTAACATTTTTATTCATCCATATTGGTTTTCTTTTATTTCTGACCCTTTTATTCCCATAAGGTATATACATCTTACAGTGAAAATTTAAGATATTTTTAAAAGTCTCCCATTTAGTGTCAGTATTGTTCTTTTTGAGGACATCATCCCATTTTATATTGTTAAGGGCTTCTCTGAGTTGATCGAACTTTGCCTTCCTAAAGTTCATTGTTTTTGTGGTCCCTCGAGAGATTCCCTTATTGAAGAACAAGTTATAAAGTATTATATTATGATCACTATTTCCTAGGTGTCCATCTACTTGCACATTAATTACTCTGTCAGGTACGTTGGTTAATATTAAGTCTAGTAGGGCGCCCTCTCTGGTAGGGCCCTGCACCATTTGGGACAGATAATTGTCTTTAGTTATAGTCAGAAACCTTTTTCCTTTATGAGATTCACAGGTCTCAGTCTCCCAGGTTATATCAGGATAGTTAAACATCATTTTGATTTTCTGCCTTGTTTCTTTGCCTCAATAATTGATCTTCTGACTCTTCCATTATGTTTGGTGGCTTATAGCACACCCCTATCAGAATTTTTCTGTTTTTATCTCCATATATTTCTGCCCATAATGATTCCACATTATAGTTTCCCTCCCAAATATCCTCCAGCAGGGCGGCCTTCAAATTGGACTTTACATAAACACAGACTCCTCCCCCTTTCCATTTTGTCCGATCCTTCCTGAATAGACTATAACCCTGTATACAAATGACAATTTGTAGAGAAAAGGCACTCACCACTGAAGCTTATTCTTACTTTATTCATGCGGTAGAAAACGTACAGTCAGGTCAGGTTAGGACGCCAACAGAAAGCCGTAGTGACAATGCTGTTTCACACCAACTGGTGTATCATCAGACTACGCCCACCACCTGGTCTGAAGCAGGTAAAATCCCCTTCCTCTCCTGATGTCAGTGGGGGAGGACTGTACAGACTAAAGTCACATATTCAGTACTACATGTGAACAGGTGCATAAAAACAATGTAAAACGCATGCA